>NC_089199.1:25617589-25939745 GCF_963930695.1 Labrus bergylta
GTTCATAAAACCTACTAGAGCCAAAAACACTGGCTTACATTTTCTGTAACACCTTCCGTCTGACAGGAAGTTTGTGTCTTAAACAAAGTTTTCTGTTTTCAGATCACATGAGGATTTCTTCTTCTTGCTCAATATCTCACATGCTGATCTCCTCCATCTTCCAGCCGCTTGAGTTCTTCCCAAATTTATAGACGAGCCTCCGGCCGTCGACCCGCTCCAGGATGTCCCTCTTATAGTAATACCTGAGGAGGGGGGAGGGATCAGTTAGGCCTGGTTTAAGACACAAGGTATGACACCCTCTTGCCTGCCGTAGCTCATTGTATAATCTAATCTTATTAATCGGTGAGGTTGTCTGTGTTGAAGATGAAGAGCATAGAAATTTGCTCTTCTTTTTTAGAAGAAACATGAACTCACCTCATGGCCCGGCTGAGCTTCTCGTACGTCATGCTGCTGTTCTTCTTCTTCTGGCCCCACATCTGAGCCACGGCCTCAGACTTAAGGAACTTGAAGACCCCTTCTCTGCGGTCCTCCCACTTCATCAGGCCCTGATTCCTCTCGGGGTGGATGAGGATGTCTCTGATGAACTCCCACAGGTGAGTGCCTCGAGGAGCTGCACACAGACGGAGTACACAGTCAGCTAAAGTGTGTTTGTGTGTTTGTGGATGTCAAACTGTAACTGAGACATATATCTGTGGGCTGATAAAGATGCAAAGTGTCATAGCTGAGCAGTGTTCAGGTACAGAAGTGTTTGAAACTCTGCTTTACATAAAGTGTGTTATACAATCCAAACATCTCACCATGTTTGTTCTTCTTTGGATTCTCATAAAGGCTGCTGCTGTGCTCTCTGCTCACTTTAGGAGGTCGGCCCCGAGGCCGTTTCACGCGACACTCTCCTTTCTCTGTTTTGATGTTAGCCTCTGTCAACACAACATAAATGTGTCAGATATTAATCTGAGACCTAAAGAGCCCAAATAAACTCATTCAGACTCTTCCTGTTTACTCACTGGAAATAGGGGGGTAGGAGAATTCCGGGTCTGATTCACCACTGCCGGACTCTGGAGAGTCGAGGTTAGAGAAGCCAAACATGCCACCTGAAGAGGAGCGAGAGGGGATTAAAAGGACAGAAAATATGAGAAATGGAGACATAAAGTCTGGGTTCAGTTCAGGAACATGAGGAAAAATACTGACTATTGGAGGAGGAGCTGAACTCGCTGTCAGACTGATTGTCAGACAGATACTCAGAGTCCGCCCACGGCGCCACAGTCTCCAATGTCAGAGTGCTCAGATCGTAGTTGTCTCTGAAGTCACCCCCTCTCCTGCTGATGTCTCCCTCAGCTGCTGGTGGGACACAGCAGGTTTAGCCTCCAGAATCCACTTCATTACATAGAATACATTGCCTATGCTACTTAGCATACGTACTCTGGCCGATTCTGATAGTGCTGAGCAGAGGGAAGTTGAGATTGTCCAGGAAGTGGTCCAGCAGCGCGCAGGTCTCGTTCAGTTCTGGTCCTGAGATACTCTGCAGCTCTGAGGGATAAAAAAAAAGTTTAAGTTTTAAATTTGTTTCTGTTGAGAGTGAAAATACTTCCAGCAAAGAAGAAGCCGTGAACTAAACAGAAAGTTATTTCTTTACTAAGATTTATGCAAATATTAAACGATAAACCAGAAAAGTTTTTTATGGAAGAGTGCATTTACACATTTGACTCTCTGGTGCAAAATAATTGACAGAAGAAAAGTAAAAACAGCAGAGCTCCTGATGACTACTTAAATAGAATAAGATAAAATATAAGGCTATATTGTGAGATTTTTCACCACACCAAAACTTCAAGGAAGATTCTCACTTGTCCCACAGCCTTGCTGGAGACAGTGTGGGGAACATGATGTTGATCACCCTCATGTTTTTTGGCAATGTGTGAAAAAGACTGAGTACTGGGATGAAGTGTGGAAAGGAATGAAAGCAATTTTAGGTTATGAACTTCCCAAGACTTGTGAAGTGCTGTATCTGGGAAATTTAACACACTATACAAAGCAAAGACAGATACCTGGCTGGAATACTACTGGTGGCATCAAAGAAAGCTATAACAAGAAAGTGGTGTAAGGAGGACCCCCCCACTCGGAGAAACTGGTTGGACACAAAACTACATGATATGGAGAACTTTACACACAATTTGAGACTACCACAATCTGCTGACAAGGTATATGGAAAAAGTGGAATGACTTTAAAACCCATCACAAAGTCTGAAGAGAATGGACTATTTAAAAGGAGGCTAAACTGACTATTGTTAAATGACACCAACGTTTGTATACTGTGTTTATTTTGATGTAACCTCATCAAGAAAAGCAAAGAAAAAACAAGTATTAATAAAAAAAAAATATATATATATATAACGGCTATTAGAAATTATGATATAACATGAAAATATCAAAAGATACTGTACATGTGCAAGATTTTCAGTCCAAAGCAGTGTAAACAGAAAATATAAAGTCCAGTGAGCGTTAATGTAATGCATAGATTCAGCCTTCACATTACTGTAATGTTCTCTGACTGTGGGGCTGGATGAGGGTCTGTGTAATGTTGGGGGAGGGGGGACATGAAGTGGAACATTTCATGTTCGCGATCATACTGAATTTATATGCTCGTAGTTTTACCATATTTGGTCTTGTGTTCCTGCAGACTCTGGTGCAGCTGTAGTCCAAGCTGCGAGTCGAACACTGAAACCATTTGGTCCCGGGTCATCTGGCAGAGGGCTGGGCCATCCATGGTGCAGCAGGCCAGACTCAGGGACTGGGCATCAAACTTCAAATTCTCTACATGGTCGCTGATCCAGTCCAGAACGTTCTCTGTGGACCAATGGTGAGGACTGAGGTGTCCGTACCACTGACCTGCAAACAGAAGAAAGAGGGGGGTGGTTATAGACCAACTGTCTGAGCTGCAGACACCGGACAGATAAATCTTAAATATTCTTACATGTTCTAATGAAGTGCAGATGATTTCATGTCCGTCTCTCTCTCTTTCTATTCCCTCTCTCTTCTTGGGTTTTTATTCACATTGACTTCAACATGTCAACATGTTCAGCTTCGTTTGAAGAAGACTGAAACCATTCGTCATCATCCTCACTCTGTGTGTGTGTCTCTGAGGTGAGACGAACAAAGCCGGATCTGTTTGATCTCGGCGGTGGCTGCATTCTTTAGTCTGACCGTTAAACTGAGTTAAAGTTTAGCCGGCTGGTTAATTATTGAACTCACAGAGACTGAATGAGGTCAAAGCAAAGTGCAGCGTGTTAATGGTGCGGCTGTCATTCCAAAATAAAGGATCATGTTTACTGTGGGATTAGTCTTCAAGTGAAACTAACACGAAACTCGGATCAAAAAAGGACAAATTCAACTGTTTGAGTTGGTTTGGAACACAGATCACACATGGAACTGAAATTAGCAGAAACAGAGTCAAGAGTTAAAGGAAAGTCAGAGTTACGCGTGTTACAGTATGATCGTATGTCAGAGTTACGCGTGTTACAGTATGATCGTATGTCAGAGTTAAGCGTGTTACAGTATGATCGTATGTCAGAGTTAAGCGTGTTACAGTGTGATCGTATGTCAGAGTTAAGCGTGTTACAGTATGATCGTATGTCAGAGTTTCACTTGTTACAGTGTGATCGTATGTCAGAGTTTCACTTGTTACAGTGTGATCGTATGTCAAAGTTAAGCGTGTTACAGTATGATCGTATGTCAGAGTTACAAGTGTTACAGTGTGATCGTATGTCAAAGTTAAGCGTGTTACAGTATGATCGTATGTCAGAGTTTCACTTGTTACAGTATGATCGTATGTCAGAGTTTCACTTGTTACAGTGTGATCGTATGTCAGAGTTTCACTTGTTACAGTGTGATCGTATGTCAGAGTTACAAGTGTTACAGTGTGATCGTATGTCAGAGTTACAAGTGTTACTGTGTGATCGTATGTCAGAGTTACAAGTGTTACTGTGTGATCGTATGTCAGAGTTACAAGTGTTACTGTGTGATCGTATGTCAGAGTTACAAGTGTTACAGTGTGATCGTATGTCAGAGTTACAAGTGTTACTATGTGATCGTATGTCAGAGTTACACATGTTACAAGTTATTATGATGTGAATGCAACGCCATTGAGAAGCATCAGTGAGGTCTCTCTTACCTCTCATGCTGGAGCTGTATGCTGAGTTTCTGGTCTGCAGGCTTGTGTTACTGGTCTGCATGGTGTTGCTACTGGGCAGCACACTGGTCTGCTGCAGCAGGACATCACCTGTCTGGTACATGGCGAGGTTGGCACAGGTCAGGACACTGCTGAGGCACGGTGACGACATGGAGACTCTGAGAACAGAAGAATTTACAGAAACTGTGAAGGAGAAGGAAGAGCCTTTCTAATAAATGTTTGTCAGTTGATCAGAGTTTCTCTATATTTCTTTGTGTATACATTACATTAATCAAAATGAAGGTAATATGTTTTACCTGATAACAGCATGAGCCACAGTATGGCGAAGAAAAATAGGCTCTGACACAAAGAGCTGTGTGTATCCTCAGTGTCAGAGTGTGCAGTTTAATCTCCTCCTGTTGTGTGTGTAACTCTCTGAGCTAAAGATGCACCTGTTGCTGCTTTTAACACCCGCAGAGCTTTATACTCCTTTAAAGGAAGGGGGGGGCAGCTCAGGTGAGTTTAGGGGAATTCCACCTGAAGATGGCCACACCTCCGTCACTCCTCCACTTTCCCGAGAACTCAATCAAAAAAACAAACCAGCCTCTCCTCACCCTTTTGCACACCATTAGATTATATATATTTCAACCTTTAGACAGAGGACGTCATTGTTCACAGTTTATTATTCCTGCAAAGGCTGTAAAGGTTTGATTATGGAGCAGTTTGTCGTCATCTGTATATTATCATTACTAATCTAACAAGGTCAGGCGTGTTGTGGATCATTATGAGATATGATAACACTGTTCAATACTGAAACAAAAAAGCCACCCTTTACTGCAAAAAAGGGGGAGGGGCTAACCCATTTGTCAGGATTTCTAAAAATAACTGGACACAGTGACAACAGCAGAAAGACGACTAAATGACGAGACTGTTTTTATTTAAAAAAAACTGTATTCTTATGAATCAGTCAAAACTATATTGATATATTTATTTATATGTAGTGCATTTGTTCAGCAGAAACTCAAAGCTTTTAGAGCCACACGCATAGAAACACACACATACCTGAGGTCAAAGGTCAGTCAAAGGATTGTTGGGCCTATTGTTGTCTGAAAGTAAACCGTGAGACAGACTGCAGGGCGCGCACACACACACACACACACACACACACACACACACACACACACACACACACACACACACACACACACACACACAGTGTTTAAAAGGTGTGTTCAGGTGTCGTTTTCCACACTGAGTTGTAGTTCACCTCTGCAGCTTCATGGACTTACTGCTGCCCCCTTGAGGTGACGTAGGACAGATGATTGTTTAGCTCCACAGGTTACACACAGATCGTTAAGAAGCCGAAAGGAAGAAGCCCATTCCTCTCGCTCATGAGTGTGTGTAAATGTGCTTAAGTTAATAAAACTTTGAAATGACTCAAACTTATTTGTGAATTCAGAGACGGCTGAATTTTACATGATGTATTCTTTGACATGTCTGCTTTGTTTGGACTTAAGAGGGAAGTTTGGTTTCTTTTTTTTTTATTCCAGTCCTGCTCGAGTGAGGCTGTTTTCGAAACCGCGTACTACATACAACTATTTAAATCAGTATGCAGAATATACTGTCTACTGCATACTGAGTTCAACAGTAGTATGTAGTATGACTGCCAGTCGTCGGTTATTTTGCAGTATGCTTGGCACGGTTAAACTGGTTTCTGGTCCTAGAATGCGGAAGTAAACAACAGTCCATCTGGAGGTAATTAACATATTAAAATAAAACAAGTCTACAATCTCTCATATGTTCTGTCATTAAATACACAATGCCCTGGGTTGAAATATGATTGGCATGCTATTGAAATTGTAGTATAGTTTTCAGACACTCAGGTTTAACTTTTACTCAGCTGTGAATAATATGTAGTAATCGAACAAAGCCAAGGACCCTGTAATTGCAGCTGCTTGTCCAGCTGTGGCACATGCACTGCACAGTCTAAAAAGAAGGAAAACCGGAGGTGGTAAATATATGAACATGTCATATTTGTTATTGGTTCATAATGTGGCAAGATATTCAGTCACCGCCACCGACGAGTTCAAACAGCTGCACTCCAGCATTTTGATCTCTGACCTGGCATTTTGCTTTGTGGGAAAGAGTATGCAAGGTAGACTGGTCCGATGCATACTGTACATTTTTTCCCGAATCAGTATGACATCCTGGTATTTTTGGCATACTGCATTTTGGCCAAATCAGTACGTACTAGTAGTATAGTACGCAGTTTCGTACAGCCTCTGTGAGGTGAGATTAATCACGCCTGAAGCACTGATTACAGAGCTACTCTCTGATTGGTCCAAGAGGAGAGGTAACAGGTTTTAATCAGCAGTCTAGTTGACGTGTGTCACTTTTTCTTTTTTTTTTGACTTGACAAATGAAAACAATCTGCTGTAGAAGATATTGTTGTAGATTTTATTGACTCCGATGAGCGAAAGTGAATAAATTGACGTAATGGCGGTGGTGCCAAATCATTTACAATTTTATACATAAGACACAAATAAGAAAACAGCTTAAAGTTCTCAAAACTCAAAAGATGATGCTTCTCCAAGATCCTGCAATGATGATTTTGCATAGATTATTTGTCATAAACTTTTCAGGTTTTTTTGTACAGAGACTCCAGAGGTTTAATGACTGTTTCTTCAGCTTGCCCCCAACATGTGATACAATATGACATATGGGAAAGAATCATAGCATGCATGAACGCCTTGGCAGCTTAATTTTAGAGACGGCCTCTAATATGTCTAAAATTTGCCAGATTGTACTTAACAATTTTTTGCATTTTTAGCACATGCAAATTAAAATTGAGATTTGAATCAAGCATTACACCAAGCTATTTAAATTTGTTTACTATGTCAATCTTCTCAGCCTTAATTAAAATGTCAGCATCGACATGGAGAAAAACATTCCTTCCCTTTTGCTGATGTTGAGGTTCAGAGGCACATCCATTGTACACTTCAGATAGTTTGACAATACTTCTCCAACTTTAACACACTGCGGCCTATCAGAAAGATATGATGACATCCATCCCGGTGTTCTTGGAGAAAAATTCAATCTGGACAGTTTTGAGATGAGGAGGCTGCGAGGAAAGCTAATTTTTTCTCTTTGCCTATAGTTTTTTACGATCAGTATAACAATTCTCCTAAACTCTTAAAGCACCAACATAAGGACAACACATAAAACACATCTCTCCCTTGTCCTGATACTCATCTTCCTCTCCCTCGTGCAGGCATTGTATTTACTGTCTTATGTTGCTCTGTATTGTATCCACACAAAGTCAGTCCAAAGATGTCCTTTTTTACTGTATATCATATGGTTATGCGATTGAAAGAACCTCAACACCTGAGTGCGTTTACTTGTTATTGCATAACTTCAATCAGCAGTTTCTCACTCAGGATATATTTGTTGTTTCAATCTACAATCTGAACAGCTGTTCACTTT
This sequence comes from Labrus bergylta, assembly GCF_963930695.1. Taxonomy (NCBI): domain Eukaryota; kingdom Metazoa; phylum Chordata; class Actinopteri; order Labriformes; family Labridae; genus Labrus; species Labrus bergylta. The sequence goes on from NC_089199.1 coordinate 25,625,235, forward strand.
AGCCTATAAGTTAGGTTAACAGCATGATGTTATCTGTTCTGACATACAGTGTGAAAGCATTTGTAAATTTGGCATTAAAAATCCATTTTGTTGGTCTTGGTGTGTGTGTGTGTTACATTCCTGTTTCAACTAGTCAACAAGTTGCAACCTGGTTGTCGATCCTTTTTCCACTTACGCTGCCTGCCAACTGAAATGCAACAGACATTAAGTTTTTAATTCCTTACTGTATAAAAATATATATTTTATATTTGTTTACGTTTCTATTTCTGTAAGTGGACTATTTACACAAATATTTTTGAGTCTTGTTATTCTTTAATGAATGACCAAAATAAAAACATTCATTCGTTCATATTAATAACAGCAGATTTGAATGCATCAGGGTTAAACTGACCTGTGTAAAGTTTGCTTAGTTCAAATGTATGGATTATATGAGGTTAATTATAATTACAGAGCAGATGTTAATGCATCACTCTACATTTTACTTCAGAGAAAGGTTTGTTTGGCTCCTCTCCTCCTGATGCCAACAGGACAAAGGTGAACAAGTAGGCGTGGGGACAAGGTGATGTCAGTAAACATTTTTCCTATAATCCCATTCAGAGTTGGCCTCTGGAATGTGTTTGAACCAGTAATGAGCCCCCGCATGTTTTCTCCTAAATTTCACAACATGTCACACCTAGTTTCCGCTGCACGTCAGGGACATTAGGGTGAGGAATGTAGCTCTACTGGTTTCTGCTCTCTGACAGGCTCCAGCTTTAATGGCCTGGAGAATAACAGGCAAACTGTTTCATCACGTGTAATTCATTCTGCGTCTTTCTCCACCAGTCATTACTCTTCTACACCTGTTGCTAAACGTTGGGGCTTTCCACAGGTTGCGGGTTTCTTTGTGTATATTGAAATCGCTGTAATGAGTGAGACTACAGATTAGTGTAGAGAGAAGAGGTGTGTAAATCATAATGAAAATGCATTAGTCATGACTGTTAATCAAAGCTCAAGTGCATGTGTGAATCAATTTACCTTAATCTACAAGAGCAATAAAAACTAAAACAGAAAAAATACAGGAAGAAAAACAAAATACATCCCTCAGAATGTTTCATTGTTGTTAATGTTATAATCATTATTTTATTCTACGATTCAGGTATTTTAGGGTTAGGTTTGGCGAGGAGCGCCGCGTTCTCTGGGGAATGCTACAAAAGCACGGGCACTCGGGGGACAATGGGTATTAGAAATTCCTTTTAAAACCTCCTTAAAAAATGTATCTTGATGTGATTAACAGGCCAGAATGAAGAATGATGATGAAAATTAGCATTGGTGTTGTATTTTTTATTTTTATGTACATTTGATGTTGTTATTTTTTTTTTTGTTCGTTTATATGCTAAGCCACTGTATAAGAAAGGACCTGCTGACCCCTCGTGGTTAGGGTTTTGTGTGTGGGTGGGGTAGAGGGTATTTGTAACAAAGAGATGTATACCATATGATATCGCTGATTTATATTTTGTAAAATAAAAATTGAAAAAATCCTGTGTCTCTAATTGTGAGTGTGTCAGTGTTTTATAATATGTGCTGTTATTTAACTGTCTGTGTGCTTCTAAGATGTAATTGCCCCCCCTTATCTGCTGGCTTAATGACTATGTGTTTGTGATTACCCAATGTTCTGATGATGCGTTTATGTTCCAGACTAATGTCGTGCATTCTGTGTTATTCTATATTTTGTATATTCAAATATTTCTTTTTAAATTTTTACATTATATTTCTATTTTACTGTATATATGTGTATTAGTAATTTGAGTGTTATTGCATGGCCTTGCGGAACAGTCTTTACATTTCACTGCACATCTGTATGAGCATGTGACAAATACAAATCTTGAATCTTGTTTTTATGGATGAGTTGAGAAATAGCAGGTGAAAAATGTGTCTGTGTTTGGTGACCAGTGGGACGGTCCAGTGAACGGCACAGGCTCCCGCCTCTGCTCCCCCTGGAAGTGACCCCTTAACTTAAGCCTCCTGTGGAAGGTGTGCAGGTCCCCTCTGAGCTCCGGTCGGGTGGGTGGGTTGGGTGTGGGGATGAAAGTGAGACCTTTTTCCAATATCTCCAGCTGTACGGCTGTGAGGGAGAAAACGGCACAGAGGTTAGTGATGTTGGAGTGGTGGGGAGTTGTGAAATGACGGTTGTCCCCAGTTATAAGTTTAATTGCTGTTTCCAGTACCTGAACAACATCTCGGCCGTGTCTGCAGTCCAATGTATGTGGTCCTTGTCTGTCTGGAAGAGTAGTGGGTTTATTTCAGGAATGAAGTTATATTTGGAGGCTATTGTGTCGTTGAGTTTTGTCAGTAGTGTCTGTTTGTATTTGTCCAGTCTGGGTGAGAAGTTTATGACGGGGATGTAAATGGTGGCGTTGGGGAAGGTGGTCTGGCTGGTCCTCCACATAGTCTGTAGCTGTTTGAGTTGTGTGGTGGGGTCGTGTTCTGAAAGGCAGTTGTTAAGTCCGACTGATAGTATTACCTGTGTGGTGTTGTGGCATGGGGTGAGTTTCATGAGTATGCTGGCTATGTGATGGAAGTTGGCTCCAGGAAAACTGTCTACCTGTATGTGTGGGTCTGTGAATGGAGGGATCCGGGAGAGGTTGGAGTCACCTATAATTAGTGTCTTCTTCTGGACCTCCAGCTACCAGTCCTGTATCTTTCTGTGTGTGTGTGTGTGTGTGTGGTTCCGGCCTACTTGGGGAGCCATGAGGTGCCGCAGAGGTAGATATCTCAGATGTTGGGGTTGTTTTCAGCTTTTGCTTTTCGTTACTCCCTTCATCATCATTGATTTGTTATCCACCTCTGGGTTACTGTTTGTCCCACAGGGCTCTGTGGCAAGGAGCTCTGGCTCCCTCTGCTGGTTATGTGGTGTGTCTGTTAGAGGAGAGGACGAGATGGTGTTACTGCAGGGTAGAACAATGGTACTGTAAGGCGGTGTCTGCTCAGTGCGGTTATTAACTGTGTGTGAATGGGGTGAGGAGGGAGGGGAGGAGGGAGGGGAGGAGGGGGCGACAGGGGGGCAGGCAGAGGACCCAGCCCGCGCAAACCCATGACGGTCGAGTGCACTCTGTGGGAGTGGATGGATCTCAATCTTCACTCGCCGTCCGGGGCTGCGTTTTGGCAATGGGGGCTGAGTCAAGCGAGGGGAGGAAGAAGGGGGGCGACAAGGGTTGGGGGGGGGGAGTAAGGTAGTAGGGAGGACAGGGGAGGAGAGGAGGAGGAGGGAGGGCAGGTATAGGAGTAGGTAGGAGAGGAGGGCGAGGGCGAGGGAGGTTATGGTGGGTGGTAGATGGACCTGCTGGTTGGGAGAGTGGAGGAAAGTCCAGAGGGGAGAGCTGAGGAACAGGAGGGTCCTCCTCGCTCCAGGGACCCCTGGAGTGAGGAGGACCCTAAGAGTGGAGACGGAGGAGGACGTGAATTTCCTGCTATACCTCACCCTCCCCCACTGGGCGGCCTTATCAAAGGCCTCCTGGTTGTAAGGGGGCACGTTCTCCAGCTCCACAGCAATCACCTGGTCGTAGTGCTCTCGCAGAATTGACATATTGTTGTGTATCCATGTGTCTGTGTTTTGTTGAACCTTATCAAATGTTGTGCTGTTGGGTGAAGAGGGTTTGATGAAGGAGGTGAGGCGGTTCACCTTCTTCATCATCCCCTGTGAAAATGAACCGGTAGTGAAGGTGTTTTCACTACCGGTGATACCTTCTGCCCCCCACTAGTGAACTCTAGGGGGTGGCAGAGGCGCAGTGTTTGATGCTCCCCCTTCTCCCCCTTCCCCCCCGGCCAGGAGGAGCAGCCAGTGGTGTGAAACAGCTTGTGAGGGTTATGGACATATTGCGGTGGAGCTGGAGAAGTTTGTGAAGGGGAATCCAAGCTGATAAGACGCACCACGGAGAGTGTGTGAAAATTCTGGCACCTCCCCCTCCACGGACACAGGGGGAAGCACCAGGAATTAAAGAACTAAAAAAAACCAGGAGCTAAAATGGAGGCTGGACAGGTGTGTTTTAGGATTGGATTAAAGGTGGAGGAAAAGTAAAAAGAGATAAAAGAAGTATAAGGAGGAGAGTAAAAGAAGAGCTGTGACTAAAAAGGACCACAACAAGAGTATGAAAACTAGTCACTAAAACTCACAGGTCGGGGGCCTGATGGAGGCCTACAGGAAAGCTTTCCCGACAGGAGAGGAGGGGGGACTGAGGGAGTTCCCCTCGCGCCACTTCTCGGTTTTTACATTGAATCCATAAAACCAGTGGGGAAAGGAAAAGCAGATAAAAGCCAATATTGTGTCCTTGGAGAACCGAACTTCTGGTTGAGAGGTGACTACTCTACCAACTGAGCCACAGCCACCCTAAAATGTTATGAAGTTTATCCGCTTAAAATCCGCTGTGGGATAAAAACGGTTTAAAATGGTAACCCGGACGAGCCCCGATTGTTACGTTCCCCGAGATGGCTAGGGTATGAGGGGAGTAACAATCATAATAATAACCAGGGAAAATTTAACAAAAATTTATTTATGAAATCACAAAACTAAACAATATACTTTAACCCAGAACACTCTTAAATACATCATTAGCACAAAGTATTTCCCCCTAGGGAAACACTCTCCTTCCACAGACGGCATACGACTATGCCATGGTTTCTCAGAGTAGTACACAGCCAGATGGTCCACTGAACCCTGGCTGCCAGTTCCCTCCTGCTCTTTATACTCTGCCTACTGATTGCAGAGTGGGCACAGGTGTGCTTGATAGTTAGGCAACACCTGCAGGGAACACAGGAGAGAGGGGAAGAAAACACACACACACAATGGCACGCAAGAGTTTAACAAAAGATCAAATATAGGGTCTTTAAAAATAACTCCTATATCTTTTGTAAAAAAATAAATAAGAAAAGTAATAAAATTAGGAGGGTACTCTAAGAAATACATAATAAAAAGGGAATAAGAAACCAAATAAAAAAATGGTGAGTTTCCTCTACCAATAAAGAAGCACTGTGTTGGTTTATACAGACTCTAAAATCACCCTCTGATTGAGGTGGTCAGTTAAAACGTCCTGTTTTAGGTTTATCTTTAATCCTGGATTAGGGTGAGGCACTTGAACCAACCATGGTTAGGTTTAGGGTAAGATGGTAGGGAGGGGGGATAGTTTATGAGCTCTGTGATAAAAAACAAAATTAAATTAAAATTAAAAGCCCTCTGTTTGCTGTGATAAAATAGCAGCTGAGGTGGGTGCTTGGACTGGTTCAGGCATCAGCGTCCTATATGCACTAAAAGAGGGGTTAAAAAACCATAAAACCAATTTAAAACAGTTTTATAGAAAACGAAGATAATGTCTAATTAAAAGGGCTAAAGGAGTGAGCCCCCGAGGCGCTGGCAGGGTTAGGTTAGGTAGGGGGCGCAGTGTCCTCTGGGGGGCGCTACGAGGGGCACGGGCACTCAGGGGACGATGGGTATTAAAAAAGACTTAAAAGCCTCCTTAAAAGCCACACAATGGTGTTTTATAAAAGCAGTATAACAGTATTAAAATTTGGATAAAAAGGTGACCAGACCACTGTGCAGGAGAGGCAGGCGGAGCTCAATTGTTAATTAAAAGCCTCCGGTGTCCCAGGGCCTCCGATAAAAACACCTGAGGAGTGTCCAGGCAACAGCCATTGCTAAATAAATATTTATAATTAAATAGCCTTAAAAGAAGTATAAGTATTAGATAAAAAGAAAGACCTTAAAAGTGCTCTGAATTGAAAGAAGTAAAGCTGTCTAAAAAATATGGATGTATAGTCTTCAAGTGCTCAGAATAAATTAAAACACATCAAACAATGAATAAATAAGTAAGTGCTTTAAAAGATAGGGTAACCCAAATTTTCATGAAAAAACTTTGGCTACAAAAAAGTTGAAAACTTTCCACTCCAAAAAAGTTGAAAATGTACATTCAAAAATGTCAGCTTTAAAAAAGTTTAACATTTTTGGCTTAAAAAAAGCCGAAAATGTTCAGGAAACAATTTTGGCTTAAAAAAAATAGAAAAATTTTGACTTAAAAAAAGTTGAAAAATTTCGGATTGAAAAAAGTTTTACATTTTCATGAAAAAAATTTGGTTTCAAAAAAGTTGAAATTTTTTGTGAAAAGATTTTGGCTTCGAAAAGTTGGAAATTTTCATTAAAAAAATTTCGGCTTCAAAAAAGTTGAAAATTTTCCATGAAAAAATGTTGACCGCCAAACTGTCGAAAATATTCATGAAAAAATCTCAGACCTGTTCAAAATTTTCATGGAAAAACGTTCACGAAAATTTTCAAGAAAAAATGTTGACCACGGTCATGTCTAAAAAAAATTTGATAAAATGTTGAATATTTAAATGAAAAAATGCTGACGCGATCCTGTCGAAGCTTTTCATTAAAGAATGTTGACTAAAATTATAATTTAAAGATTTTGTCGAAAATGTTCAAGAAAAAATGTTATTGAAAATCTTAATGAAAAAATGTTGGCTGCGGACCTGTCGAAAATGTTCATGAAAAAAAAGTACATAAGTTCTACATATCTTTTAACATTATCGTAACCCTAAGTTCCCACAGTTCAACATCGTATTTTACAAGTAATTTAAGTTTTTAATTCATTTCTTAGTTCAGTATTATTAAGACATTGTATATTAAGTTTCCAGAAACCCTTTCTGTCTTTATTATCACACATAATACACACTTTAACTATTAAGTGATCATAGGAATTATGAGGGGTTGTATTATAACTGATACATTTGATCTGTGGGGAAACATAAAATCCATCAATTCTGATTTTAGTTTTTCCATCAAATCGAGTGAAATGAATTCCATTAGGGTTTAAAATCCTGCAGATGTCCCTTAGCGAAGCATTTTTACAAACTTCACTAAGTCATTTACCTTCTCTTGATATTTTGAAGGGAGTGGCAGCAACTCCCTCAACTCAATCAATTTCACTTGTTTGTTAAAGTGGCCACACAGATTAAAACCCACGTTAATAACTTATTTGAGTTTTTTTAATAACTGCATTTTACCGGCAAGTTTTTGACCCGAATAAAAAAAAATCAATCATAAGCAGTCTACCAGGAAATATTTCTCTTAGTTTGATGATGTCTACATTGTGATCTTTGAAGAAAATGCCCACACCACCAGCACTATTTTTGCCAATTGAGATAACACTGACACCTTTATAGCAAAGGCGACTGACTTCTTCCACAACTGAGCAGTTTTTAAGCCTTAAGGCCCTGACACACCAGGGAGATCATCGGCCAGCGATCATCGCCCTAGTTTTTGCAGTGTGTCTGGCTCCGTCGACCCCTTTCTGAGGGACGATACGGTCCGATGGTGCGGTTAGGGTTAGAAGGTGTGGCCTCTCTGTCCGCAGAGGGAACACTCACTTTCCACCTGACATGGTCTAGCCTTATGGCCCAAAACCACAGCGCCAGCATTTCTCTGTCGGGCAATCTTTCACCTGATGCTCAGAAGATTGACAAATGAAATATTTGGGCACTTGAGCTTCTTGGTTTTGATATATAAATATAAAATGTGACACCAGGAAGAGAAAAACATTAGACAATTGTTACGGCAATATCAAAGGTGCATATTTAGCTACTACTACTACTAGGTTCATAAGCTGCAGACACATTCTTTATATACGTGTGTGTGTGTGTGTGTGTGTGTGTGTGTGTGTGTGTGTGTGTATATATATATATATATATATATATATATATATATTTATTAGGTGCAATAGCATGACTAACTGGTGACATATACATGACAAATAAGGCCCAAGAAAACAAACAGACAAGGTCAGAACAGCAACTACAAAATACAATAACAAAATAAGCAAAAGACAGCAAAATACTGAGACATCAACAGACACCCATCTGACTACAACCAGCAAAGACATTACAAAACTATACGAAATACATAAGAAAGGATACAAGTTGTTGTTGTGAATGGTTTATCAAGAGTAACTGCTTGGTCTTCATCTAGATGTATGGCAAGCAGTTTAGGAAATTAATATATTGAATAAAACTAAATATATTGAATGAAACTTATATGAAATGAATTCTGAATATATTGAAGGAAATTTTGAATATATTGAATGGAAGTCTGACTATATTAAATAGAAGCTGATTTCAATTCTCAATGTGTTTGGGACGAAATCTATATGGGCCCAGACTGTCCCCATATATCCAGACTAGGTGTAGGTTCCGGCCACCTGCGTTGAGCCTCTGTCAAACTCTGATTTATTGTAAAATCAGGGATGTTAAACGAATTAGAACTGATTTTATTTACAGATGGTTCCTTTTTTATGTCACCCAGAGGTGAAAGTGTTGTGCTGATCACTTAAAGTTTCAGCGCGACGTCACTTCTAATGCTGTTGTGCTATAAGCCCAGCTCTCTTCAGACTGTAAAAATGTCATTATTACTGAACATTTCCTTCTAATCCGAAAACGATATCACGCACAGGCTGTCCGATCATACAGAGGTCCGCTGGTTTCGCCGCGGAGCAGCGCTAAAACGCTTCATTGAATTACGCACGGAGATGGCACAGATTCGTGGCGCATAAAAAGTCAGTGACAGAGTTAGATTACAACAGTATGGACACGTAGAACAACGGACTGCCAGGCTTGTATATTAAAAGTCAGTTTAACTGAGTTTACTGAGTTACAGAACGTGAAATTCCACGGAGCTGATCAGACTGCAGTGCGCTGAAGGAGTCTGTTTGTTTGGAAACATTTGATCATTTTATAATAACCTACCTGGCAGTGAAATAACCGGGAGATGACAGAGTTTGCATCAAAGACACTCTGTGTGTTTGTAACAACATATTAATGTGAGCAGGTTTTGTCTGTGGTGAACCCTAACTAGTGGAAACTGTGCTGTGGCCTGACACACACACATCTAAAATCAATCTCTTTCTCCCCCTCTCCCCCCCCCCTCCCTCTACCCCCCTCTCTCTATTCACTCTACTATTACTGTATTATTAATGCACTGATCCCAGGGCAGGTAGAATAACTCCTGTGTCTTGGTTTATAGAACCTTGAAAATCAATACCTATGAACAAATATATAGCCTAAGTGAGTAATCTTAAAGACATTGCAATAAAAAATTTTAAAAAATCGAATTATTGTTGTTAACAAAATTATGTTTTGGGACGGTTCACATTCACTTCGGGACAGGTGAAATTGTTTTTCGGGACGGTGGTTAAAAAAAAGTTATTCTGGAGCCCATGCGTCAACATTTTAGGGATTTCCATCAAAACATTGCTGAGCGCACTCTGAGCATCCGGGAATTTATGAGTTTCATGAAGATGTCAGCTAAATTAACAGACTTCCATTTAATGTAGGCTATTCAAAGAATCATCAATAAATTCAGACTGCAATTCAATATATCCAAATATTCATTCAATATTTGAATTTCCTAAACGGCACACACACACACACACACACACACAAAATAAATAAGATAAATAAATTAAATACAATTTAAAAAAAACCTAAATTCCCTGTTCTTTTCAGGAAGCTTATTAACTGTTTTTATGATTGATCTATTTTTCCTTCCACCCTCAACCGTCTTTGAATAGAAATGTCTTCAAGTATCGTTTCTCTCTATAGGTTTCGTTTTAGTTATAATAAAAGGAAGAGGCTACTAATGTTTTGAACACGACTACTTCCGCGCACGTCCGCTCCGATCGGTACAGCGCATGCGCAACTCTTGACAAAGATGGGGAATGAAGTTGGATGGCTCACTCACAAGCTAGTTTCGTACACGGTATACCGAATTCTGTTTTTCATAAATTGGATTCATGGTATGCTGACCGGGTTGTTGCCACCAATTGAATACCCCTGGCTTCTTTTGAAACTTCTCCAGATGATGTGTTGTGAATCAACTTTTTTGGCTAATAATTAGGATGAAAAAAGCTCAAGTTAATACTTAGGCCTATCTTACTTGCAAACAGAAATGACTAGTTCTCTCATTCTTAAACACATATAAAATGATTGCAAATGTTACAAATGTGCATGTTCCTCAGTAGCCTAACAAATAATACACAAAACAATTCAAACTTGAACTAATAACGCTCTTTTCTTAGACTGTAATCCGTACACAATTACAAATTACAATTGCGCTTTAATAAACTACTCACAGTTTACGGTAATAATGGCAAAAAACCCCTCCCTCTTCTTGTGTTCCTTCATTGATGATGAGAATATTCTCTCCGCAGAGTCTCCTCATCTGCAGAGAAAAAAGAAAGCATGAGGGAAGCGGTCAGAAAATGTCTACTCGGACTGCTTTCCCTCAGTCGCCGTCATGAGTGGAGTCATTTCTGCCTCTTCATTGGTTAAGTCGAACCCTAACATGAGGATCCACGGCAAAATAGTTGTGGTCGTTGCGTGTTTCGGAGTTTTCCTACTTTTGTACTTTTGGAGAGGCAATGCCGCGGAGGTAGTTGTAGAGGAGGGGGAGGAGAAGGACGGTCTCTCGTTCCCAACTTCTTCTGAGCTGAAACCTGATATTGCAAATAAACCTCCTGTTGGAGTCCTTGTGCGCCTGGAGAAGCCTTTCGGAGTGCGGGACCAGTCCATACTGATCGATGGTGGTGTCGGCTTAAAGGCTAAGAGGTAAGTTTGTTCTGTGTTCATTTTCTTGGAAGAGCCCGTCTCCTCCACGCCTGTTTGCACAAATCACACTTCAGCACCGTTAACTATTCTGCAACATGTTTGTCAGAGAAGACGCAACAGCCTGCTCTGTCAAGAGACACTTCTAACATGCATCTGCTTAACAGCCTTTCGTGCTCATTATTATTTATTTATTTATTTGTTAGGGATAAGTGCATATTCATGAACAGCTGTAACAATTACAGCTGTAAAAAAAATGCCAGATTATCAGCAGAAGTGCTCGTTTCCATCTGTTGTCTTTAGACAGGTGACAGAGAAAGACACATTACAAATCAAATACAAAAGTGACACAAGACAATAATAGAGGTTAAAGGTGGTCACAGACTTTTGGTTTTCTTTCATCCACTGTTTGAGGTGTGTTTTGAAGGTTGCATATGTTTGTGAGTGGGAGAATATTCCAATATTAAGTTCCTTTGACTGACAGAACAGTTTGAATGTAGTGCGTCTGTGTGGGACCTCACAGTCTCCTCGGGCTGTGGCTTGTATTTTATAGCGCTTACATTTGCCATTGTGTTCTGGACTGTGATTCGTGTTGTTGCAGTCACGGGCTATTCTGATATTACATTTGAGAAGATTCATTTAGTAATGGGGGATGTTATGCTGTTATGTTGTTTTTGCACATCAAAACATCAATCCCTTAGAAAGGTTGATCGATACATAACCTCGAAAGTGTAATTATTTGACCCTTCAGGTTCTGTTAGGCGTTTAATCATTAAGACCATTTATTCTGAAATGGTCAGGTCACGTTGAAATAGGCACAAACTGCACTTACTAAAGAATCAAAATGGGCACAGAAAATGGGATGACTGTTAATTATTTGCACTGCAACACTGGTGGGTTTACTGGACTTGAAAAAAGGCCAAAAAAAATGATTCTGTTGACTGTATGCCTTACGTACAATCTTCCAAAATGTATGTTTGAGGAAAACAACTATAGTCAGGAAGGATTTCTCTGTCCATTCATATGATCTGGTTAAGTCATAATCTTATTGCAGAAACTTAAAAAAGTTATTGTCAGTTATTACTTGTGTTAAAGGATGGGACGATATTCTTCAATTATGTAGTCCAGCTTGCCGCAGAGTGTTTCCTCCAGGGTCGGATGCCGAAAGGTGGTTTATGCGTTCTACGCCAAAGGCAGACTGGAGATTAAAGAGACTATTCTTTAGACTGAGCTATCAAGGTTCTACATCCAGAAGAAAAAAAAAACCTTTGTGTTGTTCAAGAAACCGCAGTCCTCCATGTGTGCTCGGCACTGATAAGGGGATGGGGTTGACGGGGTCACCAGTGGCCATATAGGAGCACTAACATCTTTGAAAAATGCTAAGACTTACTGCTTTCACTAAGGGAAATAGCACATTTTCCTTCCTTTTGATTGCTTGAGCTAATCGGAACTGAGGGGTGATGTTTATGTTTAACACATGCAAGCTTCTCCTCATGGTGATAAAACAGAGGGGGCGGGACATCGTTGATTTACACAAAGACAGTCCCCATGGTTACTCACTCTCACCTGCCTGCTGCACACTGAACAAGAGGAGAAAGAGCTTCTGACTGACAGCAGGAGATTGACATACTTTTTCCCCCCCTTACTCTTATCTTAGGGTGTATTTTAATATAAGGTTTGATTTATGGGGCGCTTGTGGCGCAGTGGTTAGTGCGCGCGCCCCATGTATGGAGGCTGTGGTCTTCCAGGCGGGCTGCCCAGGTTCGAATCCAGCCTGTGGCTCCTTTCCCGCATGTCATTCCCTACACTCTCTCTGTCTCCCTGATTTCCCACTCTGTCCTCAGCAAGCAGCTGTACATTACGGACAGTGGACCTTCTCTCTCTTTCTCTGAAGCAGATCTTGGTTTTGCTGTGCCTTGAGGTCCAGAGAGCGTGCGCCTGCACTCTATCGCGCACGCTCTCTCTCCCCCGTTCACTCTCGCCCAACCGTGCACGCAGTGATTTATTTGAATTAATGAAAAATTGAATAAAAACAGATCGGAAATGTACAGTATTGAGCGGCCATAAATTTACTTGGGCGGCCCGCCCAGGTATCGTCTGTGTGGGGGAAACACTGTGAACACTGTAGCCACGATTCTACGTCTCTGCTTTGGCAGATCTTCTACACATTCTTATCCTTCACAATCTAAAGTTTTGCTTTAGCTAACTTTCCTGTTCTCATAAATTAATGTCATTTTCTATTTTGCTTTTACATAAATTAACGACACCTACAACTTCGGTTTCAAATAACATAAAGAAATTGCACACTCTAATCATGGAGGTTTATTATCAAGAAGATAAGCATATCTACATTGTCCGATTTTATTTTGTGTTTCCAGCTGTGCTGAAGATTCGCTCGGATGGGCACTTAAACACAGATGCAGAGGCTTTTACAGTCCACATTAGGGCTGTTGAAATTAATCATTTAATCGATGCATCGCGATGCAGACTAGGAGATCAATGCATCCATGCAGGGACAGGACGTAATCGATGCTGACGAGGGTTAGAAAAAAGCATCTGCCAACCGCTAAATGCGGGTGTTTTGCGCCGTGAGTTTGTTTTACCTATCGGCCACGGTGGTGTGTAATGAAAGTAACGTAGGCTAAAAGAGGGATTTGTGACAGAAAACAACGTAAATTGAGTCCTGCTCCTTTGCTTGCTGACTTTATGAGCAGAGTCAGCTGGTCCTGCGCGTTCAGACCACAGTGCTCCGCTGCAGGCTGAACCGGCTTGACTCTGTGTCTCTTTAGCTCTTCATTACAGCTAAAGGTGTGTTTAAACTGATGCCTCGCTGTCTTAAGTCCAGGATAACTAAAAGAAGGAGGCTGTGGCTCCTCCTGTCTGACGGGGATAGTCTCTCGCTGTGAGGTGCATATGTGAACAGCCGGGTCAGGAGCCTCCTCCTGATATTTAGATATTTTCAGGAGTGCATATGTGAGTTATTCTCCACAGTGGTGAAGCTGATGCTGTGTTTAAAGGCCTGGAGAGATATTTCTTCCACCTGCTGAATGAAGTAATACAAATGAAAACATCAAAACACTAATAATAATAATAATAATAATAATAATAATGATAAGGATTTTGAGCTTTACTCACTTTTTAAATCACATTTTTTATTTTGAACACAACTGTCCATTAGCGCCTATTTGGATACTAAGAAGACCTCCAATACAAAATCCAGGCTTAATTTCTATGATACCTTTTATACCTTTTGGATTGTATTTCAACACTGGTCCATGAAGAATCATAATCTCTCTACCGCTTTAGTTTTACCACAGAGTTAGATTAAAAATACATGTCGCTTGGTCTTATTGTTCAATTTTGTGGGAAAACTACAACACTGTTGTTCAGTTGATCTATTGCAAGTCTTAGTTTTTGACTATGACAGTTTAGTCTTTTTCATCTGACTTTCATTTGACCTTTTCAGTAAACCAAGGAACTTGGCTCGAACTGTGACCAAGCACACGCAGGCAGAGGAGGTCATGCACCTGGCTGTGGTGGCTTGTGGGAATCGTCTGGATGAGACCCTCACTATGGTTAAATCAGCCCTCCTGTTCAGCCTTAAGAGTATCAGGTTCCACATATTCGCTGAAGACTCTTTGGCCCCACAGTTTAAAGAAAGAGTAAGAATGAGCCGCTGGCCCTAATGTACACAGTTCAGAAATATTGTGGTATCACAGAAACCTTTCCTTAAACCTTCCTCTTTTTTTGTTTATTTCCCATGCATACTTCTTCAGTAACACTGACTTCTGATATAATACAATTCATGTTTAATATCCCTGTTTTTTAGTTTTTAGATCAGCGCAATTGTGAGTCTACATCTTTCACTTATCTGAATTAAGTACATTTAACTTCTTCCTTATGTAGATAATTCGGTAAAAGAACAGCTGAAGACTGCAGGTGTTCCATGCATAACCACACAATACCACAAGTCCCATTTTTTAATGATTTGGCTGCCTTTACAGGACCAGTTATATTAATATGCCCAGAAAATTAGTGAATAACTTTCAGAATAAATGTAGTTAATAATGGCTCTTCTTCACCCAACTTCTCTTGCTAAACTGTTCCTTTGTATGTGATTTGTTGCTTTTCTTACAGCTGAACCAGTGGCCTCGCTCTGCCTTAGCCAAGTTCCAGTACAATATCTACCCCATTACCTTCTCTGTTGGGAACGCTGACGAGTGGAAGAAGCTCTTCAAGCCCTGTGCTGCTCAGAGACTCTTCCTACCTGTAAGGCTGCAGCACTAATCTCATCTAGTATTCTGGTTGTGCATAATTGTATTAAGTAGTGTTACAAAAGCATAATAATCAGTTTCATTCCTGCTTCAAAAGCATTCCTAGCCTCCTTTTTTTATAATATTGCATGGTTCTATTTCAAAACCTGTGTGATTATCGATGATTTAAATGTTTTTGCAGCATTTGCAAATTTCACCCACCTGCTGGTTGTGCCTTCATGCTACCAGAGGTATACACAGTTAATAAAACATTTAAGTCTGTTAACAGCTAACTCTTAAGTGAAGTTAAAATTAACGTTAACGTGTATTATCAAAAAGAAACAAAATGATTGGCTTTTAAGACTGTCAATAGATCAGAGTTCATAAGAGGCCATGATGATTTAGAAAACTCTAAAAACCCTTTTCACACAAACGGAAATCTCCTAAAAAAACATTTCTGGAGATTACCCGGAGGGGCTGTAATATGTGAACGCGAACGGCCAAATTTTTCGCTCGGACATCACCCGGAGTTTCTCCAGCCACACCCCTAGTATTTTTTCCGCAGCAAGTCCGAGCGGGCTGACGTGAGAACGCAGCAGGATATTGCTGCATTCGTGTGGTGTCGGACATATCGGAAAAACTAGTTTCCGAGTTGTAAAATGCACATGAATACCTGCTCAAGTCGGAGCAACAACTCGGAAAACTTGCCAGTGTGACTGCCCCCACGGTCATTCCTTGTCAATTTGAAGATATGAGTTAACCAAAGTGTGCTAATATTAGCCTGCTAACAAAGCGATGCGGGCCACTGGCATATTCAGCTCAAGCAAAGGACAATTTTGTCTGCCGCTTGCGCTTAATGGTGCCTATTTATGGTGCTTATTCACAACTCCTACTTGCAGCTGTGGCTTAGTTGCTAGAGTTGTCGCCTCTCAACCGGAAGGTCGAGGGTTCAATCCCCAGCTGGGCAACATGTCTGATGTGTCCTTGGGCAAGACACTTAACCCCGCATTGCTCCCGCTGTTTTGGTGACAGTGTATGAATGGATTAGTTACTTCTGATGGATCACCATCAGTGTGTGAAAGGGTAGGTGTGACATGCGGTGTAAAAAAGCCCTATATAAGCTCAAGTACATTTACCGTTTACGTGCGAACGCGAGTGGAGGGTAGTTGGAGGTGTGCCACTGAAGGAGAGTGGAGGCTTTAGAATAGCAGAGGTACAGCCAAACAGCAGTTTGTTTTGGTTTAGTGCTGTTTAGTACAAAGTCACACATTCTTCCTTTATCTATGTAACCAAAAAGTAGCAAAACTAACATAACTCCAAAACGCATTAGTGATCAATTAAATTAGCAAATGTAAACATGCTTAAACCATCCACTGCACATCAGTAGCTCTAATCAACTAGTCTTGTTTAGGACTACCTCACTCACGACAGTCAAACACATTAAAAGGTGCACGACCGCAACACGACTAGAAAGAGACAAAAGTCAGCACACAAAATGTGCTATCTTAAATGTGGACGCATTTCGGCGCTAGGCCTTCATCAACGTTGATTGTGGAAAAGTCGTGGTGGCATCCGAAGCTCATGATTTATGTGCTCACAATGTAACCAACCTGATAGTTAGGCACAACTTGGGAGCTCCCACTGTGCTAGTTAAATAGGGAAAGAGCAGCACACAGTTATCAATTTAAAATATACAAAGACGGAAGTTGAAGTCAGGCCATGTACTGCAACAGCAAAGTAAGAACTGCACAGTGTTTTCTTTTTTCAGTTATCCTTGGATTATTACAGTTCTGTATTTAAAATGATGTACTTTTAAAACATTTTAATGATTACAATCGCCCAGGTCATCCTGAAAGAAGTGGACTCTTTACTTTATGTCGACACTGATGTGCTGTTCCTTCGGCCTATGGATGATATCTGGAGACTCCTGAAGTCCTTTAACAGCACCCAGCTGGCAGCAATGGCCCCAGAACACGAGGTCCCAAAGATTGGCTGGTACAGCCGCTTTGCACGCCACCCTTTTTATGGAGTCACAGGGGTCAACTCTGGGGTAATGCTAATGAATCTCACACGGATCCGCAGAACAATATTCAAAGTAAGCTCATTACATTATTTAAGGTATTACATTTCAATCAATAGACCTCTACACTGAACTGTGATTTCCCTATTCTACTCTGAATAATGATTTTTCCACTGGTTTAAGTAACAAGCTGATTTTCTGAGTGGGCTGTAATTGAAGCTTGAATGCAATTGAACATTGTTTGTATTTCAGAACAGTTTGATCCCCACTGGTCTTTCATGGGAGGATCTTCTACATCCACTGTATCAGAAGTACAAAAACCACATCACCTGGGGAGACCAGGACCTTCTTAACATTATCTTCCACTACAATCCAGGTACATTCCTTTTTAGAAGTTAGGTCATGCACCACAGTGGTAACAACACATACAACACATATTATCTCAAAGTGCTTTTTAAACTGCATGTCACAGTCACCCATTCAGACAATGATGGCAAAGGCTGCTATGTTAAGTGTCCATCGGCAATAATCAATCACATTCATACACATTCAAAAGTTGCTGACGCAGCAGCAGGAGCATTTAGTTTTCAGTCTCTAGCCCAAGGACATTACAACAGCCCCCCCCCCCCCCCCGCAACTGGGGATCAAAAGGCCGGCTCTACTACTGAGCCACAGCCACCCAGTGTCTGCACTCTTGCAGAATAGCGCTTTCACACTATTAACATCCCTCCATAAATTATTTCACTGATATTAACCCAGTCTATAGCAAGCTAAATTCATAGTTAATGTATTATGTTACTATGTGGACTACTTTGCCACACCATTCTGCCAGGGTGTAACATTTCTGCCTTAAATTAATGCCTCAATGAATCTATGCTCTATGCTCTAGCCATATAGATAATATCATTCCTTAAGGCACCGGATGAGCGATAGATAGATATATATCAGACAGTATAGTCATCCCCTTGGGAAAATTCAGGAGTACCCCATAGCTCACAAGTGAAAACATTGAACAAACAGTAAAAACAAAAATGTTAAACTGCATTGATAAAATGAACAGATGATTCAAATACTTGAAGTCTCTACAGTCCTTAATACTTATTATTATTACACCAATCCCCAGGGTGTAAGGGAGAAAAAGGAGAAAGGGCAGGCAGTGACGTTCCACCCACAGCTCAAGTCATGAGCTGCTACCATTGGCCTGTGTGTTATAAAGCCTAATGGCTGTGGAAACAAAGGATCTCCTGAACCTCTCAGGCCTGAAGTGCAGTGAAATTTGCCGTCCACTGCAGCTACTTCTCTGGCTTGAAATTATGTCATGGAGAGGATCATCATCAACCTTTATTTAAGTTCTCTGAGAGGTCATTGAGGGCGACCCTCATTTACAAAGATGTTGAGAAAACATTCATAAATGATAAACAATGAGAAATTAGATAAAGCTACTACAGAAAATTAAATCAATGAAAGAGCGATAAGGAAAATAAAATACATACACTAAAATAATTTAAAAGCTTGAAATTACTACAATGAGTAATAATCAGTAATTAAAATCAAATAAAACAGTTACAGTCAGGTATTGGGCGGTTAAAAATAATATTTCCAAAGTGTCCATAAGGGATAAAAGTGCTCAAATTCAGGTCCTGTTCTAAAATATTCCAGGAGTTTGCAGCACTAACACTAAAAGCAGTTTTCCCCAGGTCAGTCCTGGCATGAGGAACCTGGAGAACCAGCCTCTCTCTCGAGCGGGTTAAACATGGACCAGGGTTCAGATGTAACAAGGAGGTGATATATGATGGAAGTTTTCCGGTAAGGGCTTTATAGATAAAAAGATGCCAGTGGTTATTGCGTCTCTCAGTGAGGGAGGGCCAACCAACTTTATTATGTAGAATGCAGTGGTGAGTCATGTAGCTATCGCTGGTAATGAATCATATAAGTGACCATGTGAATGGTCGCTAGATAATAATGGAATCGTTTTATTAATAAAAATTGTAAAAAGGGCTGGGCCTAATATTGAACCTTGTGGAACACCCTTAGTGATTGGAAGAAACTCAGAGTGGATGGTTCCCAGGTTCACTGATTGCCATCGGTTGGTGAGGTAGTTAAAAAATCACGCACTTGCACTAAAACCAATAAAACCAAGAATTTGCAAAAGCAATGAATGGTCAACAGTGTCAAATGCTTGGAAGAGGTCGACAATGGTTTTTTTTTTATCCAAGGCATTGACAACATCATTCAACACTAGCGTGACAGCAGACACAGTGCTGTGCATAGATCTGAACCCAGACTGATGTGGGCTTAAAACAGAGTTTGTTCAGAGAAATTCCTTGAGTTGGTGATTTATGAGAGACTCTTTGCTAAGCAGGGCAATTTGGAGATTGGCCTATATATCCACTCTTATGTAAAGGGGTAACATAAGCGGTTTTCCATACATTTTTGAATTACTCCTGATGAAATGGAAAGGTTAAAAATGTGAGTTAATTGCTCAGCAATCGGAGAGGCTGAGAGACGGAGAAAGAGAGGATCCAATTTGTCTTCACCGGTAGATTTCTAAGGATCTGAGGTTTGATGAGCCTCTAAAACTACACTGAGAAGTATGATTTAGAATGGGAATACAGCCATTGTCAGTGGGAGTAAAGCTAAGAGCAGGTGATCTATTATCCACATCCTCAAAGATGTGACCGGCCGCTGCGGAGTGATTATTGAAGGCAGAGCATATCTTACTAGGATCATTCACTAAGCAGTCGTCAAACCTGACATGAGTATTTGTTAGGGAGGCAGCAGCGTTGCTATTATTAGATTTTACCACCTTCCAGAATTTTGCAGGGTTGGAATAGCAGCTAGAGAGCAAATTCAAGTAATAAACTGATTTAGCTTTTCTCACAAGTGAAGTGCATTTATTCCTGAGTGCTCTGAAAGAAGCCCAGTGGGACGCCTCTCCCGTACGTCTAGCTAAGGACCAAGCTTTGTTTCTTGATAGAAATACAGCTGACAGTTCAGGGGAAAACCATGGACTACATCTATTTTTTACCCTAACTTTTTTAAAAGGTGTATGCTTATTTACCACAGAGAGGAACTTATTAGTAAAAAAAGTCTAAGGCTAATTTGATCTTGAAATAGGTCATTCATAAAAGCAGGTTCATTAAAATGTTTCATATTTCTTTAAACTAAAATATGTGAAGAAGTTTTCTTTAGATGCATATCCCTAATACAGGAATAGGGCACTAACCCCTGAGTCAAAGACACCACTTGCAGTAATTTTTTCACTTCTGTTTGAGAACAATAAATCAATCAAAGTCGATCTTGAAGGATTCTTTAAGTTGGGCCTGGTGGGTTCTTTAATTAATTGGGTTAAATTACTGCCATTGTCCAATATATCCTGTCCTTTCTTTCGCATGCGTCTCTCCACTTCAATCCTGCGAGTCCTTACACCTGCCTAAAACTTAGGAAGCCTAAATTTATTTTTAAGATGTTTTTTTGGCTTTTTTGTGCCTTTCCTTGGAGAGACAGGACAGTGGGAAATCTGGGAGAGAGAGTGGCAAATGACAGGCAGAAAAAGTAACCACAGGTCGTATTCAAACCCAGACCGCCCACTTTGAGGCCCACAGCCTCTGTACAGGGGGCACGCAAACTAAACACTTACCTACCAGCGCCCCTTTACCTATTGTTTATATGCTTATTAATATGATTTATTTTTCTTTCCATCTGTCAGTCAAATATTGTTTTTAAAAGCTTAATGAATTTCCATCCTCGCCTAACACTAGTATTGTTTTAACCTGAGTTATAATGTTGGTGAAGTATAGAGCAACAGTGTATCCACTATTGTTTTTTCCAGAATGTCTCTTCATCTTTTCCTGCCAGTGGAACTACAGGCCAGATCACTGTATGTATGGGAGTAACTGTAAAGGGGCTGAAGAGGAGGGTGTGTCTATCCTTCATGGCAACCGGGGAGTTTATCATGATGACAAGCAGCCTGCATTCAAAGTAGTTTATGATGCAATACGAGAGGTAAGTATTGTGTGTTCGTTCCATTCTGTTTTGTTTTAGCGTTAAAACACAGATGCAACTGAACACAATATTGATAGCTGCATTCCATTTAGCTGTGTCAGTTTCAGGACCCTGGTATGACTAATCTTTGAGTTAGTCGTTACACCATTGCTTTTCCTGATATGGAAAATCTAAATCTAAAGTGCTGAATAAGGATTTACATAGTCAATGTCATAGTCATAGTGGCACATCGCCACAACACACAAACTCTGGTTGAACAAAACGACATGCATACATACCTTCAAGTTGTACCACTGTACGTATTTTCTCTGTGGGGAAAAAACAATTTGTTGCTCTTGACAATCTGGGTTAGTTTTCAAATAAGCCTCTCAAGAGGGACTGGTTCATTATCTATGCTTTATTCACAAGTTTAATTAATACATAACGTAACATCACCATCACCACCCTTCATTTCTATATATAATTTTGTCTTACATGTGTTTGATAGAGGACATGTCCCTTTTCCTGCAGTTTCCGTTTGACGACAACATGTTCCAGTCACTTTTTTATCCCATCCAGACCAAATTCCTGGACACAGTCAACACCCTTTGTGGCCGGATTCCTCAAGTCTTCCTCAAGCAGATAGAAAGGACCATGAGAAAGGTTTTTGAGGAGAAAGTGGTCCGCCATGTGAGACCACACAAATAACTGATGGGAAATGTACTCATTATTCTCTGACTACAAGGACCATTTTGCTGTGGTTTGAGTCTCAAACCAGTATCTTCCGCATTGCAATGTTGGTGCTGTGTAGTGTTCGTCAACACATCCTGGAATTGTCTGATGAATCTCTTAATCCTCAAGTGATCTGAAAGGTAATTAGCAACAGAGTTTCATATGGTACCGGTCAGGTACCGAAAAATTGTCCTCTGCTTAAATACCGTTAATCAAATCCTTTTTTATTATGCTATGTGAAGGACATTTCTGGGTGTCAGTCTTTTGCCAATGGTTTAAAGCCCCAGACACATTCCTCCACATCCTGTGTACCAATGCTACATGTAGTTAGATGTAGTCACAATATAAACAGAAGATCGGAAAATAAAATACCGTCAGGCAGAAAGAGTATGAAGCAGCCACTCAATGAAGAGCGAAGGTCCCACTTATAGCATGATATAAACATCTTCACCCAGATCCACTGGCTTGCAGTGAATTTTCCTAACTATTATCTTCTGCATTCACACATTGGCTTAACTCAACTATTAGGGGAAATTTTACTGGGGGCTGTTATGAAAATTATGGATAAAGGCAGGGTAAAAATTAGTTTGCTTTCACATATGCAGCCCCCCTGGACAATTTAAGGAATTCTGAGGAGTGCAGTGCAGGTGGTAAAGGGGCTTTTTGTAAGTGTTACAGCCATTGGTGGCTGTCCCTTTTATTTACAGCTTTGGCTATTTTTTTAATATTTAATGTAAAATTGTCAGAAATCATATTGTTTTAAATGTGGTATTGATAAAGTATCCAAGTATCAATAGTTTTGACAAGCCCATGGTGTACAGTACACAAAATCAATGTTTTGACTTTGGAAAGCTTACTACTTGAAAGAGGTGACTCATTAACCACTGCTCATAAATAAGGTTAAAGTTTTGCATGCAAATAATTTGAAATGTGTGCCTTTGTAAATAAGAAGTGAAGCCCCTTCTGTATCTGACAGACGCTGACAGTAATAATTTGTAATTATTACTGTGTGTATTTTTTAAAATATATATTTGGGCCTTTATAAGATAGAACAGTGGAATGTGACATGAAATACTTGGTGAAGAGAGTGGGGAATTACATTTGGCAAATGTTGAGAGACAGGCTCGAACCCAGGATGGCTGCATGGACTGTAGGACAGCCTCTGCACATGGGACACACGCTCTAACAACTACACCAAACTGGCTGCCCTGGAAAGCGGATTTTTTTAATGTTATACATTAACTGTTATATTGCACTTTTAGAATGATCAAGGGTTGAATTGTTATACTTAACATTTCCAAATTAGCAAAGCTGTCAAAGAAAACAAAAATCCTATCTTTTAAAAATTGACAGCTAATTATGTGCTATGTCAAAATGATCCTTGTTAACGAGAAGATGAGTGCTACACGTGTCGATGTTTAAGGAGTTTTCTTAGCTTATAATTTGACGCTAGGTCTGCTATAAACACATGGGTTCTTTGTTTTTAGCAGAATATCTCTCAATGTAATGATGTTATGATTTATATATCTGATTTAAATGGGAAACTGAATATGGCTGTAAAACATGTTTCCAAATGTATCAATGCAATGCACTGAGTCTTCCTTATATACATAGGCAATTTATTGGGATTGTAAAATTTAAAAAAAGCAATACATATGGCTTAAATCCAATGTGTGTCAGTTCATTTCAGCCTTTTTTTAGTGCTTCTATCAGTGGATTGAATAGGTAACCGGGATGAGAGAGTGGTTAATGACACTCAGCAACGTGTAAAGGGTCAGAGTTTAACCTCGGTTCCTGCTTTGAAGATTACAGCCTCTGTAAATGGGGCATACAGTATACTGTAGCTACTACTCTTTCAGGGGCCCCAATGTCAGACAATTTCAGACCTTATTTTTTTGTTGCTTGGAACTAAAAGGACAAACACAACTGTGCGGATTCAGTGCGTTACACACACTGGAAGTTAATATGAAACATAGTTTGCCTTTTTAATTTCCTTTCTCTTCTTTTCTTTTGCACAGCAAAAGTCCAATAGGGCTTAAGCCTATGGCCACTTACACTTTGAGTATGAGTTGAAAGAAAAATTTTGAAACTTTGAATATATTGAATGAAGTCTGAATATATTGAATTGAAGCTGATTTCAATTTTCAAAATCCACCAGTTTCATTGTTGTCATCCGAAAGACACCCTGCTGAATATGCTGGTTTTGCAAAATGACACCTATATATATATATATATTTTTTTTTTTTTTGTGTACATCTGATTGTCCCAAGTCAAATTAAAATCTATTGTAATAATAAATCATATGTTACCAGTGACAAAAACAGTCATGAACTGAATTAATATGACAGAATCATTATCGCTGTTGAAGATGTGGAAAACATTTCAGTGTACTAACACAAAGAAAGCAGCTGGGCCTGATAAGTGCAGTGGTTGTCTGTGATTCACAGTGTCCTACACTGTAACACCACGTGTCTATAGTAACTTTCAAGTCTAAACTTCACCAATTAAATATCTGCACAAAGATTGTTAGCCAACCACTTTAGAGACTCTATGAATCAGCCTACTATAAAAACATGTTTAGGCTGGCTAACAGCATTGTCTCTGACTCTAACCACCCCTAGAACAGTGAATTTGAAATATTACCATCGAACCTCAGATTCAGGGTCTCACATTTTATTTAGGTCAGACTGAACATTTTTTACAGTACTGTATGTACACCAATCAATCCTAGAATTGAATATGGAGTTGAATCCCAGAGCTCAATGAATGCCTCTGAATATCTATTTGGCGTGTCAATGTTGTGTCACTTTGTCTGACAAGGAAGACTTTTCAGTCAATCAATCAATCAATATTCATCATAGATAAATCAGTCTGTGTTTACACATTTCTTAAAGCTGCAGCAGCAGTGAGTTGGGGCAAGTGATTCAGGATTTTTAGCAGGAATAAGAAAAAAAGGATGACAGAAGTTGTTTATTTAATGACTATAAGATATTAAATTGTGAGGAATGTTGCATATTGCTCGCCTGACTCTCCAGTGAGAGAGAGTAAGGCACCTTAAAATAACCAGCTTCCTCATAACTACAGCTCACTGTCTTTTGCACAGAGACAGGCCAACAGAAATCACTCTTCCCTTGAAGGGGCCTCAGGAAATGCATGGATGTATGACGAAAACGTATTAGCTAATAAGCCAGATAAGGTGAGCGCTGCATACCTTAATATAAGTGCTTACAATCAGTAGAATAATCCTAGAGTTCACTCACTAAAAACAATGGAGCACAAACTTTTTAGACGGCCAGTGAATTCTATTTACCATGCAAGCCATATATTTAGTCCAAACCCCCTATTAATTCAGCTTTTGTACGAGTTAAAGTATAAAACCATACCTTAACATTATTTTGAGAGTTTCTCATTATGAGACACTTTTGAGGGTTTTTCTCAATTGGAGATATTGGAGATAATATTTTATTGAGATACTTACTAAGTTACTAAGAAAAGTTAGGCCTACTGATTATTCAGAGATACACAACTCCTTTTTTGAGAAACTTTCTTATTTTTTTAATTTTATTTTAAGCACGTTTTATTAAACTACCTTCTTATTTAAGTTCTCTACTAACTCACCCGTTTTCAATTCAAAGCTTCCTATTGATAACACAGTAATGAGAGGAATGAGTCCTAAAACCCGGAAGTAAGTTAGCATTTGAGCGCCATGGGGTCTAAGGTCTAAAAGTCAATGGGGATTTTGAATGGGTTTGTGGTTAGACGCCTGAAATAAGGTCTGTGGTTAACACAAGATGAAGATATGTTGGCGTTTTGTTAGACCACATAAACTACGTTAGCTAACACCCCCACTTGTGAATTTTGAAGTTTTTACGCGTCTTTAAAAAGGCGGTTGCTAACAAGTGGCTAAATGTGACTACAGTGGTTGTCGGGGACATTAAACGTCATCACGCCGGACACGGAGGGCGGGAACTCTCTCACTAGTCGGAGATGTCTCCTGTAGGTTTAATCCATAGACTGTAAATATTTAATATTAAATCTTTAGGTTAAGGCGAATAAATTAAGCAAATAAGTTAATAAATAAATAACTAAAAAATAAATAACTTATTAAGCAAATAAGTTAAGGCAGTTAATAAACAATTTATTGAGCCACGCGAATTAGTTTATCGGAGATCGTCTGACGCATAGCGGTAGTGACGTCACAATCATCCGACCGTGTTGTGGTTGTAGTTCGCTTGTAGCATAACGTTAGCTTTTTACTTCTGTCGGCTGCATTAACGCTTCAAACATCATAAATATGATGTTAATCTGTGAATATTATCCTGCTGAACAAAACGCATACACATCAGAAACGTGTGTTTGCCACAGAGCTTATTTTCTGCCATATTTTCTGTCATATGGTTCTTCTTCTTCTTCTATTAGTTTTCCGGCAGGCTGTACACTGTAGAGTGTAATGCTGCCCTCCACAGTCTATGATTATGTAGGCCTACTTAATTCATATCTTCTGATACAAGCCAGTGAGTAGCATGTAAGAATCTAATAACTGCGCCCCCAACAGATTGAAAATTTGTATCTATAGAAAATATAGACTTAAAGGAGAAGGATGCAAGTCCCAGGTCAGATAACTCCATATATAACTGACTTCTTTCATTCCTGTATTTATCACAAACAAACACAACATGACAAACTTTTTTCCTCCTTTCCACACTGACACAGACCATCAGGGTGTTTACTGATTCCCTTTAAGTAACTGGCCAGACCACAATGTCCTAACCTCAGCCTAGTTACATCGTCCTTTCTACCAATTTCTTTTAGCAATAACCTCTTTCTTTTTATTGATGGTTGCAGAGAGAAAAAATGCCTGCCCTTTCGTTCTTCATTCAGTTCTCTCTGCCACTTCAACTTTTCTTTACAAACACTATAACATTCACTTTTCCCCAAAGGAACATCCATCTCAATATCTTGTTTTAAGAGAGACTCCTTTGCAAGTTTGTCAGAGATTTCATTCCCTTCAATCCCTGAATGGCCTGGTACCCATAAAAACTTAATCTGACACCCCAAATTTTCAACCTGAAATAAACAGCAGAGGATCTCCTGAACCGAATCAGGACAAGATGCTGATGACCCCTCTTTCAATGCCAACAAGGCAGCTGCAGAGTCAGAACAGATTAAATTCTTTGGAGATTGAACCTCCACAACCCACCATATGGCCCATAAAAGTTCAAAAGTAAAAACAGACAAATGGTCAGATATGCGGACACTCTGCCAGATCTGAAGATTTACCACATACATACCGAACCCATCTTTACCCTGAGACTGGATCATTGGACCCACCTGTGAAAATCTGCATATATTCACCCTTCATCTGATTTACATACACACCTAAACGCCAAGAAACATTATTACTATGCCTCAAGCAGGGATAGGTCAACCTCAGGTTCTGGTAGAAACCTAAGGTTGACATATTTCTGGTAGAAAGGAACAGGCGACCAGAAAGCCCCAGACACTTTATCTTGCTCAAGCCCAATGTCTGCAATGGCAAGTTGTCTGATGTGTTGAAAGAAGTTAGATTTCTTCTCCTGACCTATAAATTCCCAACAGTCTTCCAAAAGACACTTAGCAAAACCGAAACACAACACATCCATATTCCAGTGTAGATGCGTCATATGGTTTGTTCTCTATACCGTATAACAGTGGTGTCCAAACTTTTTTTCTTGCAGGCCAAAATTGTCGTGTTTGAATCGCTCGCGGGCCACAGGTTTTGTTTTTTTAAATATAGTTGAAAAAATAGGAAGGCTTTGTCGATCAGAATCAAAAGGCTCGCTAAAGAAACCCTTTAATAAAAGGAAATCAAATATTTTCATTTCTTCGTTCTACTTTATTTGTTTTTTTTTTCTCAGAATCAAGTCTGTAACGTGGTTCATGTTTTTTGGAAAAGCTTTCTGCATTTAGCTCAGGTCATTAAATGGTTTAAACAACAGTCTGCTTGTTTGCAAAAATTTTGCATATGTTTTTTTTCATAGTTTACAAAGAAATGTGGAAAATAGTAAAAGCTGTAGATTTAGAGAGCACTAGAGAGCAACAGTAATGCTTTTAACAGAGGACTCAAACCATGGCTAAAATCAAAACAACAGTGCTCACATGAAGAGCTTCTGGCTGGTTTATTGTTTGATCATGCTGCCTTTGCTCTACGGTTCTATTTATTTATTCTCCCGTTATTGTTTTCTCTGTTTTATCGCTTTTCTCCCTATCTTAATTGTTTTCCTTTCTAAAGCCTCCTGTGGACCGGTGTTGAGAACTAGCATGCTTGCTAAAACACTAAAACAATGCATTTGGTTTGTCCAATGTATCTGTGATGTCCATGCCAAATAAAGTCTATTATTATTATTTAAAAAAAAAAAAAAAAACCACAACAAAAATGTGACTGAACATTTTCTATTTTAGGAATATTGTTCCGATCTTGTTAACATGAAAAATAAAAATAAGATAATGTGCCAATCTTAATCAAGGCCTCAGGCCTGTAAAGATTGAAAAGAATTTTAAACATAAAAATGACATTTTGGGGTCTTGTTATACTGTTACAAAAATGCATACTTGTCACAATGACTTTGAATCCCAACTGATGTGAAATAAGTGAGAGGTACTCACTAAAGGTTCTTGGCTGAATATTATTACTAATGTGCAGTCACATTTGCACCTAATCACTCCTCAAAGTGGGGCAATTATTTTTATGTTAATTTGTGATTTTTTAAACAGAATTTCTTATGAATTTCTTATAAATTGATGTGGATTTCCTTTTTGTTGATATGTTTGATGATGAAGAAATTCGCCGTTGAGACTGACTTGCTTTCAAAGAGTATAATTTTTAATTAAGCAAGAAACAGAGTCACTGGTCACGTCTGACCAGGAGGATCATGAAGCCAAATAATGATCTCTCCTGAACATACAGAGACAATCGCCTATATGCACCCAAAACATCTGCTTTTCGTCATGGGTCATAAAAAGCATCATGTAACACATCCATATTTGGCAATTCTATTACACAACACCTTAAAGTAAACGTTCAACTTAAGGGGACTCCTAAATCTCCTTCAGATACAAATTCTCTCCAGATGTATACGTTATAAACTTAAAAGAGCGGTATATTATCTCTGTCCTAGTTACGTCAGACACTTCAATATACTCTTCTGAAACTGGTTTTGAAAATCACAGAAATATTTTTGAAAACTGTATTTCCAATAAGAATAGATAGATAGATAAATAGATGTTTATTGCCATTTGCACAGGTACAGGACAGTACAGGTACATTGGAATTCTTGTGCGTTTCTCTGAGTCAGCTTCTACAAAAAAGTTCAAATTATATATAAAATAGACTAGCATTGTAAGAAAAAAAGAAAGAGTACAAAAAAGTAAAAAATAGATAAGTTGTATTAACAGCTAAGTATATTAAAATAAACTATACAGAAGTTATACACTGTATTAAAGCAAAGATATAAAACACAAAAATAAAAATAACAAGGGGAACACTGTACAATGAAATGAAAATATAAATATGTTTTCTTATTGCACTTATTATAGGATAGGATAGGATAATACTTTATTGATCACCAGGGGGGAAATTCGGGCATTACAGCAGCACAGACAAGAAAGCTAAAAAATACACATTAAACAAAATAGATAAGATAAATAAAAATAAAAATAAAAACAGGGGGATATATACAGTACAAAATGAATGATAAAGTTAACAGGGGGGAATTGAGAATTGAGACAGTATTTGCAGAGAATGACAAGATAAAGTGACAAGTGATTAAAGTGACTTGGTATGATAAAATAGCAGCAAGTAATGTAAAACAGCAGAGAAGAGAGACAGTGTTGTACCACAGTAATGCAGAGTGCAGTTATATAATATAATGTAGTGCAATATGAACAATATAGTGTAATATAATGAAATGTTATATAAAGTGGACTAGTATAATAATATAATAAAAATATATTATCTCTTAAGAAGGTAGAATTTGTTATCTAAAAAACTCAAGGGCCGCAAATGGCCCTCGGGCCGCACTTTGGACACCCCTGCTGTATAACAATGTGCACAAATCATATTTAAAAAAAAAAAAAAAACGGAAAAAAACGTCACTTCCGGCACGACAGGGGTTCTTGGTCCGGTGCTGCAGCTGGATGCTGCTCCACAGTGACCTCACGGCGCCATATTAAAATGCTTCCTCCTCTCTGCCGATGACATCGTAGATCAGCAGCAGCAGCTTCACGTCCAATAACTCTACAAGAGGGCGACGACGGGATGGAAATTGATTCGCTTCAAGACGCACTCAGAGGTCATTTTAGTTTCTGAACATGTTGTTCTGATCCAGGCTGCTGTTTGGTGTAATGTTTCCACAGTTTTATTTTTTAAATTAAAAACGAGTGTTGCTCACATGCTAATGTCGCTTGCTAGCCGCTACTAACTAGCTACGACTCAGGCTAGCGGTAAAAAGCGGTCTAAGAGAATGGCGAGCCGGCTGTGCCATGTAATAAACAGGCAGAAATGTCATTAAGAGTGTGCCTCCCTTCAGCTGTTCTGTCCTCGGTGTGTGACAGAGTCTTATCGGGTCATTTTGAGCAGTGCAAGTGTAACCGGCTGCCGTGCTAACCGTGCTAACTAGTGCGCTGAACTTAAGTTATTTACACCTTTTTTGAAAAGCGACCAAACGTGAAGAAAGCGTCCACTAGTTCAGAACATCGTGTCAGAAGTTAACCTTCACTAGACTGTGTGATGGTTTTCATGGAATCAATCAGAAAACAAAGCTTCATAATGCTGTTCAAAGTCGGTGAGCAGTGCAGGTAGCAGCTATCGCTAAACCAGTTACAGATTCATTCACAGATGTGTTTTATCCTGACCTACTTTGGAAAATGTTTACTTATTATTATTGTTGTTATTATTATTATTATTCCACATGGTGTACGTTGTGTCTTTTAGATTTTGACAAGAAAGCAAAGGAGGAGTCTCCTCTCCTGGAGCAGTTCTTATGTCATATTGCCAAGACTGGAGAGACCATGTAAGTGAAGGCAGCAGGCCCAACACACACACACACACACACACACACACACACACACACACACACACACACACACACACACACACACACACACACAGTTTCTCACTTTAATTTCCCATAAGTCTTTTTAAATTATTCAAATTTTGCCATATGAAATCTTGTGAATTTATACATAATATGACATAAATGTGATTTCTGAATAATATTTGTTTTGAATTATAGTGATGCTGTTTTACAGCTCAGATTAACTCGTTTTATTGCTCAAAAACACCTCTGTCTGTGTCCTACCACTCAAGTTGAGATAAAAAGAGGAGCCAACCTAGTTTAAAATGAAACAGAGTTCAAATAACACCATATCTATCTTTCTTTTTATTTGGATGATTCAGATGATTGTTTCTTGAAAATGCACCTGTCCCAAAAGTCTTGACTAATCTTGTGTTTTAGAAAAAAATCCAGTTTTGTTTAAAATATTTTGCTGCTCGTGAGGCACTTTCATACAACATTTACATTATTATACATTTGTTTGCAGTCCATATTGCAGTGTGTTATCTTTTTTGATAAAATGTCAGCATAGACTATTTAGCATGTTTATGTCCAATTTAATCAGTTTTATCTGTATTCTGAATCTTTATACCTACAAGTTGAAACTTATTTTGTTTACAATTTACTTCTAGGGTTCAGTGGTCTCAATTCAAAAGCTACTTCCTGTTTAAATTGGAGAATGTGATGGATGACTTTAGAGCCTCAGCACCTGAACAAAGAGCTGCTGCAAATTCCAATGTTGAGTCCATTCCATATGAAGATATGAAGGAGAGAATCCTGAAGATCGTGAAGGGATACAATGGGTAGGTGCCAAGCTAAATTAATATGTTTCTCTATGAAAGTGATACGAGTAGCAGCAGAGAAATGTTATAAGCAAATGTAACAAGGTCACAGTAGGCAATTCTTCTACTTAACATGATACATGAATACAATTTGAAAGTTCATCACCTCATTAATTGTTACATTGTAGCAGGGCCTGAATTTCAGCTTGGAGTTACTGTCAATTCACACGTACTCTGTGCTCTCCGCAGTCCATCAGTGCCGCGCACTACAACGCAGGCTGTGATCACACCGAGCGCATCGCCAGCAAAACCATTATTTTCATATGGTATAACGCGGCTGACGCGCGCTCTCTTCCTGTGCCGCGTGTAGCGTTTTTCTAGCGAGTTTTATACGCGCTTTAAAGTTAAAATATTTCTCAACTTTTCAGCGCAAGGCAGGCACAGAGTCGCACCGCTCATCAATGTCACAGTTGGCACAAGCAGCCAATCAAATCAACCAAGAGGCGGGCCTTACTAATTTACCTCTTCCTGTCCCACGAATAAAAAGAAGACTAGTGTGTACACGCTCGTCATCTACACAACACAACTTGCTAAAGAAATGGTGGTATTAACCATACTGTTTCCTTTTGTTCAGTATGAACCCAAAATCTCTACTTATTTTATGTTTCCCCCCCCTCCTCATCCAACAGGACAGCAATGGCAAGAGCTCGGCGTCTGCTTGAATCCACTTTTCTGTTACCAAATAACATTTAATCGCCCCGTTGGGCAAGCAGCTTGGCTCCAGGCGCTCCAACGCTGTTTTGCACGACGCGCTTTGAGGCTTTTTATGAGCGGCGCGTCTCGGTGTGATCAAAATCATATTTGCTATTAATATAATACAAATATTGATACTTGGCAGCCGTTAGATGATATAATATTGCCAAAGATACTGTGCTGTATCCCCACCTCTACTACTGTAGTCAACCAGTCTAAAGGAAAGTTAACAGTCAAAATTCAGCACTATTTAACGCCACTCATCACAAACACAAGTCCATATTGTGTGCAGCCTATTTTATTCCTATTTGAAACAGTTTTTGCATTAATCATTCATTAAATTGACAGCTATTTTCGATCAGTGTATCCGGGGAGTCTTAAAAGTCTTCAAAAACATTTAATCTAATTTTTTTAAATTAAGGCCTTAAAAAGTATATTCGGTTACCATGTGACCCCAGAGTTTCCCCACATACTTTGTGTGCAGTCTGTCAGCATCACTGTTTTGCTCCGTCAGGAGACACGAGCCCTGCCCCACTTGATCCGTTTCTGGAACATGAGCGCAGCTGAGTGCAGCCATGAGCTGTTCGTTTGGTGCCTGTTTTGACTTTATGTTGATAAATTGCTAAAAAAATATAAGATTGCGAGTCTGTATATTGTTTTATTTTGAAATTGACCAGACGCTCTGTGCGTTTTCTGACTTCCTGTCCAGGTTTTTGTATTCTGTCCAGCTCTGACTACAGCGTACTCTGTTGAGAATAGACAATGCAGAGCTTTGTCATTTAGTTTTGAGTACAGACAAAGCTATTGTGTTAAATGTCTTATTTATTTTTACCTACTGTGACCAGATGGCCCTTTGTGAGGCCATCGAAAGGGGTTAATGCAACAAATACGAATCTTTTTCATTTTATGTTATTAGAGTACAGACACTCGATCAGGTATTAATAAAATGTTTTATCAAATTCAAGTTCAATTGGTAAATTATTTCTAGAGCTAGAATCGACTCAGTACTGCTTTGAAGTTGGCCTTATATGTCATTCTAAGTGGTATTAAAAAGATCTTAAATTGTCTAAACTGTAAATTTCAACACTCTAGGGGTACTCTGTTACATGCAGATAAAATGTGTGGCAATTTGATAATGTGAAGCAGCCCCTCCCTCACATGCAAATGAACACACACAAATATTGTAAATCAGCAGGTGTCCTGATATATTTCATTCTGAATAAGAGACTTGACATTTTCTTTGCAACAACTTAAATTATGTATTCTAAATGATTTGATTTGCTTAATTCCCATAATGAGGTATAACTCGCAATAGAAAAATCGCAATAATTACTTCAAATCAAATTGCATCTCATCATTTTAAATCCCAAGACACACAGAAACTGCTTCCTGGAATCATGAAAACAGTTTTTTATTGGTCACAAAGTTTCCCAAAACTGCAAAAATGCCTTCATCAGAATTTTTATGGCTCAGAATTGTAAGTTTTATTAAAAGTGTTTATAAATGTCTAATTTTTCTTTTATTCTCACATTTGTCGTTTGTTTTAGAATTCCATTCACAATCCAACGCTTGTGTGAGTTACTCACAGAACCGAAGAGGAACTACACAGGAACAGACAAGTTTCTCCGGGGGGTTGAGAAGGTAAGTCCCAAGCAGCTCGACATTATTTTGTAGATATGTTTTATTTGAAGTTGTCAACAACCTGCTGTGACTCCTGTTGTAACTAATTTGGTAATTCTTGCTCCCCTCTAGAATGTAATGGTGGTAAGCTGTATTCACCCAACCTTAGAGTAAGTGTCATGTTGAAATGCAACATTAAATATAACTAAATCATATTTTTACTTGAAGTTTGGTCTGTTACATTTGTCACCAGGCAGATAATTTTTTTTTTTTTAACTGGTTTAGAAAAAATGGATGCAGTGCGGTGAATAGAATGAATGGAGTGATGCTTCCAGGGAACACATCTGCTTTCACAGAGAGGTTGAGTTGTGGACAGTTGAAGTCTATGCATACAAAATAAATAACATTACTAATTATAGCTTCTCTTTTCATGAATTCTCTTATCATTTCTATTTAGAAAAGTGAATGGTCCTGGAACTCCCCGGCCACAGAATCGACCAAAGTTGTCTCTTGCCCACTCTATAGCAGCTAATGGCTTGCCAGACAGCACAGACAACAAAGATCTCAACACAGATCATGGAGGTGATAAAAACTTGAGGTATGTCAGAAGCTTTTAAACGCCAGGAAAAATAGATTTCCCACGATAAACATGAAACAATATGATAATTTGTGTCCTGACTCTTTTTTTTTGCTTGTCAGTGAAATGTTTGAAGCTGGAGGTTCTCTGGGGAACTCGGTCAAAAACAAGCACCCAGTCACAGAAGATGACATGGAAGCAGATCAGCAGAAGGTGAAAAGACTTAAATTTAGCGAAGAGGATGATGAGGATGATGACGAGGAAGAGGAAGAGCAGAAGGTGGATACACTGAGGCCTTTGCATGATGACTCTCTTTCAAAAGAGGCAGAATCCATGGTCCAAGAACACAAGGAAGAAGAAAAGATTAGATACATCAACGATAAAGCCTCGAGCAGTGCTGCTGCAACTGAAGACCAGGGTAAGTTTGTGTAAAGTTACTTAAGTCTGACCCATTCTATTGAAAGTATTGTGGGAATTTTTTATGTATCTGGCTGAAGGGTCCTTTTTGATTTAAGGTTGTATGGATTAGATTTAGAGTAGATGGTAGAGTTGGTTGTCTCTGTGCTTCCTACATTCGGGCTGTAAACTTTAGCTTTAAAGGTAAAGTTTTGTCTGAAAGGTTTTTGAGCAGCTTTTCTCACACTGAAGGTGTAGCCTTTTTTTAAATTGAGCCAACAGAACTATTGTAACCCAAAGTGAACTGAACTGAGCTTTGAATCAGAATAGATAGTAGGGACAATTTTCCAATTTTGGACCCTGAAGCCTAATCATAACATGAGCTGATGAAGATTCAAACACCTAGGACCTAAATTCAATTAAGCAGTTTACATTTTTCTGCATTTAAAAAGACTATACACGGTCAGTCTATCCATTTAAAAAAAAAAAAAAAAAAAAAAAAAAGCTGTAAAATATTTAGGAGTCAAAGCTTTGAGATCAATTCACATAACTAATGAAGCACCACAGAGGATTTAAAGTTGGGTATTTTTGTCATTGTTAAAATTTAGATTTTTGGTATCAGATTAAAAAACAAATAACGAAATAGCAAGTTGTTTTTTAATTTCCAATTTTGGATTCTCGATTGACCATTAAATAAACATTAGACATGGACATATTTATGACCATATATTCCAGAGCATACCAATTGCTTGCTGCAGAATTCGCAACTTTACTTTCGGCTCCATGCTGGCCAAGACCTTGAACCTGCCTTGCCAAAACTTCTCAGCCAGTTTTCCAGTCTTCTGACCATTTAAAGCGCTTGTAAACTATGTCACATTCACACATAGATGGCAGAGGCTGCTGTGTAAAGTGCCGTACTGCCCATCTCAGTACTAGGGATGGCAATTTACAGTAATCTAAATACTCAAGTACCTACATTACCTTATGAACGAGTACTCAGGTACTAGCTATTTACCGTAAAATCCGGTGTGTAAGACGCACTTTTAATACCTATTTTTTCGTCTTAAAAGTCGGCTGCATCTTATACACCGGTGCGTCCAATATACCAGTATAAAATACTGAAACATGCGCCGTCATTACCGCGGGTGCCTCAGCCACTACTGCGACCTGATGCGATTTAAAAACCCATCCCCATTCATGGTGTATTGAAAGCTGAGTGCACGCTGTGCTGGGAAAGATGGCGACACAGACCAGGCGGGCTGCGCAACTTTTTTCACATATTTTCTCCCTCACGAGGTCATAATCATGCATTTACAGAAAACAGTGGTATATTGTTCCGTAAATAAACATTGTGGGGTGCTCTTTTGATTGAAGAGTCCTATATTAAAGATAAGATATGAAGAGCAATGTGGGATTCAGTGTCTTGCCCATATGTGATTGCAAGAGCTAGTGATCGAACCCCTACACCTTCTGGTTGAGTGACGCCTAACTATGCCACTGAGCCTCAGGCGCCAGAGAACATATACACAGTATATATATAAAATTATGTGTATGTGCGTGTTTAAATCCAGAATATAAATTGCACCGGTATAGAAGAGGCAACCTGTTTTGAAGGTCTCTTAGAGAGAAAAAAAAGTTTAAACTGTCTTTCTGCGTGAAGAAGATTGTGTTCAGCGATGTCTACGACATGCAGTAAAGTTGTGATGCACGGACTCCTAGCTTACGAGTCGCGCTGCCCGACTCCGCTAGTCACTCTTTAACTTTGATATAGGAGTCTTTCAATCAAAAGAACACTCTGCAAGGTTTATTTACGGAACAATATACCACTGTTTTCTGTAAATGCATGATTATGACCTCGTGAGGGAGAAAAGATGTCAAAAAGTTGCGCAGCCCGTCTGTACTGTACGTGTTTCAATATTTTATACTGGTATATTGGTCGCATCGGTGTATAAGACGAAAAAATGGGTATTTAAAAGTGCGTCTTATACACCAGATTTTACAGTGTTTAAGGCGCATGTATATTCATGTATAATTTATCCAAACAGCAAGTAAAGTACTTAACCTTAAGAGAAATAAAATGTAAGACAAAAACTATGTTGAATTCATAATTAAATAATTTCAAGTATAAAACTAAAAATGTGATTAATCCTGAATTTCCCATTTATAGTTTGACACCTCTAATATTTACAAACTCCTCAAAAAAAGGTGGAAACATTATTTTGGTCAATTATTTCGCCCCTTTAATAATACTAATTGGTGTTGTATTTTATATCGTTAGAAAGCCTGATTAGTCACCTTTTTAGCGTGGTTGTGTTGGTCACTCCTGGTATGAACAGCGTGCCCAAGATGATCCCTGTTCTGTAAATCAGGTGCCAGTCATACACCCATAACTGGCACACACCTGGCAGCACTTGAAGCTCGAAACAGGAGTGAATACCAGCAGAAGAACATTGCAGGGGATTTTGGCACCTTTTTTTTTAGAGTGCTACTCACACGTTTAGCTGCATTGCACATTCCATGAATGCACAATCCCTAAAAGTTATACCTCGTTGTAAAGGTGACTAATCAGGCTTCCAACGATATAAAATACAACACCAATTAGTATTATTAAAGGGGCGAAATAAGTGACCGAAATAACGTTTCCAAACTTTTTTTTGAGGAGTTTATATTATATTACTTCTCACTAGAAAGCAAGCCAAACTGCTATTTGTCAGTGGAAATCTGACAAGAACGTTTTGGTCAGAGCTAAAATAGAAAACATACTTTGGGGGCGAAAAAATATTTGTTGTCACGATCTTTTTTTTTTTTTTAACTACAGAACCATCAAGCAGCACACAGACTGAGGTGTCTGAAGGCTCAGGTCAGGATGCTGAGCAGGCTGAAAGGGAGGTGCCATGTGGAGCCCAGGAGGACAGCAGTGACATGGATCAGACAGAACAGCAGGCGCCTGCAGATGTTCTTGAGAGCTCTGTCATTTGCAGGGATAATGAAAGCAACAGTGACCCAGTCAGCAGTAGTAGCTTTATCATAGAGAAGAGTGCAGAAGCAGCCAGAGAAGATGTAGCCCACTCTCCGTCTAGCACTACAACTGAACCTTCCAGTAGCCCAATGGAAAGTGCCAGCTCTAACACTGGGACCAGTGAGGAGCCCATGGAGCAGGACTAAAATGAAGGCCTCCTTCCAGCCATGTGTGACCATGAAACAGCTTGTTCTTGTATCCAGCTAACCTGTCACTGGGGAAAGAGGATAAGTTCTCCTTGAACACAAGACAAACCACTCTTGCTTTTTTGGACACTCTCAAAACAGCTACCAGGCAATGATGTGGACATACAAGTACATTTTTGTTTCAAGGATCTTTTTTTTTTTTTTTATTGAGTATTTTATTAATATTCTTATTCTCTGTTTTTAGTTGGTCCCAAAAGGGGTTTGTTTAGCTGCCCTGAGTTCCTGACCAGAAAAGTTCTTCATTTTTGTTCAATGAAATTGTTCAGATGCCAGGGTAGACTTGCTCTTTTCTAATACCAGTAACTCCTCCTCACTTTAGACAATGGGACAAGGTTGTCTATGTTTTGTATCATAAAGCCTAGTGTACCATACTTGCAGGGTCAGAACAAAGCCATACCAGCCACTCATTGTATATGAAATGTAAAAGATATCAGCGGTCTTAGGAACATTTTAAATTTGCTTTTGTCAAGCAGTGACCTGATAACATCCCTCAACTAAGTTGTTATTTAAAAGTTTGAACCGGCTTTGGATTACATACGTTTTCCACATTATCCTTAGTAATTTATCATTGCAAAAATATGGATAACACTTTTTTATCACCCTGAACAATTTATAAACATTGATATATTTTGGATGCATTAAATTATCTGCTATATGTGATCATTTCAGTTCAATTGGTTATTTTTTTTAGTAAGTTTTTGTTTTTTGTGCCAGTTAAGGTTTCAACTTGCAAGTACAAAGATGACTTCTGCTTTATTTGTATTGTGATGTCACCAGGTTGTCTCATTGACCGATATCCAGAGCAGTTTCTGGTTCCAATTTTACACCTGTTTCTGCAGCTGTACTTTTTGATATTTAGAATGATAAATTTCTGTAAAGTAGATTTTTGTAGATTGTAATACAGTATGTGTTCACTGCCTTTGTGAAACTATATATGATTGTATAATTTCTGTGTATTCTCCGAATGCTTCGCCTTTCAGTGCAGTATTCAGAAACGGCAATAAATGTTAACATTTTTATGTGTGGTGGTCTTCCTTATTTTATTACCTTGTTTTCCTTGTGCTTACCATTTTTCCCCATACCCTACTTGTACTGTAAGAAAATCTTTTAACTTAACATGCTGAAAGACTTACACAAAGTTATTTTAGTAAGAACGTGTGTGTAGGCTGATTGAGTTGGGATCTGAAAATACATTTTTTTTAAACTAAACCAGAAATGAGACATCAGTTAAAGGCAACTAAAATGTATTATAATATTTGACAGCAATGGATCACCTTTTTGGGGGGTCCAGTGGGGGCTCAGCGTTTTGTAGATTCATGTAGGGGGGGGCTCTTAACAAAAAAGGTTGGAAACATATTCATAGTTTGAATAAACATATCTTTATATAAACACATTTTGTACATCATTCTATATTTCTTATTCATACATATTGCTTTATTTATTACTGTATTCCCAGTATTTTTTATTGTACATAATTGAAATTTTGGTATTTTCTTATATCTGCATGCCTATATGTGTAGGAGCCATTGTAACAGCCCACTTTTGCCCCAAGATTAGTAAAGTATTTCAGATTCTGATTTGTTAATACGTTGGGTACAAACATATATGTACGATATATGTGGAATGTTGAGATAAGTTTAATAAAGAATAAATGCCCAAATAAGGATGCATATTTTTTGGGGGGGCTTTATAACTGTTGCCAAAAATATTTGTTTGAAAAAGCACATTAATAAATACGTTTTAAAAATGTTTTTCTGATGCACACATTTTTTTTTAAATAGGCCTGTATGTTATGGAAATACAAGTAAATAATAAGTAAATGTGTGTAAGTGTTTACTTTGTGATTTTTACAGTTATGATCTTCTCCAGTGGCTCGATCCAAAGCCATGTTTTGGGTGAAAACAAGCACTGAAAGTGCATGTAGCATCGCGACATCACTTCTGCGTAGTCATTTTTGCGATGGAAAAAAATCCTTGTTTTTTACAAAGTAATAAATATGTTTACTACCTGGCCTTTTAAAATGTATTTCTAGATTGATCAAAAGTTTTTGGGAAAATGCATTTCCAATAGTTCGCACGTGCCACCATTCCAGTCATGTCTTCAGTAAATGAATGTATTCATAGCATCCAGTTTACATTCTAATATAGGCTTTTCAAAACAACTTGTTACCAGGGGTTAATATCAGGAAATACTCAATACTGTCTTTTCCATGAGACTACAGCTATATTCACCAATACATTATTTAAGCCTTACACCACTAAAAATTAGGCTATTACAAATAAATTATTTTTTAGAAATGACGATACCGCCCGATGCCCAGCCACCCACCATCGGACCAAATCATCCCTCAACCACCGCCTGACGCCCAGCCACTAACATCGGACCTGCTCCGACCCTACCTTAGGGGCAAGGAAGTGTGGGAACAGGAACACAAGGAGTAGAAATCCTGCCTGCATATCATCCCATATGCTATTTTGTAAAGCATCTTGAGATAACACTTATGAATTGACGCTATACAAATAATGATTGATTGATTGATTGATTGATTGATTGATTGAGTGACCTAACATTGTATGTTGAAATACACAAATTTACAGTAAGATATAGGTAATGTTAGTCGATAGTGTAATTTTTTTAGCGCCTCCCTTATACAGTAAACTACACTATACTAATGTACTAATGCCAGCACAAGCTGAGTGGTCAATATAACTGTACCAATGTCTATTAAATGACTCACTGCTAATCATAGGTAAGTTTGGAGAACACAATGGGCTTCATTCACAAATTGTTCTTAAGAGCAAATTATTTCTTAAATCCTACTTATAAACTTTTTATGTAGGATATGTTCTTAGGTAAGAGAACAGACATCAAGGACACTCTGCACTTTTGAGTGCTGACCTGCTCAGGCAAAATGAATGAATATTGCATTTAATTTAAATCTATGGTTGTATAATATTAAAGGGGTTACATCACAATATGTTGCTTCAAAGTTAACACATTTTAAATAAATATTTTTACGATCATAAAAATCTGAGTGGTCTTATAATAAATAACATACACAACACCTCAATTCACATACATTGATTATCATGTTTGTTGCGTCCCGTGCGTCTTTTTTTATGTATGTTCCGGTGTAACCATTACTCACACAGCTGAATAAAAGACATTGTTTGCTGCTGACCACGTGCATTAGTACTTCCACTTCAGATCTGGGAAAGTTTATTTTGCGTCAGGAGTCCGGTGCTCCTCTGACACAATCTTCAGCGCTCTGTTAGGCATCTCCACAACTGCTTGCTACCAGTATGTAGTTATGTGTGTCTGCAGGGCTAAGGCTAAATGATCATGAGCCTGGTGGGATAGTTCAGTGCAAGTGCCCTTTACTATCCATTTGTGTGTCTGCAGGGCCCTGCACTCGTGCCCTTTTATGGGCATTAATGGGCTGTTACCTATGCTAATTGGTAACAACAGGTACGCACTCTCAATTCACAAACAGAAGGGCTGCTTCTCATGTCTCTTAAATTGCATCCACGCCACGTCTTTCTAATGTCCGTCTTTTCTCCCTTTATTAAACTCAGTTGATAAGTTTAATTTAAGTCTGGTCCGCTGCAGCGTCCAATTAATGACTGATATGGCTATATTTGTTATTATATGCTTTGGCAATATATTTACAGATTCATGCCATTAAAGTTTATTGAATTGAAAAAAGGAATATATACAGTATGTATAATCTGTTCAAATGTCAGAGTTCTGTCCATTTAACGTCTTTTTAATGTCCGTCTTTTCTCCGTTATCAAACTCTGCTGGTGTTGATAAGTTTCATTAAAGTCCAATCCGCAGCAGAGTCCAATCAATGAGTGAGAGTCAATAATAGGCCGTGTCTGTCAGTAAAAATACTTCTGTAGAGCCTGCATATCCTCGCTCATACCCCCGCTTCTCAGATCTCCCTCCTCTCTCCTCGATCCTCACTCCTCCTCTCAGTTATCAATCAATCAATTTTTATTTGTATAGCGTCAGCTCATAACAAGTGTTATCACGAGACATTTTACAAAAAGCAGGTAAAAGATCTTACTCTTTGTTTTTTAATATTACAAAAGAGCAGGTAAAATACCTTACTTAATGCTATATTACAAAGACCCGGCTTAATCCATCATGAGCACTTTTTGAGCCAGTTATAAGAGCTTTGGTACGCTCCTTAACACGGCGGGCCTAGAACTACTTCTGGTTCGACATAGGAGAGAGAAGCAAGGATACTGCACTCAAGAGAACTGAGATGCAGGGAAGCAAGAACACAGATGTGAACAATTCAGTCATTTAAGAACATGTTGGGGAATCTGATGGAGAGTCTTCTTAGAAATCTTCTTAAGAAAGGGCTTTCAGACTTGTAGATGACTCCTGAAAAACTCCTGATATTTGCCGGAGGAGCTGTATGTGTAAACGCAAACAGCCCGATTTTTCACTCTCACTTCACCAGGAGTTTCTCCTGACAGCCACCTAATATTTTTTTCCACAGCAAGCCTGAGTGAGCTGATGTGAGAACGCAGCAGGATATTCTCAGGAGAATTCACTTCAAACCAGTAAGAGAGGGTGCTGACTTTTCTACCCTGTGATTGGAGTCAGTGCATAGACTGCATGCAATCGACAGCTATGATCTGCTAACCTGAATTAAACAGATACATTATGTTTCCTCTTCTCCAGTATGTTCTTCTCTGCTCTTTGGTCGATATTGTGATTCCGTCAAACTATACGTAG
Organism: Labrus bergylta; assembly: GCF_963930695.1. Lineage (NCBI taxonomy): Eukaryota > Metazoa > Chordata > Actinopteri > Labriformes > Labridae > Labrus > Labrus bergylta. The sequence continues at coordinate 25,668,038 of NC_089199.1, forward strand.
TATTGATATAAAGGCAAATATTCTCATTATAGCGTCGTATAACGGACTCTATCGCATTGTCTGTCACTTCCATGTAGTTTTTTTTACATCACGTTTTATCTCAGGAGACCCCCTGCCCATCTACCAGGCACAGTCTCCTGCGGTGAGGTGCATATGTAAACAGCCAGGTCAGGAGAATATCCTGAGGAGTCCTCCTGAAATTATCTAGGTATTTTCAGGAGTGCATATGTGAAAATGGCTAGAACAACTTAAGGGAAATTTTACTCAAATTCTAAAAAGATATTGGTAAATTAGGCCCATTGTCCAACTGCATACAGTAAAAAGTTAGACATTTGCACATATTTACAAATTTAAGGTTGTAGTACACCCGTTTTTACACTTAAGATAGCCATCGTTATACGACTTAAGTAGGATGATGAGAGAAACTACAACAGTTCTTAGAAGCCATTCTCACATTGACATTCCATCGCAGCACTTTAACAAAACTCTGGTGTAATATTATTTTCCCTGTGTGGGATTTTACATTACGGCATTGCAGAAGCACAGTTTAAAGATGTAAACAGTGCAAGCTTCACATACACCCACTCAGATACTGACTGAGGTAGCCTATATTAGACGGCATTCATGAGGGTGACCTAACCCATTCTTTATTAATAATATACTTATACTTAATTAAGAATACTTAATAAGTATTATAAAATAGGTGTTAAAAGCCAGTTATCAATACATGACCATATACATTTAGTTGCTGCAATTTACAGTGGGTTCTTCTTTATAAAAACCCATTTGTTTTTTATAAGGAACTTTTATGTTTCCTTTTTTAGGGAACTAGTTCGTTGACTGATTTAAGATTTATATGGGTTCCTAGCCTAACTGTGAATAATCTGACGTAAAAAAATAAAATAATTGTAAAAGGTTTTTACTGAAAACATGTACAGTATGTTTTGAATAAACTACATCTCATTGAAATGAAATGAGCCACTTTTACCTTATCCTAAGAACCTTTATGAGTGAACTGCCTCACTTAAACTTATTCTACAAAGTTTTTTGTAAAAGTCTTCTAGCAGAGTTCGAAACAAACCCAGCAGCATCAGGAGAATATTCATTTTAAATATTTATATGTGTTTAATCAAGCTGAGAAAGACCAGCAGACTCCACCTGACCAGGCCTTTTTTTTTTTTTAATGTTGGCGAGTAGTGTGTCAGAACTTGTAGATTTCTGATGCTTCATATGCGTTCCACCTCCCGAATATCAAAGTTTTCTCCAAACAATTGATGGGTTGTATAATCAAATATTAAGAGCTGGGATTGATGAGTGTTTAATTTGTATCCTGACACTGATCCAAACTTGCTAAGTATTTGCATTAGGGTAGGGGGGAGTGGTCTGGCTGCGTCAGTTTATATCAGGAGGTCACGTGTGGACATTACTTTTCTTTTTTCTCCTGCCATTGGGAATCCATGTATCTTGTCATTTTGCCTGATCAGTTGACTTAGAGTCTCTATAAAAACCATAAAGAGGAGACTGATAAGATATCTTGGGCTACAGCCGCACTCCAACTCCAAGGATCCTGAAAGAGAGACATTTATTCATATTCTTGCTGTTAGTTTATCATAAAACACTTAAAATTGTCTTTTTAAAAGTGTTACAAAATCAGAATTAACACAGAGTCTTGTAAAGAAATGATCACTTCACAGAATCAAAAGCTTTTTCTGCATCTAGCACCAATATGGCAGCTGGGTGTTGTTTTATGAAGTCTTTTGTTTGTCCAAAAGCCTGCTGTGGTCTAAATAAATAATCACGTCGAATCTTTTCAAGTTTGTTACACTGTGGTTAATCACTATTAATAATTGAAATTGAGCGATTAATCAGGATTAATAATTTGAATCGTATGACAGCCCTAAAACAAACACATGCTGACAAAATCACTTGGTTCAGGTGTAAATAATATTGCAGTGTGGATGTATTTCTGGCTGATGTGTTGGTATATTTTACCTGCTGAACATAATATCTCCCCCCTATTCAGAAGTGATTTTAGATGTGGAAGTTCCTTGTGTTGAAAAGGATCTGAAAATGATGCATTATTTGGCAGCATATATTTTGTATCCAACTAGTTATTCATCCCTCTGTTTTAAAGCTTAAAGACAATCATACTATACGTAATGAAATGATTTCTTAAAATGAAAAAAAGCCCAAATAGTAAGGTGGTTACAGTGTTTGACCCGTAAGTGTCAAGGAGGGGATTTTGTTTGGGTTGATATAATGTCCCTAGTCTTTCAGAGACATAAAAGGAGGTAATCCTCTGTGGATCTGGGAAAAAAATGTGCATTCTCTTGGTGCAGTCAAAACATGACCTAAACAACTCCAGGCTTTCTCCCTCCATTGCCCAGTTGTGGGTTTTTCAGTCTCCCTTCCCAGGTTAGCCATGTGCCAGGCCAGCTGCCTGATCCTATCCACCACAGTAGTCCTTGCTTACCATATTTCTGAGTCGCCACTGGACTCCTGATCATTCATGCAAGACAAAGTTTGAAGAATTGCTCGAAACAAATCAACAAATGAAATGTAGGTACAAATACACACTTACTATTGAAGATGTATACATACATTCAACTTAGAATGAAAGCTGATGATGTATAGGCTTTATAGTAGAAAATAAGTAATTTGTTTTTGGCATTTTCATGCGGCGATCAGGTTTAAAACCAGCATAACATTATGGGGCAGCTTCAAGTTCTATAGCAATTGTTGCATTTTTTGGACCCAATAATTGGGGATCGAAAAGGCCCTGAGGACATGACTCCACATCAAAGTTAAAAAAAGACTTGCATTCAGATAAGGTGGGAAAATATGAATTTGAGGTCAACATTACATTGACGATTCAGTAGCTTGTTCTCTTTTACATGAGGTATGCCAACACAGTCTCAGCACCTGTTGACCTTGCTGAGCTGATGGGATGCCTCCATGATTTATCACATTGGTAAAAAAAAAAGAAAAAAAAAAGGGGATCATTTAGTTTAGTTCATGCAGTAAAATAAGATTTTTGACCAAGACAAATAAAAGTGAATCCCTGGATTTAGTTCAACTGTCATAAGGCGGGGGAAAAAAAGGCTGTTACCGCTTGTACAACTCTGGCAACAAAAAGAATAATGTACATTCTCCTAAAGCATATTTGAGTCTTTGACAGTGAAGCAGCATCAAAATAAGCAGCGCTCACAGACAGCACAGGAGCTGCCTTCTTATTGGTTAATGGATGCAGACTAAACACAAATGTTTAGAAAGTTAACAAGCGGGTAGGAAAGACAAGTATGTGGGTTACTAATCTAGCATGCTGTTGTGGTTACAGGGGGCATGTCTGAATTGATAGCCCCCTGTAACCACTGCTGAGCTTGCATCCTGGACTGGTCCATAATAATCCCTGTAAGGAAATGCAAAGCCAATTTCTTTATGTTACATTTGAACCTTGCATGATGGCGTTTTAGTCACCTTTTCCAAATAACTCGACTTTGAAAACATCATAATGTAACCTTACGTTATCTCGTTAACTAACTAGCTTTATCCTGTTGGTTGAAACACAGATTTCAACATTGGATAACTTTATCTTACTAACTTTCTCCAAAAGTAAGAGTGTGTTTACCACAGCTTCTTTGATTAGAGGAGGAGACTGTGTTGAAAAAACTCTTGTCAACTTGAGACAAAGAAAGTTGATGGAACAGCGTTTTGGTTAAGTTTGCTGCTGATTTTCTCGGCCCTTGTGTTCCTCCCCTTGAATTAAATTGTCTTGCAATATAAATTGTTTTTGCTTTCTCCGTATCTTTCGCTTAGGTAAATTGTAGCCAAACTTTAGACATCTTTCCATGCTCAGCTATCCTTGCAAGCAACTGACCACCAGAAATCTTCTTTGTCTAGTTTAATACCTGTTTGCTGGTTATTCAATTTTATTCCCAAACTTCATTTACTTTGAGAATTGAATTGCTTGTAAAAGCTGTGCTCTCATAGGCTGATCTATTTTAAACCCACACAGGTATACGATTATACCTTTCATCTAGTAAAACCGGCCATGTTGAACTTCTTTGTATGTAACATAGACTTTATACATTTGCAGGATTAGTTTTGGATTCTGTGCTGAGCCAACAATTCTACAAATAACATAAATATATTAAACAATAATTTATTATTTCTTGCATTTTACAATACCTCAAATCGTTTGGCTAACTAGGGATTTGTAAAGCTTTTATTCTGTTCAATACAATACACCATAAGAAAGGGAAAAGGCTACAAGATTTGCTTCAATAAGCACATATTCTAATATTTCAAAGTGATAAACATCCTTCTCTAATGTTATGTACATAAACAATAACATAACCATACATCTTTACTGAAATTCGCAAAAGATGGTAAATGACTGAAAATATAACTGTAAGACAACTGTAAAAAGTGTTTTGTAACTTACAAATGTCCTTTTCAAAAGCATTATGTGTTATACCTTGTAGGAAAATAGTACTGTTTCCATGAAAGCAGCATAACTGAGAAAAGTTATATAGTACAAAAAAACATGTAAAGTAATGGAAATGCTTAATTTTTAGGGGGAATATTGTGTTTTTGTTTCAGAAATTATTTGACAGATAAGTACAAATGTAGAAAAAGTTATTGAACAAAATTGAAAACAGGTTTTGGAACATATTCCCAGACCAGTGACCAAGTCATTTCACGTTCAACGATCATCTAAAGGACCTTCTTTTCACCAAAGTGGTGGAAAATGATTGTCCAGAAAAACGTTGCCACATTGAACAAGGCAGTATAGGCTACCTGAAATTGAAGTGCCTCTGGTAAATCACACTCCAGTATTTCCTCCTCTGACTGGTCTTCCTTCTAAACTCACACCAGGACTTACACGGTGGTCACAGACAGGAGCGAGTTGTAAGACCTTGTACCATCGGGTGACTTCGTACCATGGGTCAGCAGTTCCTGGATGGTCATCCAGTTGTCAAATATTTTCTTATTCCTCTTTTTCATCAACTTTTTGTGGCTGAGTTCAATGATGTTGGGCTCCTTTTTTTCCTCCAGACCTTGTGTCTCCTTTAGACAATCTGCCCGGCTCTGTTTCATGAACTCGCGGCGTTGTCTCTGCTGTTTGGAGCGAACTGCATGTTGCTTCCTTTCCTCCTTGCTCCAGTAGCGGCCCATCTTAAGCTCACTTATAGCATCATCATCTGTGGTCAAACCACTGCGCTCTTCATGAATGCGCAGCGCACGCTCTCGGAGCAACTTGTCCCGGACAGGTCGTTTGGTGATGTAGCGTGTGCCATCGCTGCGGACTTTCACCTTCCATTCCATCTTAGGGTCCAAGTCACTTGGGATGATGGAGTCGCGGCATATGCTGACCAGACTCAACTGGCTCTGGGCATACTCCACAGCTGATTTCTGCTGGATCAACTGCATGTAGCTCTGATAGTGCTGGGCATGGGCGGGGATGTGGGCGTGCTTGTAAAGTGAATGTGGCTGAGAGAAGTTTTGCCTTGGCTTACTGGACTCTGCATGTTTCCTCTCCCCACTCTCTGCCTGTAGTCCTCCATCTGAATCCTTGGAGGAATCTCTGCTCCTACTAGGGCCAGAGGCTTCCTGAAGAGGGGACAGGAGAGGCTTGAGCACTCTGCTGTTGGAGCTGGTGGAGCCTGATGCCCCAGCTGGACCCTGAGTCCCTGCTCCTCGATGTAGCGAGTTGTCTGGTGACAGCTCCAATGTAAGCGGTGTACTGCGGCAGCTCTCGCCCGTGTTGTAAGCACTGGAACTGTCTTTGTCTGATTTCTCTGGCAGCTCTGTAATGTCTGAGAGCTCGTGTCGACGTGCGTCAATGCTAGTATTGTAGTTGCGGAAACCACTGTTGTGAAGCATCCAGGACTCATGGCATTGCTCTCTTAGCAGTTGCATTTTGTGAGCACGGACAATATTCAGGCACTCCAGTTCGATGATGCGCAGCTCCTCATTAAGCAGCTCTAGTTCTTTGTCCACACTTTCTTGTTCCTTGGCAACTGCAACGCCATCAGTCTGGCTGTATGGAGCTCTAGTGTTCCTCATCTGGCATTTCAGCTCCAGGAGTTCTCTGAAACGCTCACACTCATCAGCTGTTATTCCAAGGAGGTCGGTGTCAGTGTAGTCTGGAGAGATGAATGATTCACAGCTTAAGGGTAGGTCAGTGCTGCCTAGAGTGTCCTGGCTGTATGTTAGCTTTCCTGAGCTACCAAGTGTGTTGGACGCCGTGGTCTGGTCATCACCCAGGTTTTCCTGCTCTGAGCTCTCATCATTCCGCGTACTCTCATCTGTGCGACCAAGACCACTGTCCTTCTCATGGTGGTTGGACAGCAGAGTGGCTGTGTCTGTGCTGCCTTCTTCCTCTTCTTGCTTTTTCTGTAAAAAAATAGACAACAGAATAACAAACTCTGAATCCAGCAACTCAGAAAGTGCATTGATTTTAATTATAAACAACACGATCAACGTTATCTTTTTTATAGTGTTGTAAAAATAAAACATTGGAGAGTATATTTTATTTTTCTTGCCTTTTCAGCTAATGGAACGCTGCTGATCTTGTTAAATTGTGTGAAATACAGTTGTTGATAAAAATGTAATAAAACTTAACCAACATTTTACGACATAAAACAAGTTAGGTACAATAATCCCAACTCAATATTTGCACGCACATCAAAACGAATGAAAAGGAAAAAAATCAAAAAATGATTCTTGCAGCTTTTTGATTTAAAATGGAACTACAACAAGGCGTGGCGAGCACGTGTGTACCTGCTGCAAAATGCTTGCCGTAAACTGCATGGCCTGATGGTGCTGCTGCTCTAGCATATCCATATGGAGGTCATCCAGGAAGTCATTCCTGTCGTCATCCATCCAGCCCTCATCCAGCTGAGATCCGGTGGGGAGAAGAGATGCAAATATTGATTTTTCAAGTTTTACTTAAAAAAAAAAAATGAAAATAACCAAGACTGCTATAGAAAGATTTACTTTGGTTTGAGGGCATGCAAATAGGACAACAAGACATTTTGTGTTAAAACCTTACTTGGTCACTTCAGGAAACAAATATGTCTGTTAAATTAAAACCTAAGCTCTTGGTTTGTACCAAAAAAAGACTTCTGAATTACCTGGGTCTCTGGCCTGGCCACCAGCAAAGAGATATTCTGGCTCCCCTCACTGGTCAGCAGTGCTACAGCACCCTCCCGGTTTTGGATTTCAACACCATTGATCTTGATGGACAGAAGGAAATATTGAGATACATGATCTGATTTAAACACTTAAAATCTTTGCATTTCTGTTAATAACTACTTGACAGCCACCAAGTCATATACATTTCCAAAACTAGTAATTGATTTAAAAACAATTAATAGTAGAAAACTACATTAAATGAATAGCAAGGAGATGAGTTAGAGTGCTGTGATTACAGTGAGCGAACCTGAATGATTTTGTCCCCTTCTCTAATTCTACCATCCTTTGCCGCAATGCTGTTTGGATCAATCTAAAGACCAAAGGAAAAGAGTAACAGATTAAAAGCTGGCATTAATTTACTATAGAGGGAGGTTTGCAATCCTACCAGAGCTGTATACCTCACTAATGTAGATTCCAGTCTCGTCCTCATCATCAGTCCTGTAACAGATAGTCAGACCAAGCTTGTCCTGGATATTTGCTCTGTACAGATGAACTTCCTGTAAAGACACATGCACAAATAAATATTTCATGTGAAATTATATATCCACATTATATATCTCTGCAGTATTTAAAAAATAAATGTATTGCCTTTCGCTTGTTTGTTTGTGGACATCCTAATTAAAATAGGTACGTAAATGGGGTCAAATAGCAATGATGCTCCATTAATCCATGTACTGAGTCTTTCAGCTGGATGCAGGGCAGCCATATTCTTTCTCAGAGGTCAACTGATAGAATGTGAGATAATGCTGTGGACTGCAAATGGACCTGCCTCGTCAACACCTTTTATCTCAAAGATATTAAGAAAGATAACTTTATGACAAGGCTATTAGGCAAATAAAATGAAATAAATGTTTCACAATGTTCGGGATGATATGGAAAAGAAGGGTTCTACTTTTTTCGTCCTTATATTTTTGTTTTGTAAATTACTTACTACTACTGGACTGGTTTTCATGGGGTTACGATGAATGGGTTTAAGCTGTGTTTTATTCTGGGTTGTCCGTTAGTCTTAAATGCACCATTCTTGAGGAGCGCACATAGCGGTGCTGTGTCGCCTTTAAATCATGTATTCAGCTGCAGCTAAGAGAGGACCCGTGGACGCTGACTTGGAAGCTACTAGACTCGATAGCTGACCCTAACCCATGAACTTGTTGTAAAACCAGCGATGTATCTTCTTATGGGATCCAAATACAACAAAAATTCTATCTCATAGAAAAAGCCTGGGCCCGTCATTCATCACAATGCCATCCAGTGCGATCAAGGCACGCCGGTGGCCTGGCAGACCGGCGTGTAGGTGAGCTGACCCTGCCCTATGTTTTCCCCGTTGTGAGAACCAGTACTTTCTGTCACAGTCATCTCTTGACCTCTATGTCACACTTTCACGTTTTGTTTCATTTATATGTGTAGCCGGTGCTAGCTCGTAACACACAGTTAATATGATTTATAGAGTTTAAATTGTGAGCAAAATTTCTGACCATACTAAAAAACAACCTTTTGTAATTTAAAACTTTTACATCATTATTCAACAGTAATTAGACCCAGTGTTAGTTAGCGAACTGACCTTTGCCTTACTCTCACTCTTGATGCAAACAGATACATCAGTAAGGCTCAGTAAGCTGCAGTTAACCTTTGCAGTAATTGGATGTAAAAAAATGTATGACATTTATGACCACAAACCTATTCAACTTAAATAATGCATGGGTCTTCACTAAGCACACTTGCAATTTTATTAGACTCAGAAGTAACTCGATAACTAGGTAACAAACAGCTATACCTTTCGCTGTAATTTTTCAAAATGTTTCACAAAAGTTTTTTTTTTTTAAAAAGCTGATTTGAAAGGAAGGACAGAATATTATGGTACAGTTCTTTATTTTTTTATTATTATTTTTTATCTCAATTTGAGGAATAAATGAGAGTTGTTCTATTTCAGTATTCTTTTTCACCACTTAATTTTCTTTCCATTGGAAGAAACACTACAAACAATTATTTAGTCTCTTGAAATTAGATTTTTTTTCTAAATTAGTTAGTAAATCTAATTTCAAGACTCTAAACAAGTGCTTTCTGCATCCCCCGATATTTTTTTACTTGTAACTTATTATTTTTATATTTAAATAAGATGTTCATCTGGACTTGTGAATTGAACTTGGCTTATAGGGAGTGTTATACAATGGTGGCTTGGATTTAATGATAAGGGGGGTGGGGGGGCACTAATAACAAAACCCTCTAATTCGGGGGGTGTCCCTAGAGATCAGTGCAGGAGCACAACAGAAACCTACACAACACCTAACTCTAAATATCTGTTTTATTATCAAGACTTGTAGTAGTAAGGGTATTTGACCAGAGAAACAGAGTGGTTGGACTCACAAAAGAACACTGCTGTCAATATGTAGGATTAATTAATGAAAAAAACTTGTGCTAACCTCATATTCCAGCTCCTCTCGCTCTATGTCCTGCTGCATGACCTCGAGGAAGTCATTTGAATCAAAGTACTCGTGTCCTGGAGGATGCCTGAGAAAAGATGTAAGACAAACTAAAAATGTGGAATATAAATATAACAACCATAAATTCAAAAGGAGAGAAAACATGTATTAACATATGAAAGCAGATACGGTTACTGAAAAAAGTTGATCTATTTATTAACTTTGATATTTAAATAAGAACTCTGACTTTAAACTCAGAATTCTGATTTTAGTCTCAAATCCTCAAAAAAACGAGAATTCTGACTGTAATTTCACATTTCTAATAAAAAATAATGTCTGAATTATGAACAAAGGCTGTACTCATTACATTTTTGAGGAGTTTGATTTTCTTATTACAAGAAATAATTGGCAATAATTAGAATTAAATGTAGAAATCATGCTATCAGATCTAAGTAAAGTAACCCCCCGACATAAAAGAAATCAAAATGTTCATTCAGAAATATTTCAATTAACGTAAAATATTTATTCATAAAGGCATACTGTCCATCTGATTATAACCAATCATATGTATTTTGAAAAAAAAGAAATCCAGCAACCAGTATATTTTCATTTTTTTCGGCTGGAGATATATTTAACTGTAAGGCCTTGACTGTTCTTCTAAACTGGAAAAAATCTGGGTCAATTGAAATAGTTCTCAAACCGAGCAGGCTTACTCCTCTGGAAGAAGGAATTCATCCAGCTCTGTCATCGGGAGTGACGAAGGTAGGTTTGTAAGGGCCACTATGTGCTGAAGGGTGATGTCGGTCTGAGTGCTGACGTCCATGATCTGGGAATCATCAGCCTGGCTGACCAGTTTGCCGCTTGGGGTCCGGCGCAGAACCTGGACCACAACGGGCTCCTTTGCGGTGCAGAAGGTCTCAACTGCCTGATCATGGGTGGACTTGGAGAGATCCTTGCCATTAACCTTTGAGAATAGACAAAGAGACAGAAAAAGCCTGATTGAGGAGAAGAACCAGGAAAAAATCAAAAGGATGCATGACAGATACAATTATTTCCCATTAGGTGCAGCGGTATTCTTGTCGAGAAATAACACATCAGTCACATCTTGTTTTTTTAGGGTTACAGTCAAGCAAGGTAGACTAAGACCTTAATTAGGAAGAGACTCTCTTTAAATATTAAGGTCAATAGCTGAGCTTATAAAAGGGGCCCCTCAGCAGAGGACATGTTTGACCTGTTGTCATCGAGGATGGAGTAAGTGTCTCATGCTGACCTCCAAAAATTATTTTAAGCAAAGGGCCACAGCAGAAAAGAGGCTTATTTTGTTTGGTTGAGCCAACTGATGCCTGTTCTTAGTAGAATGTGTTAACGAACTGATTGCACAGGCCATTGAGACTTTACTTGACTCGTCCTTTTGAGCAGAAATCCAACACAGTAGTCATACTCTTTTTTTTTTGCTGACTTTATTTTTCTAAAACCGTGCTAAACTAAAATTTATTTCTAATAAAAGGCATAGATCAAAACACTCTGCCTGAAGTCCTCCGTTATTCATTATTTATTACAGGCACAACATGTCCCTGATCAACAATAACAACAGTGATTCAACTTCAGAAAGAGTAACCCCACGACCTGTTCTACTGAAGCATCAGATGAGACATGTACCCGTCTCAGAGAAAGAACAATGATTTTGGCCGCCCAAAAAGCCCGGAAGTTGAAGGCAAAGTCTCGGCTTGAGTACAGACACAGGTAACAGTATTTTCCTTAAACATTCAGTATTTCTTATCAGCCTTATAAGCCTATAAGTCACTCATACGATAGTAACACATGTTTATATCACAACCAGAGTTGATCAGCTTTCTTTTAAAGCAAACAACGTTTATTTTATTCAAACAATGTTTATTTTATTAACAACCATCCATTACTATAGTAAAAATAGGGTAATTTAAGAGCTGGGGTACACGGAGGTGTTAGTTTAAATAAGTTTATGTGACATGCAACTTATATCGTTAAATATTCATAGAGAATTATGTCAACTCCCTGAAATTATTTGGGTTTATTACACACTTAGATTTCATCATTTTTGGATTTTTGATTAAATTTTGTGTACAAAAATAAAAATCTTCCTTTTTCATTTACTCTCAGCTCCATCCAACCATCTGCATAGACGGGCTGCAGGGGTTCTTCTTGCCTTGGGGGATACTACAGCTTGTTTTAGTGAATAAAATTTTTTTTGATTGAAGCCAGAAAGATTAGGAAAAGTAATGAACATGTATTTGAAATACCTTTATATTAGACTATATATGGTCTAATTAAATGTATTTAATTTAAAATATATATAATTACATATCCAATTAAATTGAAACTAATGATATACAGCCCTAAATGTTTTCTTTTTGTTAACAAGATATCTTTTTTATTTTATTATACAATAGCTAGAAACTAAATCTATAATCTGCTTGATAAAAGTCAATGTTAGCAAATAAATGAGCATATAAATGAATTCAATCAGCACTGAAAGAGATAATACGCAGGTAATGTTTCAAAGATACGTAGAAAGATAAAAGCTCAGCTGTTGTTACTCTAGTAAGCACAGTCTTCGTGTTAATGATGCATTTTTAACACACTTGCTCTATTTTCTTCTGAAGCAGAAATGCGCAAAACAAGCACAGGACTGTTAAACATTAATTCTACTGAAAGTCAAGGGTTTCCTTTGACGGAAACCTCAGTGTCAGCATTCAGGTGATAATGAGTAAGTGGGCAGCGATTTACAGACATTAGCAGAAAAAGTATTAGCCCTTGTTACCCACCAACCATTTAAATCACCCTAAAAATGCTATTTTTGGGCTTTTAAAAAAAATAAAATAAACCAAACAGTACTGACATATTGGCGCCCTAATGTGAGTTTTCAAAAAGCATACATGGTTCGAAAATCAATTAATCTGAGGGTGGTGCCAAACCACAACAGCATTGATGCTGTAAAAACAGTAGTACTAATCTCACATTCCCTTGTAATGGTGGTTCATCTACTTGAAGGATACTCGACCAAGTTTACTTCCACTTTTGAGAAATATGAATTGTTTTAGGTAAGATGCACACGGCAACTTCTTCTTCTAGTTGGAGCCCAGCAATAACAAGTCCTCAAATCCCTTCCTGCAATCAAACCCCCTATACACAGAACGCTACTCAACTGCTACAGGATTGCCGGATAAACGACTTCACAACATTGCTCCTGGATTCCACGCTCATACCTTTTATACAACACAACACACCTGAATAATCGCACAACATTCCTGCCCTTAACGGACTATGTAAAAGATCGACTGAGAGAGCTTTACTAGTTTGTTCACAGTACCTGACATACTTGGTAGAGTAGTTTATAATGCTCCTCAGGCTTCTGCAAGGTACAGAGGCTGCATCCCATTGTGGACAGATTACACCATCAAGACTCTCCGAACAGCAACTTAGAGAGAAGCAGCATATATTGTTTTTCCTTTACCTCTCTGAATGGAGTCCCTGTCATCTCTACGTCTGTCAAACAAACATTTTGACTGAAAAGATTGACTTCTGCCAAGGGTTTGGCCGTATCTCTGCACTCAGCCTTCTCTCTCTCCCAGACACCCACACCCCTTCTCGACTCACATTCTCCCTCCTTCTCTGACGCTCTTTCAGCCGTTTGCTGAGCTTACTGAGGCCAGTGCCAGGGTTTGGCTATCGGGTTCGTAAAGAGCTACTCATTGATTATGCATGTTTACAGCCTTCTTGTCAGTGTGACGACAAGAGATTAATCTGTGACAACAGATCAAACCGTAAGTATTCGGGACTAATGCTTCCAAAGCTGTGCACTACTTTGTTAAAGCATATCCTTTTGTATACTTCCAATGAAATTAACTCATGGCTCCAGCAGGAAGACACACTGGACATTCTTTCCTCGTATATCTAGCTTAAAATACAAGTTCTCCACACTTTTCTTGTTCAGTATTTATCGGAGAGTGCTGGATTAGTAGTGTGGTTCAAAAGCTTCTATCAAGCTATTTTTATTTTTCTCTAATGCCACAGCAACAAAATGTGAAGCCTGAGGTCCCATATTAAAAAGGTCAAGCTTACATTGAATGCTTGTTTGACAGCATGTAACAATATTCTCATTAATGCATAGATTTGTTGTTTTTCCAGGGGAAATGTATGTTTGGGCAAAAAAACACTGATGCTTTAGGCAAAGTTTTTGTAATTTTCCTAGAATTGTTCTTTCTATTAGGCTTCCCATCTCTTAAAATCATTGAATCACTTGGAGGGGAATGAAGCTAATGAGATTTCTCTTTTTTTATTTAATCTCTGTATTTGTTTTCAGTCCTATACATTTTTTATTACATAGCTGTTTTCTTCAAAAAAAGAAGTGAGAATTCAAATGAAGTCCCTGAAGGTGGAAGAAGAAGAGGCAATTTTTGAAGGTTTCTGTGAACTCACAATCATTCATAAACCCCCCTGGCCTTACATGAGCTGGGCTCAAACTTTCATCCTTCAGCATTAGGACATTTTTTAAACTCACATTAACTGTACTGCTCTGACTGGGGCTGGGATCAGTGGAGAGTTTTAGCCTGCGTTTTTGCCAAGCTAATCTTTCTTTAACTCTTCGATAATCCCTTTCACAAAATACAAGGAAGAAAGCACTCTTATATAAACAATTGCAATAAAGGGTTAGGATTCGTTTGTAAAGACAAGAAATGTTACCGCCTTCTATCCCCAATTCATTGTGGTACTTGGATGCTGTGGATTTGATCTATCCTGGGCCATATCATTCACATTCATAGAGCCAACTTCATGTTGTTTCTGCATTCTAATGGGACCATTGTAAAGTCATGGCTTTAACTCAAGCCACAATGGAATCAGGTGGTGATTTCTGTTGCGTTAAAAACACTTGAGATTTACATTCGTTTTAACATATCTCCTTCCTTCCCTGTAAAGTCTTCATGCTCCCTCGTACAAATTATGACATCTACAAGCTAAACTGCAGTTACAAGATGGGCTGAGAATAATAACTATTTTCCTTTTTTTATTTTAATATAATATATAATAATAATAAAAGATTTATTACAGAATTGTTGACTCCGAAATCAAAGCTCCTCCCCAAGATCAGTAATGCTAACAGGTGAAATATTACACATACTAACTTAGACACGTGGACTGATGCAAAGAGTCGGATTACTGTTACATGATTTTAAAGTGTTATGACAAGATGGGTAAATCATGGTTCATGTATTCCTTACTAAACATATCAGTGGTATTGTCATTAGTTCTGACTACTGTCATGTCTTGGGTGTGCAGATCACATTAAAAAAGATGCAGAAGTGATCTGAAATTGCAACATACATAATATCAGTAGCTGTAATTACTGTTATACTGTGGCCTTTAGATAGAATCAGGTTGAGGGTATGTCCTTGTTTATGTGCGGGCCCCCAATTACATCACAAATCTGTCCTGAGCCTCTGTCCTCTGCCAATACGTGCACCAGAGATTTGGATTGTAGAATCCTGGCTCATGGCATACACACAAATTCACACACGTGTTAGAAAGCACATTTAAAGACATTCTAACACTGATGCGGAAACAACAATCTTCTTTCCCTTAATAATAATAACAATAATAATAACTTGGATTTATATAGCGCCTTTGAAGGAACCCAAGGCCGCTTTACAATGGTAAAAAGGAGACGGCAAAAAACACACACGCACACACTCAGTGGGGAGGGGGATGGGTATTAGCTAGGCCTCAGTGAGGACGGGTGAGGATCCGACGTGTCCGACGAGGAGGGACGGTCCAGGAATGAGGCAGACGAGGGTTCAGTGATCACAGACTGAAAGTTGTGCGAGAGCCAAACAGCTGATCGGCGACTAGCAGCTAACTGATTTTCAGAGATGGTGAGTAGCTGTCTGACTACACAGAGTGAAAACAGCAACAACATGTATCTGTTTGCAGACTAGTGGTAGTGGATTAAGTAGAAGGGAGAGGCAAAAATAGCACAAGAAACACAATTTTTGTCACAGGTTGCGAAGCGGAGACATGCACGCCAGCGTCCTCGCTCACCCTTGAAAAACAAATATGATAAGTAAACCATGCAGAGGTAGACGCAGGACCATTAAGAGTACAGCTACAGTTTAGCAGTCATACTGTTTTTCAATAAGACAGACAAAACAACCCTTTGCAAGCTGTGATCCTATGACCATCTCTAGTTAAGAGAGGTCATGCTATATGAAAGCTAGAGGAGGAGATGTCAAACTTAGGATGAAGTTACATGGTCAGACATTTCACAGATGGGGAAAAAAGACAGAACATTTGAGAAATAATTAATAATATAGGTATGCCACTCACACAGACTCTTGAATATTGTCAAATCATCTTAATTTACGCCCAACTTCATCCAAGATATATTTCACTGGGATATGTTGGTTTACATATCCCAGTGAAATATATCTTTACAGGCTTTACTTCAAGTAGCTTTTTTTCACTAGATGCCATGGGATAGGCTGGATTTCTGAATCTGAATCACAATGTTTATACTGCAAGTATTATAGCCCTGTGACATACAGTTTGCTCAAGGTACACAAATCTCTCACCAACCCTCTATAGGATGTACTTCATTGGCACAGACAAACTCCCTTTGGTCTCCATTGTATACATTTGTGGATTTTCTTTTTAAATTAAGCACTATGTCCACATTAGGTATATGCACTTTAATGGTTAAAGTTCTATAAATAGATATATAATATTTGGCCATATGAAAATACATCATATTATGAATTAACCTTAAAGCCACATTTTTAAACACATAATCCTAAAATAAAAATAAACAACTTATATTAATTATTAATTAACTTTTAAAAGAGAAATGGCAAACAACCTGCAAACATGGAGTCCATCATGTTAATGTTTGGGAACACAAAGAGGAAGGCCTTCTCCTGACCTCTATTTAAAAAGGTTGGAAGTACTACCCAGTACCTCTAACCACTGCATGCTGTCTCCTGGTGGGGTAGATGGGAATTAGCTTGCAGTTTCTTGTAACTCTTGACATCACATGCCTCTACACTACACGAGCATACTCCATGACGGTGGGTTAAAGGGTTTAGATTAGATAAGAGTGCAAAAGCAAATTCAATCCTCCTTACCAAAAGATCTTTGATCTGGCTTAATTTGTTATGAAATAAAAAATAGTCCAGCTGTGAAAAGGATATCTATTTGCTGGTTTTACGCACGAGTATGGGCACTGTTTGTGCACCCAAAAATGTGTTTGTTTTTTTAAATAACATTTTTTCTTTAATCCAGCCAATAACACACACTTGGAAAAAAAAATTATAAGACAAACTCCAAGGCACTCTCTTTTTAACAATTAAAATGCCTTTATTTTCCCAGCATGGTCATGTGGATATTAAAAAACACACTGCGTGGTTCAGCATCATGCCTTCATCAGAAAGTCAAATGATACAGATTCATATATGACAACTTCTGTATTCATAGTGGAAATTCTGAAACACTCAGATGTCCTCTGTTGAAGATTTAATAGTAACTAGAGTTTACATCCAAGTACAGCGATGATAGAGTGAACCCATGTCGTGTCCTAGACATGAGTTATGAAAGAATAATGGCCCCAAAGGATACAGACAACAACTTAAAGATCTCTTCAAGTTTTCCTATTTCCCTTTAATAAAAGCCTTCCCATAGCCAGTTATTTAATTTGTGGAGGATCTGTCATTCTACGGAGGACTCTAAAACTGTATTTATGAAAAATAGATTTGCAAAACGAGGGGAACCCATCACTGTGGAATAATCAAGCATATTAACTCATGTTAATTTAACAAAAACTTCTCTGCTAGAAGTTAACAGAGTGAAAAACATAAAGGTGAACTTAGTCATGACACCAACATGCCACTTTTTATCACAATGGGCTTATTAAGCATTCATTTTAAATCTTTTCTAGGGTAAGATATTGAGTGACATTTTATAGTGAATTGACAGCTGTAGTCTTTTCTGTTGCTGATCTAGAAACAGTATTTATATTTGGTTGGGAAACATATCAGAAAGTGGTAAATGTGGGAGTCACAGCACTGTTTTAAGTCTGGCAGCCATAAATTGATTAAAGTTGATTTCTCATTGTGCGTTGCATGTATTTTTTTTCGTATGAAGTTCCCTTCTCGTCCAACTTAATGTGTCTTTTCATATTTTTTGGGAAACACTTAACTACGGCAAGAGGCAATCAAATTGAATTTTTTGTATATTTACTGAAAAACCTTCTGTTCTGCAGAGTGGAATACTCATTCAGCAAACACGCAATGTCATCATTCAGTGTTTCATCGACCATCTGGGAGGACATGCAAGTGCCTTGATCAAGGACATAGAGGGTAGCAGACAAATGTTAGGAGAATATGCTGTGTATACATATGGATATGTTAGTTCTGAAGTTATATCATGTTTCCCACAGATTTAATGTTATGTAAATTAAAAAGGCTGGTGGGGTACTTTATCGTAGATTTTTTTTACATTATTTTTTACGATTTATCATGCAGGTATACTACCACAAGGCCATCTGTGCCTGGTCAACTGGAAAAAATTCAAAGAACTATTAAATTAGATTATTTTGTATTTCAACAGTTACATTTTTAATTTCTCCTCCATTGGAGCCCAGGTGGTCATTTTGGCAGAGAGAGAAAAGTGAGGAGGAATAAGAGGCAAGGGAGCTAGGGGAGCCTGAGCCATTGCTCCAGTTTAGCGTGACTTAGTCTTCATGCATCCATGCCCCTGGGGAAAACAGATATGTACCAAAACACATTTATTTGAGTGTTCAGCTGCTCACTTTCCCCCTTCTAACAAGCATTTCCGTGTATTTCAGCCAAGCTGCTCAGAGAGGTAAGAACAGCAATGAAAGGTGGGCAACTGGAAGGGCATTAGTGCAGTGTCTGTTTAGGCTTTCCTGTGAAGACAAAGTTTAGATTAAATATCTCTGCTAGACTGCTTCCAAGCAAGAATGCGACGCCCAGGAGAGAGCACAGACTGGAGGACATAAGAAAGGCCAGAGTGTTGACAGTCCTGGAGGGGGAAGCCCACCTGTTCAAACAGCCTGCGCTATCCTGAGGAAATGAAAACTTCCATCTCTGCAGGCAGAGCAGTGCACATCCTCAAATCCCTTTCACTTCCTCTCTGGCTCAATCACTATCTTCTGTTTCCACAGCTGGCTCCAGGTCTCTTTCCTGCCTATTAACCAATCTTCATCCAACACAGAACCCAATACCAATACCAATTAGAGTCTTTCATTTTACAAGTACACAGTCACATGACGATATACATTATGGTGCAAGACAACTTAAAGCAGTCGCCCCAATGACACCATTTTCATTCACCAACTCTGGAACACAAAAGACAAAGGTCCTATGCGGTACATGACCTTTGTTGAAAAGCTGAATATCTGTGGTCCAGCAGAGGTGAAATCCTGAATTGAGTGGAAGACAGGGAATTGATGAACTGTCACTGACCTTGACTTGTCACTGCTTACCCCAAGGCGTAGCATGACCGAAAGGGGTCAAGTCGATAACGACCATTCTGACCTTATAATGCATAAAAAATATGCATAATGTGTCACTGTCAAAAATGTATGCCTTTTCAATCCTTTCTTCAGACGTCACAAAGAAGGCCCTCTGTTTTATGCTTCAGATGATACACTCAAATTGACTTTACTAAAATTGTTTATTATTATTATCATTATTATCTGTTGGTGTTTTTCCTGACCTGGTCTAATAGTGTCTGATAACACCAGTCCATAAAAATGGAGCTAAATGTGTCCCTAATAATTATTGTGGTATCTGTGTAAATAGTAGCCTGGGGAAAACTCTCTGTGACATCCATAAGAGGATTCTCAGTTTTATCACAAAACACCATATTTTACATTCATTTGCAAATTTCGGACCACAGATCACATCTTCACCCTCCACACTCTGATAGAACAGGAGTTAGATGAGAAGAAAGGGAAGGCAGGCTACATTGATTTAAGAAAGCCTTTGATAAGAAAGGCATGAGGGCCTTTTTTTTTTACACTCTCTTTCAGAGTCTGTGTCATCTGAGGAAAAACACATGATGTGGTTAAATCTACGACTACAAATAGTGAATGTGCTGTTAAAATCTGTGACAAACACAAAGTCTTGTTATCTCAGGGTAGAGGGGGGAGGCAAGGATGTAACATCAGTCCAATTCTTTTCAATTAATATATCAATGAATTCGCAAACCGATTAGACCAATCCACTTCACCTGGCCTCACCCTGAACAAGACAGAAATCAAAGGTCTCCTCTATGACGATGACTCGGTGTCAAAAAGGGTCTACTCTCCTAAATCAGTTAATTCAGACCGAGGCCATGACTGTAAACCCAAGGAAAATGAAAATTATGACTTTCTGGAAGCAGTCCAGCAGCCAAGAAAACATTTATCATTCAGCACCTCTAAATTACAACTCACAAAAAATGACACATATCTCAGCCTTAACATCGGCTTCACAGGAAGGATGTGAGAGACAAAGCAAGAAGAGCTTATTATGCAATCAGAAGAAATATTAAATTTGACATTCCAATGAAAATCTGGCTTAAACTTTTCAATTTGTTTTAGAACCAATTATTCTGCACGGCAGTCAAATCTGGGGACAAAAATTAAATCAGGACTTTGTCAAATGGGACAAAACAATAATTGAATCATTTCACAGCGTATTCTGTAAGAATCTCTAACATGTTCTGAGAAAGATCGTTTAATATATACATGATTATTACATCATTATTGATAATAAATATTGTTACAATTGAATCATGAATTACACTAATCATTATTGTACTTTTGTTATAATAAGCTTTGTCAGTATCTTCACATTTATGCCAATAAAGCTTTTTTAATTCAACTGAATTGAATTGATAGAGAGAATATATAAAAACATCTCTCTCTGTCAACTCTTCACTTCAACCACAGTTTAACCTAAAGCTATGGGAATCAGAGGGGGAGCAAATGATCACAGCATGCTCCCTGCATGATTTGACAACTATAAAACACTTTCATAAGGGCGTGTATGTGAAAGTGGATAGCAATTAAAATATTCCAATCAACCACCAGTGACATGCTCCCTTCACCTGAACTTATCATTTTGAGATACTTGAATGAGTAAAATGGCTCTGAAGCGGTAAGCACACACTATGACCACCAGGGGTCACTCAACGCCTCGAGATGTGTGTTTAAAATACTAGTGAAAAGACCAACTGCACCAGAGTAAAGAATGATCTTCATACAAAAGTGCTTCTATCCAGATCCAAAACCAAACCTGTATGTAGGTCAATCTGCAGTCTAATTAGCCAAACTCCACAACAGAGCTCATGAAATAACATAAAAACTAAAATAAATTATTTTAGGGCACATTTACAAACTTGTATCTAATCTCTTTTGTAAAAATCTGCCAAAACTATTTATTTTTTCAGTCTTTTATGTTTTCTATATGATATATTTATATATATGGAGAACCCTTTAAAAACAGCGAAGACCGGGGCGCTGTTGGCGCAGTGGTTAGTGCGCGCCTCATGTATGGAGGCAGTAGTCCTCCGAGCGTGTAGCCCAGGTTCAAATCCAACCTGTGGCTCCTTTAACGCATGTCATTCCCCACTCTCTCGCTAGAAACGCGCAAAAATAAACCTTAAAAAAAACCACAAAGACTGAGAGACATGCAAAATTAGATGAAAAGTATGAAAAGTCATTGTAACGGGCCACATATAATAAAAAGGTCACACAAAATGATATGACAAATATAGAGTACTCTACATCTCAAATGAATCTCTGCAGAAAACACAAGTACAGCCAAAAATGTCAAAAAGGGTAAAAGAATATCAAGAGTGAGAAAAAAAAAACAGTTGTAATCTGAGGAAACCTTGCATCAGTGCGAGCGTCCTGACTTTGCGCGTCATGAGCACACTTAAACTTTTCATGGAGGCAGACAGGAAAGCACCTTTGGTGAAGAAGAAGTATGGGGGTTCCAAGCCCCAACCAATGCAACACATCATCATCTAGATGATGGATCCTGTGCAAGTTTTAAAGCTCAAAAGAGAACTCCATCTGCCTGTGTGTAAACAAGCATCCATCCTTTGTCTGCAGTAGAGTCACATGCTTTCTTTTTACTTCAACCCTCAGGAAGAGAAAAAACAAAGAAAATACTTAATTTTGTTAAACTGTTGGCTCTGAGACGTGTATATTTTCATTAAAACGTTTTTCAAACTACATTTTTACGCTGAGATCATGTTGAAATGTAATCTATTTGTGCAAATAGAAATGAGAGAAATAAAATTGCGGGATGGATGCAACTGATAACTCTGAGGTTATGGGCGGAGCATGGGAGAGTGTGACCTGGGTTGAACTAGTACTAGTAAGCACTGGGTTGCTCTGCAGGTTGCATTTTGGTGACTGTGTGGCCGGAGGGTATGAGACAGTTGACGGGGGCAAGTTGTACAAAGAAAACAGTAAATTCTTGTAGTGAGGCTGACAAACTGCTTGAATTGCTAATCATCACCAGAGGACGAACAGAGATTTACAGAAATGGTTTAAAGGGTTAAATGACGAGGGGAAGGCACTGGAATAGAGTGAACGATTCAAAACTTTCACATTGATCTATATCTATTACAGATTCCCAGTGAAAGAATAATACATAGAACAGGCCCTGGGCAAGGAGTGTAGTTCAAACCAGTTATGCACTCTGAAGCCGCTTCTTGATATATTCCCTGTTCCACAGGTCATTGGCAAATCTTAGATACGGACGAAGAGCCAGAGGGATAAAAAAAAAGAAGTAGTAAGCATTACAATGGTGTTGAATAAAAAAAAAAAAGACATAAATCTTGTAGTTCTGTGTCATGCACCTATGCCTCTGAACTTATTTGTTTAAAGACATAATTCAAGTGGGATACTATTATTCCGAACCCAGGCTATAAACTGAGGATTGAGGGAAATGTAAATGTTTCCTTCTCCGTTCTAGCCAAACCGAAAAATTGTTTTTTGATTCTGTTGATTATTCTGATGAGTTTCTTCTTACCCTTCCCTTTATCTGATATGGGCCACAGCCAATTGGTGCCTGTGTTTTGCCTTGACAAGTGCAAACTACTTGGGTATCTCATTCTTTAAAAGAGCTTCAACTGATTAGTGCAGTGCTGAAGGGCAATGGACAGTTATTCTTGATCCCTTGGCAACCACTCATGGACTACCTCCCCGCGGAGAGTCTTGATTTATTTGTCAAAAGGATTCTCTTACCTGAAGTGGAAACCCTCTGGACTGAATATGGGCACTGGACATTCCCATTCAGGCTGAGGCTGGATTTTAATTAAACCTTGAAGTGAGCACGATGAGGAAATGGGGTATTTTATGGTCCTACTTTATTTGCCTTTTCTGGTTTTAATTTTGGTTTGTTTTTTTGTAGCTGTTGATTCAAGTCATTTTGGTTGTCTTTGTACATGTCTTCTAACTGTTATATTGTTTGAAAATTTCAATAAAATTTTTATTGAGAAGAAAAAAAAAAGAGCTTCAACTAACCATATTTTGAGTTACTCGTTAACTTTGAGTAACTGGTTACAAATGTATGTGAACGATAAAAGAGATATTCTGTTAAACATTTCCTGCCTTCTTTTAATAATTCCCACAGGGGGCCAAAAGTTGGAAAAAATCCCCCACAAATGATCCCTGCCTTTCCTCTAACCTTGCTTGTTGACAAATTGCCATTCTTTCTAAATTATCCAGGCTTGGGTAGCAGTGCTGGAGCAGAAATCCAGTCTATGGACTAAGGCTCTTTTATACTGTATCCAGATTACACAGCTCACTGTAATAGAGGGTGTGGAAGGGAATGCCTTGAGACGTTCAGAGGGGGGAGGGGCATCAGGTGTGCTCTCACAGATTAGCAATAACTCCTGGTAATGAAAGAATGGATGACCACTGATCCTCGCATTACCTTTGAAGTTCGACCAGGAGGAAAAGTCTTCATGCTCTTTAACACAAAAATCTAATTGAATTTCTCACATTGACACAAAACCATTGACAACTGCCAAAGGTGAAGAGTGAAACTTTGTTCTTAACATTTTTGTTCTTCATTTAGTTTCAAGTTACACATAGTAAGCGTCTTCTGATGAACTTTGGTAGCACTGCTTTTATAGAATCAGAATTAAAACAAATTATTATTCATCCCTAGGGTGGAATTTGATAGTGTGCTAGGTTTTTTGAGAGGGTTTCAAACTTTCTTAGAATGTATATGCATTTTTTATTCAGTAAACAGGAAGAAAGGTCAGGAACAAAATCCCAATACAAGCTCATTCAATTAATCAGGATACTGATAAACAGTAAGTTCAGCTGGCTTGTAAGCAGAGGGCATTTGATGAAGGGACATTTCTTTTTTTTAAGATTTCTTTTTGGGCGTTTTGTGCCTTTACTGTAGAGATAGGACAGTGGAGAGAGGCAGAAATCAGAGTGGGGAATGACATGTGGGAAAGGAGGCACAGGTGGGATTCGAACCCAGGCTGCCAGCTCGGAGGACCACAGCCCCCACATTTTCGAGGGGGAAGTGGGATAAAGGAAAGCTAACTTTAAAGTCGAAGAAGTGGGAATAAGGAGGTAAACGGTATGAAAGGTGAAATTTGGATCGCAGATTGGCTTAGGACTTATCTAATGAACATCAAGGGGTGATAATGATATCCAACATTGTACTAACAAGCAGCCCATGTAGTTTAAAGCACAAATATACTGAACCACGTACACATGGGCAAACATAATACACGGCACACAGACGAACATTTCTAGTAACCACAAATGACTGATATCTAAAGATCACAAAATCCCCTGCTTGATAACACAGAGACTGGTCTCATATAGTTAAGAGTGATGTCCCATCAGATCACAAAACTCACAATCCTGATCATTTCAATTCTGAGTCATGGATCTGCTGAAACAAAAAAAAGTATATTTCTTGCAATGATTTTTCAAACAAAAGAAAGCTATGAAAATTTTAACAAAACACTGATTTGCAATGCATTTTCATGCATCTTTATAAAGTATTGAATTCTAATTTGTTATACTGCACATTTTGCACACGATAACAATAAGAAATAGTAGCAGTAAGATCAACCTAAACTCTCTTCTTTCATTATAGGATTTTTAAAATGAACGAGAGGAGCTGTTGGTTAGAGGATCAAGATCCACATGTCCGGTAAAAGTCACATTTAAATACATGTACTAGTAGTAGACGTAACTTTCTGGGCTAAACTTACTGTTTTTCATTGATGCCTTTTTGACTTGTGAAACTAAACTGCCAATCAACAGCAGAATTAGATCTTGGAACAGGCATGCTGCATGCTTATTGGCTCACTGATGCTGATAAGATTAACTCGTCATCTCTACTACCTCTTTTAACTAAAGGATCCATTTTGCCCAGTAGACATGAAGAGAGAGAGGGTCCTGCGGTGCTTGATCGATTACAATGGGAACTTCTTAAGGACTGCCATGTAAGTGTTATCTTAATGCAAGGTCCCGGGCTGATTTAAAGCAGTAGATGGCGATATTGAGCCATTTTTAACCCGTGAAATACATTTTTTTGGACATTTTGTAAAGAAAATGATATATTAACACCAGCAGTAGAGTAATGTTATTTAGGTTTTAGCTCAAATAACATGTTCAAGTGCAGTTACTCTTTAAATGACTTTGATCAGGGGCAAGAAACTGGATCGGAGCCGTAATATTTTTTGCCTTTAATGGTCGGTCTGTTTTCGTGACTTCCTAGGGGGCTGCAAAAGCTGACATCCTGGAGGATCTTGGAGTCTCCCCGATGAAGATTTATTTCTGACGCCATTGGGATCATCCTAGAAGGGCTTCCAGTGCTGACAGGTGTGAGTATGAGGCGAGGGTTTGCCTTCTCCTTGGCCTATCCTACGTAGGAAATCTTCAATACTGCGTAAAAACAGAGCTCTTTAAGCTCTTCCAGATGGACTACTACACAGAGATCCATGTGTACTAAATGAATGAATGAAATATATATAGCAACATAAATGCTCTATAGAGGCATGCTTGAATTCAGAGTTTATATGAATTTAAATCTTTCTTTAATCCTTGGTGTTGAAAACTCAACTTCTCTACCTTTATGGAATTGTTATTTCATAGTGTCATAGTTGATCAGAAGAAAAAAGTAAAAACTATGTTCTTTTGATGAATGGACATGTTGTCTGCTATTTGACTATATGACTTGTCTTGAAATAAGTGTTTTAAAAGTATTTCTGTATCATGTTTGTTTTCATTACAGCGTAAAAAATAATTAAAACAAATATTGAAAATTGTGTTGCCTTTAATTAAAAAGAATTACTGGATTTACTCAATATAATTAAGTTGGAGTTATTGAGTAGCATTACACATTTAACTAACCTGGTGAATTGTTTAGTGTGAGGTTGGTTTTCTGCCAGATATGGGTGTATTTACAGGGAGTCAGTGTAGATTTGGTGATTTTGTTGATTCTCCATCACAACTGTCAAAGTTGTAGAAATAGCATTAATTTTAAAGCAATTGTGACATTTTAGGCTGGTGATCCAGAATAGTCAGTGTAGTAGTATAGATAGTGAGATATCTTTACATTGTGATTGCTCTATTTCTGTCCATGAATAGTTTGTGTTTTATGGTTAATCCGTTTGGTGGTATACTATTATTGGTTTGCGAAGAAGTAAAACTGAAAATTAGGTGCCTCTGGTCCTCCTGTGGTTTTACTTTTTTGCAGTGCGGTGAGTTTAATCCTCAGTTGTTTTTTTTTCCAATAGAGCTTATTTATTTTGAAGTCCAGCAATTGAAACCAGTTGGTGGTGGATTGGGTTGGGATCATTGAGAAGAGATAATTTATTTTTGGTAATATGATCATTTTGACTGCTGCTATTCTACCTATAACATCCAACGGGTTAGGTCTCTCTCTAAGTTTTAAAGCAGTGGGTTTAAATTTAACTTTAAGATAAGGGAGCTGGTACATTTTGGGATGAAGCAGTCCAGCCCCGTCCACATAATGGGAGAATTGTGGATTTTGTCCAAATTAATGAGTAGTCTGATATCTTTGCAAACGGGTTGAAGAGCTTAGTGGATTCTTGTAGTGAGTTGGATGTGGATTGGAGATATAGTAAATAATCATCTGCATAAAGACTTATTTTGTGATTGGTGTTGGAGATGTGGACACCTTGGATATTATAAATCTGGCGGATAGCAGCGTCAAGAGGTTCAATGTCTTTTTCCCCTATGCAAAGCAAATGGTGTTGAGGTTATGTCATTGGTTATGACTGTAGCCATGGCTGAAGTGTATAATGTCTTGATCCAGTGTATAAACGGTTCTCCAAAGCCACATTTTTTGAGTGTTGCGAATAGGAATGTGCGGTTTACTCTGTCAAAGGCTTTTTCAGCATCAAGGGAGGAAATTATGTTCTTAGAATTGTTTAATTTTTAGATATTTATTAGATTAGAAAGTCTGCGCATGTAGTTGGAGGAATGCCAACCTTTAATGAAACCAGTTTGATCAGGGTGTATTATGAGAAGGATTTTCTTTTTGATGCAAATGGACAGAGCTTTGTTTATTATTTTAATATCGATAGGAGTGTGCTGTAACTTTAAAAACAACTACACCATGTTTAGAAATGTTTGCATTAATTTGAGGTTCACATAATCATGATTAAACTGTGATCTGTTCCACCAACAGCCCCATTTGAGAAAAGATGGTGTTGAACACTGTCGATGCTGCTGCAGATTATTTACAATTTACTGATACTTCAGTATTCGGGTCCTTTGTCTTTTATTGCTGATTTTTTATTAATTATTACACTGCGATCTTTTTAAAAAGATCTTGTTAAAAGATAATAATTTACTACCAATACAATTAACAGTGCATGTATGTAATGTACAACCCCAATTCACATATATGAAGTTTGGACGCTGTATATAATGTAAATAAAAACAGAAATTTATTATTGGCAAAACACTGAAATTCCATAACTAATAAAAAATATTTTGAAAAAAAACACAATGTTGAAACTAATGTTTTTGGAAAATGATGTGTCCATTTTCAAAATAGTTGGGAGAGGGTCATGTTTACGTCTGTGTTGCATCACTTTTTCTTATAACAACACTTTGTTAGGGTTTTCAAACTGAGGAGACCAATTTATGTATTTTTGAAAGTCAAATGTTTTAACATTCTTGCTTTATGTTTGCATTCAGCTGTCCAACAACCCATGGTCTTCATGGTCTTCTTAATGCTCCAAACATTTTTCTATGGGTTAAGGGACAGGATTGTGAAAGGCCTGTCCATTAACCCATTGCAGACTTCTCCAGAGCCGTAGTTGTAATACATCCAGAATGTGGTTGGGTATTGTCTTGCCAAACCACAATAAGCAAGGCCTTGGGACCTTCACAAATGTGCAGGTTACCCATGGGACCTTAGGACCGTCTTCCACTTTGGCTCAGTCATTTTTTTTGTAGATTGAGGGCACTGGGGAAAGATGCATCAGGTTGACTGATGACTTCATGTTCTGTGACCCAGGATTGGTTGATATGTGGTCGTTTTGTGTCCCTGTCTTGGCCAGAACACTCTTGTAAAAGATATTCTTGATCTCAACAAGGCAGTTCGTGGTTGAAAAAAAAAAGTAGAGTTTAATCTAGCATTTGGGAATGCAGCAATGACAACAATGGTTTTTGCAAGCGTTCCTAAGCCCTAGCTGATTTCTAATGAAGGTCTGTGAAGGGAAATGCTCTTTTTATACCCAAAAGAGAAGGTCCTTTCATGTCGACAGCAACTCCAATGGGTGTTTCTGTATTTTAGAGCTGATTTCTTTCTTTTTTGGCCTGTTACTTTTGTGAATTGTTACACTATCCCAGGCCTGCCTGCCTGCATCTCTCTAGTAGCAGCACAAAAGCTCTAAACCAACAGTTCACTACATACCCTGCACCAAACCGGCAGATGAATCTAGTGCATCTAGCAATTATCCCCTAAAGATCCAGTTACTTCCCTCAGGATTTCTTGGATGCTGGATACAAAGCCAAAAGAAGAGAAACATTGTGAGAAATATGTCTTTAAATGAATGCTGATACTGTGTGTATATTCTGGATGTGTAAACAGGCCACTGTATGCTGAAAGTTTAGTTTTGCGAACATTATAGGCTAAGAAGATAACCTGTCAATGTTGAGTTTGTATCTTTGCACCGCCCCCAATTGCAAATAAATAAATTACACACTAGGGCTGGGAAATGAATCGAAAATGAATCGAAACAGACATTCAGAACCTCTAACCGACGTAATCTTGCCCATGTCGATTATTTCGAATATTTTCAGGTGACACGTCCAATCCACGACAGGGAAGCAGTGTCTGTTGTTTGGACACATTTTATCTTTAGGGAAGACAACACCAAACAAAAAGTCAAATGTAAACACTGCGGAAAAAAACTGTTCATCAAAATGTGTCATTTTCATTTCAAGCGATGCTTTGATTTCAGTTCGACATATTAAATAAATAACCACACAATAGTTCATCAGATATGCACTCTGGGAAAAAGATCCCAGATTTAATAGTTTACAGTAGAGACCGTGTCAGTGAACTATGAGGGCAAAAAACAGAAAACAAATAATTGATCATTAATCGTAATCGAGGAAAAATGTTCAATAAATCGTGATATTGATTTGAGGTCATATTTCCCAACCCTATTTGATATCTATTTACTTTAAATGCTAATATTAACAAAACAAACAATATGATACACTTAATTATGTTGCTGAAACATATCAGAATCATCTTGAAATACCTGCTTATTTGTGAATTTTAATGTTAATTGAGATATCAAAAAAAATTGAATACTGCTTCTGTTAATGATGGAAACAATTTAATAAACAAACTAAAATAAAATCTCTAAACATGGGAACTGTCTGGTTCCAGTATACCAGGCACAAAATTTGCAGAAGACACATAGAAAGGGGATGGGCGTTCTCTTAGTTCTCTGTCTAATTACCCGTCCCCGACCCGCTCCAGGTCAGACCCTGCAGGTCCCAATCTAATCTCCTTAGCCCACATCAAAAGTGCCCTAATTACAGGGGAAAGGACAATGAAGCAACAGACAGGAAGAGGAAAGAAATGAAAGATAGAGGGATGAAAGAGAAGGATGGAGCACAGAAGAGTGGATTGAGCCAGAATGGAAACATATCTTGTCTGTCTCTGAACTATCTGCCTTGTGAGGATTTTTAGTGGGCTTTTCAGCACATGCACTCAAAGCCCTTTTTCCATTGTCACATTCACAGCAGACTGATGTAGCATGATGAAAGTGCTCTCGTAAGAAGAGCTGCCTTTGTTTTTACGCTTCTTCCAATTTTCCAATGCAGCCGTCTAAACTCTCCAATCTATTACATGACTTAGGGAGCAAACACTACAGAGGAGATACTTAACAAAACAAACAAAGGTCCTGTGTCTACCATGGTTGGTTGAGGTCAGATGAAATGTGACTGAATAATTGTTAAATGTTGATGTCTGTGGTTGAACTTATATAGCGCTTTTCTAGTCTTCAGACTACTCAAAGCGCTTTTACACCGCATGTCACACCTACCCATTCACACACTAAGCACAGAGGTTGCCATGTAAAGTGACCATCGGAAGTAACTAATCCCATTCATGCACATCCATACACCACTGATGAAGCAGCAGGGGCAACTTGGGCTTAAGTGATCAAACTCCCGACCTTCTAGTTGAAAGACGGCCGACTACCAGCTGCCCTGTGCTGCTTTGGTACATCTTATCATGTATCATCTTATCAGGTATCATCTTGGTGTCCAACATTTATTTTTTCAGAGAACGGTCCATCACTATTGTTCTTTGTTATTTTATTTCTGTGAAACTTAAAAGGCCTCAGATTAAGTGTGGCATGAGATGAGAAAACATCCCGCCACTATAAATGCAGAGGAAAACTGTTTTTTATTGATATAGAAGGACTGTTGGACAAATGACCAACAGGGAACCGTGCACAGCCAACCTATTGTTCAGCTATCAGTCAGTTGCAGGAACACATAGGAGATGCCTAGCAATGGTAGAATCCATATTAATGGTAGCCTTAATTGGTAGCCTCTTGTTTCGTTTGGCCTACATACAGCACGTCAGGCCATGTGGTCATTTTAAGGTGTACAGAGGCAGTTAATACATTACTTTGTGTTATATTTATAACATAATATACAGAGAAATATCCAAGTATGGAGAGTGGTGGAACAGTGTGCACATCTGTAGTAACCATGCACTTGTTCAGAAAGCCAATTGGTCTGTGTAGGTTCCTTATACATACAGCTGAATGTTCCTGCCTCTCCTGCAGCAGAAGAGAGGCTTGAAGAGGTCACTTTCTAGGGTTTTTAATGTTTATTTAATATTTGTTTGACTTGCTTAGATGCTGTTGAATAGGGTGAGGGTGAACTCACAATAGGCAATACTGTTTCTAACAATCGTAAGCACAGTATGGGACGATGGGCCCTCAGACACACAAGTAGTTATATTTCAAATTGTTTTAATATTTCTCCCTGTCTCTTCTTTCGGAAAGAGTTGGATCAATTAGCATCTGGAATAATAAGCCAAATGTATTTGTTTAAACTTGTTGATAGTTTGTTTGAAATGGAAACACTTCATAGCCAAAAGACAGTTTTAAAAGCATTGAATGGTCAGTAAATCTTGCTGGTAATTTGTATTCAGCTCTCCCCTTAAACATACTTATTTTCACCCACTTCTGCAGAGACTGGAGGCTGGAGAGACTAATCAAATGTAGTTTCAAAGCAGGAGGTTAGAGAAGGAACAAGGGAGAAAACAGATGAGTGGAGTGGAAGAGAGGAGTGGAGGGAGTAAGAGGACAGACTTAAAAGGCCCGAAGCGTCGTCTCTTTCTCTCTCTCCATGCCATAGATGATCAACCGCCGGAATGAAGCTGGCCACTGGCTAGACTTGTCTGTCCACAAGTTTAAATTTAGGCTGGGTCAGACACAATGCCTCAGTCCTCGTCCTTACAGCCTGCCAGCCAGCCGGCCAGCCAGCAGCAAGTGACACCACAGAGCTATCGCTGGCCACATAATAATTTCTCATCATCTCAAAACAACAGAAACATGACATATTTAATTTGACTGGTGCCAAATGTATTGTGTGCCACAACATCATTATTTTATTATGGGATGTTTTTACAGTCAGATCAACAGTATAGGAAAACGGTGAAAACGGCTTCTGTTGCTTCGCCTACACTTCTGTCGTTCTTTTTACATCATGGAGATCCCCCCCCCTCCCCGTCCTCCTGAAATTATCTAGATCATTTCAGGAGTATGTGAAATTAGCTTAACCTAGCCGACAGCCAGGGCTTGTGCCTCGGCTGCAGCACCCACGGCACAAGACATGCCTGTCAGCAGCAGCCGCCTCGTCGGTATATTGCGGCTCGTAGAGATCATCCCACGACCATCCGATTCGAGCACAAGAACTTCAAAATCCCCTTCATCCATATCAGTTTGAAGTTCAAACATACTTTTATCGCACTGTCGTTCTTCTCAACTTTCTCCACAGAGCCTGTTAGCATAGCTTCCGAGAAAGATGGCGGACATTGAGTTTAGATTCTGCGAGTGACGTCCCACCCACTGATCTGTGATAGGTCTGTAGCTGCATCCAAATGTGCATATTTATGCTAGGTTGATAAGAGAATGATGAAACAGGGACAGCATCTCACTTAAAAGCAATCTGATTTTAATTATGCTAGCGACTTCTTAGCTCTCAGTGTCTTAGTGTGCGAGTGTGCGAGTGTGCAAGTGTGTGTGTGCGTGAGCTGAAACCTCTCTGTCACAAAAGGAGAACAGACAGCGTGGAGTCATTGCAGCTGTTTTTGCAGAGGGCAGCATCTAATTGAATGTGAATGCAAGTTGCAAAGGCTTTTAATTTGGCTCAGAGAGACACACAGGCTGTTGGGCTCCGTTTTGGTGTTTAGCTTTGAGAGATTGAAGGAAAGACAGCCCCTGCCTCATCGACAACAAAGCATCATGGGTTACCTCACCTTTTTTCCAGGACAAACATCAAACGCCTCCAAGCAACGACAAAAGCTAGGAAAACAACGTTTTACAACGCACAGCAAAGAGAAGAAATTGTGAAAAGATCAAGCCTTTGACATCTGTTGCGCTCGAAATCAAATAAGGGAACGTGGAAAAATGCGGAGAGAGGAGAGATTCAGCTGTGTGCTTGCGTAATGAGCAGAGAGTTAGACACAGATGGTCGGGCGAGCAAAGGGTTATTCTCTTTATTTTGTATACTATATTTATTTGAGAGGGTAAATTCTGGTTTTACACTCGGTTATTGAGAGACATACTACTCAAATAAAAAGGTATTTTAGGGGGCTGTCACAAAGCATGGATTATTTTGACTCATGGACCCAAAATACATACACGCACTAACAGGAGCTATGAACATGCAGTAATGGGGATATGTCAGAGTGGTGCACGACAGAGCTATTGAGGGTTTGGTGCCTTGCTCAAGGGCACCTCCGCAGTACTCGGGAAGTTACCTGGCACCTTCCCAGCCACCCGACCAAATTCCATACTGGACTGTACTGTGACTTGAACCGGCTGCCCAATTGTCAAAGCTTATCCTATACGTTACAGGCCATGACTTCAATATTTAAAATGGATGTAATTGTTTTGTAGCTCCTTCATCAAGCAGTGACTCAGAGCAACGGGGGAGGACCTTAACTTTTCTGTCCATTTCCCCATTCTACTCTTTAAGGTGTGCTTGCATGTCAATGGAAAACACTGCATGAGAATTAAATAGAAAACCATCACCAAGTCATTTTTGGATCAAGAAAACAACAATGCCATGGCAATTGGCGAATATGTTGAATTTCTGCTGTAGGTAAAAGGGTAGGACAAACATGGGGAGCTGGAGAATTAATACCAAGATCATTTCCATCAATTTCTTGTGCAAAGGGTCCTAAAAGTGCCTGGATGACTTGCATAAACTTGTAATATGTTGGAATGCAGAGGAACAGCCTGTTCTGTTTGCTTTCCTAAAAAAAGAAATACTTTTTAATGTCACTGATGAGTCCAGTTTATTGTTGTAGCACTCCCCCCCCCCCCCGCATATGTTTGTGCACACATAACCAAACAAACACTCGCAGACAAGCTGGGAGAATGTAAGCCTTGTTTACCCATCCATGGAAAGTGCACATACTCAGCTCCCCACCACACTGCTTGGCCCTGAGACAGAGCACCTTTTCAACAGACAGCCAGCCCCAGGCCACGGCAGTGGTTTGAGAGCCAAAGGCATGTAAACAGCAGACGACAATAAGCAGACTGACCAGACCTTCTGTCATTCAAACCCTCTTTTACAACTCTGCTCCCATAAGTCACAGAGCTGATGTTTACTTTGCATAACTTCACATTCTGTCAAGCTAAGGTGGTTGTAGAGTTTAAAACTGTGCATGAACTCATGGTAATGCTGCCCCTGCTTCACATGACAAGGACTCTGGGCTTGTGGTATAGTGGCAGGTAGGTGCATAGGCTCCACCCAAAACAGCTGCAAAACCCAGCAACAGCTGAAATGCACTGCAAATGAAACAAACACGCTGCAAAAGACGAATCAACTACATTTATATCAAACGCTCTGCAAGTACATAAACAAATCAAAACCACACACATGTTCAGAAAAAACTGCAAATAGACAAACGCTGCATGTTTAGCCTTTTCAAGTTGTGTTTTATTTTCATTTTAGCTTTTGCAACGTACACCTATGCTAATAGAGCCCTTTTGAATTGAACTGAACTGAACTGTTGCCCAGCTTGAGCACAGGACAAGACCACTTGGGAGCCTGAAGTTGTCAGGCAGGGGAAGCTCAGGACAGGGAGTAACGCTAATCTGTAGCCAAGAGATTAACAGCGGGTTCAACCTGTACTCTGACAGCCGGGATGACGAAGACATTGTGGGCCACAGAAAGTACCAGTCGACTGTCTTGGCCCTCGGAGTCAAACCCAGAGCGCACTTGCTTTAAATCTCCCCGTTTCTGTGACAATAACGTTATTCTGTGTAAGTCAACGATGCAATTTTCCCATCTAAACAAAACTTTTTTGCGCCTGCTCTTACTCTCTAGATAAGACCAGTCAAATAAACGGTCCCACAGAGCGCCCCTACAGGTATGCACTTCTGTTGAAAAAGGCAGAACTTGCAGCATTTCTCTCATTGCAATTGTTTCGAAATGTGTGTGTGTGTGTGTGTGTGTGTGTGTGTGTGTGTGTTTTTGACTTGTTTCATTTATGTATTTGCAGGGCGTTTTATGTTGATGTAGTTGTTCCGGCTCTTTTTGCAGCGGGTTTGTTTCATCTGCAGCGCACTTCTGCTGTTGCATTTGTATTGGATGTTTATTTTGCTTTCGAATGTGCAGCATTTCTGAAAATGCTGAGTGTTTCTCTAAATGTACGTCGTTACAGCCACTGTGTCGTAGTGTCAGAAAGGAAAGCGTTTTACAGAAAAACTTATCTCAGAAACTTTTTGCATCTATCTGTTACAGAAAGAGAAAAATTACCTCAAAGCCTTGAGTAATTTCTGGGATCCTTTCAAATTACATCTGGAGTTGTTTAAGTGTCATTTAAATATGTGCTGGCTGGGCTGAATGGGTTGGGCTCACATTACAGCCCTCATATGGCTGTAGAAGCGTGTAGGTCTAGCAACTTTCCTCGTCATAACTAATTCAATACTTAATCACATTCCTATTGTGAGCAAAAAAACAAACTATAACACTGTGGTATTGTGAAAATGGTATAGGGAGAAAGCAGATCAATTATTTCCATGTAGATGTATGAAGATTGGAGCAGATGTGGACAAAAGGAGCATGGGGGGAAAAAGGTATTGATGGTGGGTGGAAAATCTTAGGAGCCTCAGCTCTCTGAGTGTCTGTGTGCAGCCCTTGCCAAGATAAACAAGGCCTCAGCGATCTCGGATCTTATTTCAGCATGGAGGCATGGCAGGAAACCAGTTCCTCTGGGGGTTGGTAGTTGGGCTACACTTTATACTTTATGTCCTTTCACATGTAAAAGAAAGACCTAAAGACAGAACAACTGTCTTCTATAATCACCAGGCTTATTGTGATGATGGTGGATGTACAGTCACTACTTCTGAGTGGCTTATTTTTAAGTTTATAACTCTCCTTGCTAGGAACATTTTGGCAGAAATAAAAGGGTCAGATGCAGTGAAGAGCTTTGAATCTGCATCCAGATCACAACTTCGCTGCTGGAGAGCCTGAGGAATACACTTAGCACATGTGCAAAGAAGTAGTCCTGGTTCTGCAGCAACAGGAGGCTAAAGAATTATTTGCGACTTAGACTCGATGTGACACACAACTCTGTGCATGTACAGAAGGCTTTATCTTATTTGTCACTCGCTTTGTGTGTATAACTTCGAGGCAGATTTTCATTGGCAATAACCGTCAACGAAGTTTAATTATAGCAGGAAGCTACATAACCACAGGGACCGGGTTCAGCTACAAGAGATACAAGAGAGTCCTGTCTCAAAGACTGTGAGGTATGGGGAGGCCTGCTATAAACTGAAGAAACACTTGTGTGAGGAAGGGTAATACAGTTCATAGAGTATATGCCCCAGCTTCAAAAGTTGCCATACATTCTAAATCTCACAGTTAAAGATGCCTTTTAAAGTATAGGCCATTAAGGTGTGGTTTTGTTACTAGTCTAGAAATCTAATTCTTACATCCTTCTATTCTTTAATCAAAAAAGATGTAAATACAGGATGAAGCAGAAATGTTGTCTAAAGACAAGCAGATGAATTTGAACTTGGTCCAAACCTATAAGGTGTTTATCGTCAGGCTTTTACATTTTTAAATATCAGTATTAGTATTTAAAAAAAAAACAACTAATACTCTTAAAAATGTATAAAGTCAAGACTATGTGATCATAGAATAGGCGTCAAGAGTCAAAGTCAGGGCAAGTGGTGTAAACATTTTGATGCAATAGTGCAATTGAGGTATCTGCAGGTGGTAAGTCGACATGTGCAAACATCAATCACTGGAGTAAACCATTGAAAGGACAACATAGGTTATGGTGATCTTGTTTTTTTAATATTTGTAAGACATTTGAATTGAGACATTTCTCTGTTAAAAAAAAAAAAGAACTTTTCCAATTGGTAGATATTGTCAAAACAATTATCTTATTAAGAGCCATATTATTGTGTTTTAAACACTACGCCATCTAATATTAGAAGTAAGACAAAGAGTAATTTAGCTTTAGTATGTTGATTGTTTCAATTTTTGACAACATGGCAGGTTCCTCAAACGCTCTAAATCGGGACTAAAGACAAGACACCTTAAAAAATGAAATGCCTTGTCATCTAACAATTTTCCAGCCCATCATGCCAAAAGAGAAAAAGGGAACAGAGATCAAACACAAACACTGGGGACCCAGCCAGCAAACACAGCAAAGGCCTTGTTGTTTTAAACTAAAGCCTCACATCCAAAACCACTGCCCTCAGTCCACTCCTTAACCCTCTCCACCAATACCCTGACCCCCCTCCCCCCCTCCCCCTCCCCCTCCCCCATCTCTTCTTAACTCTCAAAAAGCCCAACATGGAAGTAATGATGCCAGATGTGACCAATCAAGCTGATAAAGAGCAGGGTCTGCTATGGACCATTGCACAGCTGTGAGTGCAGCTGTGCACAATTGTCAAGCCAGTTCGCTAGCTCAGAGAGAAAAAAAAGTAAGAGAGAAGAAAAGACAGATAGCTGGTGAAAAAAAATGGTACTGTCCGCTGAGATCAAAGCATTTACATCTCCTCTAGATTCATCTTCCTGCCACTTTAAACCCAACAACAATTTAGTCATTGTATTCCAAAAAAATTCCTTCTTTAAAAGAAAAAAACAATGTTCTCCTGTCTGTCTATCCCCCCCCCCCCCCGCGCTCTTCACTGTTTTTCCATGCCTCCATTCCTGCAGGAACAGAGCCTGCTCAACACATTAACAAGATATCCTGTTCTGACAGCAGCTTTAGTCTAAATCAAACCATTATGAAGACTTATGCCATCTAGCTGCAGATTTTGGAGATGTTATATCAATCAAACCTAGAAATACCTATGGGAAGATAAAAAAAAAAATGCTCTTGCAAAAACAGTTCCAACAGAAAACTTCAAGAATTGGACCTCTTAGGTACCTCAACTCATTTGCAAAAAAACATAAATGTGATATAAAATGCAATAATGTTTGAGTTTTCATAATTCTCTGCTCAATGAAATATACTTTCATTGTGCAAAAAATTTACAAAAGTAGTGCCAGAAGGGTCTTCAGTCCAATTCAGTGCCACATCATTTTGTTCGGAAATGTTCGTGCGGAGTGCTCACTTCATTTTGAAACATAAAAATGTAAAGTTGAAAAACTATGCATGTCCCCAATGCAGTATGCTAACATCATCTGTGGTTTCTCTTGCCTTCACGACCAGTCTCCACTATTTTCCCTTTGATTGATTATTTAAAAAATCATGGTAATGATTTAATCCGTTAAAAACTAGTACCTAGTCCTCCAAGGGGGCGGCCCGGGTTCGAATCCCACCTGTGGCTCCTTTCCCGCATGTCATTCCCCACTCTCTCTCTCTCTCCCTGATTTCCAACTCTATCCACTGTCCTGTCTCTACATTACACACAAGAAGCCCAAAAATAAATCTTGGAAAAAAAAATAAAGTGTCCCAAAAAACTAGTTGAAGGCTTTGTACCAGTCTTCACGAGTAACGTGTATTTGCTTACTGCTGACTCACTCAGTACCATCAGAGTCCAAATGTTGGGTGAACTAAATGTTGCATTCAGAAATTAGATTCTTAAACGAAACATTTTTGAAATACTTTTTTTTTTCTTTCCCAAAAGAGCTGATGAAGCTTCAGACCAATCAAAGCGCACAACAGGCGCTCTGTTGTAAGCTTTGGCTAGCCACAGCCACCAAAGGGCCTCATGGATGAATGTGTAGCTTTAAGAGAAAACCATACATACACACAGAGGCCCCCCCACACACACACACACACACACACACATACACAAATGCATGCACGCACACACACATGCAGGTAATAAAGTAAAAACAGTGGCTACCAGAATTAACTGCAAAAACAGCGACTAACTTTTCAGAATTCAAACCTTGTGTCACATTAAGAATGTCTGGGTATTAGTTGCTTGCCATCTGCAACTTAGGGGACCAACCCCACACTGTGTCTTTCACTGTATGGTCATATACCAGAAAGCACTTCAAAGGTTGGACACAGCTCTTACTCCCCTTCAGCCCTACTGCTAAAAGCAGGCCTCCAAGGTGTAAGGATAAAAATGACCTATTCCAGGATAAACATAGGTGGGTGGTAGAGAAGAAGGTTTATATGTCTGCACTATGGAGAGAACAGCATACCAGTGTCTTAGGCAAAGTCCCCAGAATACCTCCAGGTTGCTTTCAGTGGAAATGGGAATGTGCCTGCTATTAATATAGATTGTTTCTAGGCTGTCACATAGCCTGTTGGATAGACATGTGTTTTTTTATGCCCTCAGCACTAGTTTAAGCAGGAGGTTATCAGCATTCAACCAGATGATGACATGCAGAGGCTCAAGATGAGGTTTCATGGCGATGTATTGATTCCTTAATCATCAATGCTATTAGTTTTCACCACAGTTGTTTGCTTTGACACTTCATGTCATCCAAGCGTGCAATAAAAGAGATCAGTTTCCCTCATGCCAAGTTAAAGGCTAATATATAGCTTCTCTTTGGAGTCGAGTTATCCATCCTGCCTACGAGGATATAAATCAGATTCAGAACTTTTGATGTTAGGAAACAAGAACCATAACTTCAAGAACACATCAAGGGACAGAGATAGTGTTTATTTCATACAAGACTGATCATGATTGAACAGTTTTTACAGAGAGTAGTGTCTACTGGTATGCACGTAGTTTGATTTTATTTTATTCATGTGGCCTCCCTCAACACAAGTAACCATCTCCTATAGATCATTAGATATTCATTCTCTTTAGTTTTAAATTAAACTTGGTCGGGGCACTGGCGTAGCTCATGAGGTAGAACAGGTGACCCGTAAACAGAGTCACTAGTCGCTGGTCCAGAACCTGTGACTCTTTGGTTCATGTCTTACACTCTCTCTACCCGACATTTACTGTCTCTCCCCAGCTGTCCCATCTAATAAACGCAAATCCTAAAAAAAAAAAAAAATCTTCAAAAATAAACGAGGCTTGGCAGGGGACATCGGCCATTTCCAATTAAGCCCAACTATTACAGACAAACCACAAATGTTTGATGTAGATTTAACAAGTAGCTGAATGTGGTTCAGCGCATCGTTGCAACATTGAAAATAATTAAGATCATGATTGTTGGAGGCAATAAACATTGCTTTCCTTCATCCGACTGATGAAGTCAAACTCCAACAATAAAGTTACGCAGGGAAATGGTAAAGATGCCTGCAAATTAGGCCAACCCCACACAAACATAGTCTGCTTATTCGCTCTGGTCTGAGTCAGACAGCTCCAGCTGAATGCTGAGGCAAGCTCTTTCTTATTTAATCATTTCCCCAGCCTAGTTCAGCTCATAGGTCTGCACTGCCAAGTCACAAAATGGCTGCCCTGCACAGTACCTAAATCAGAACTGATTTAAATCAGCAACACGCCTGAGAAGTGGGGCTTCATTTTCAGACCGACTGTGGGAAGGGAAGGCAGAAGTAGTACTCTTCTTCAAATGAAATAATCATGGCATAAACACATGACATAAAGATAATTCACAGCAAGCTGCCCCTGCTCTCACTTGGAGAGCTTTAGGATGATTTATAGGCTGCAGTTGGCCAAAAAGGGGGAATTTTTGACTAGGCTCAGTCATTCCTATTAAGGGCTTATTACTAGAGGAGTTGAGCAGCAGTCAGAGGACAGTGTGATTTTCTGTATGCGTGTTACCACAAGGGATTGTGCTACAAAAAATATCTCCCCACCTAACATGGGAAAATGTAAATGGACCAGTCTTCAGACAACTCAAAGTGCCTTTAAACACCATCTGTACCACATTAACAAAGACGGCAGAGGGTATGACTAAGCTACGATGTTAAATGGCCATCAGTATTACACATTCACATGCCACTGACATAGCAGCGGTAAGGTGGGGATCAAAGCCCAACATTCTGGTTGAGAGGTGACCAACTGTACAACTGAGCCACAGTCGTCCCATGGTAGCCAACAGCAGTGGAAAGTTCAGTTTAATCCTAAATACGTTTTTTTTTTTTTTTTACATGAATACCTTGTCACTTCCAAGTATGATTCTCTTGTTGTAGAGAAGCAGCCATCTCTACAGCATTCAATATGCAGAGCACCTACAGAGTCCAATTATAGGCTTCAGACAAAATGTAAACTCATCCATGCATAATGTCAAATGTCAAATGTCAAATGGCCTCCTCCTAGCTTAGCTTTACCTTTTTCCTGCAGCACAACAGATTGCCATTGGAAACAAAGTTCTAAAAAGTGCATTTACTTTCTCAGGTCAGACATCTATCGATCGAGTGCACAATCTTTGAAATTAGCATTGAAGCATGACATAACAAATGAAATTAATTTCACTTGTTCAGCCTTTATGAACATTAATCATCAAGTCAGTCCCAACCACTCGCCCAGAGGCTTACACGCTACACTTGATAATTTGCAGGCAATTGATGTTGACGAGCCGTGTTGTGACACAGTGACCTCGGCTTTCTCAAAGTACATGGACACACTTTCTCCAATTAGCCCTGTTGTGTTTAGCTATCAGGTTTTACAGGGAGGGCCATTAGAGTGGATTACAGTATGCGAACAGCCTACATGGCTCTAGTAAGAACTACAGTGACAAACAAGTCTACATATATAAACAAATGTACTAA
This sequence comes from Labrus bergylta, assembly GCF_963930695.1. Classification (NCBI taxonomy): domain Eukaryota; kingdom Metazoa; phylum Chordata; class Actinopteri; order Labriformes; family Labridae; genus Labrus; species Labrus bergylta. Next base: position 25,709,595 of record NC_089199.1, read on the forward strand.
AAGTGTGTCTTCATAAAAAGAAGTAATAGGTCTATTAATATCTATTCTGGTACGAACAGCAATGGCAAACAGTAGCTTTTGTAGAATCACTTCATTGTCCATGCTAAACTGATGTCCACTCCTACATATACTGGAGTCATAACAGCAAAATTGTTTTTGCATACCCTTAGTGGAAGTTTTAATTAATTCAATCCGTCAATTGGAGTACAGTTATGAAACAACAAGAACAAGAGGCTAAGCTCAACCAAATACCAATCGTTTTCTATCACAAGGCTTTTTGTGTACTGTTGGCAAAAGCACTGCATATGCCTCCCATGTATCGTAACTCGTATACTGTAAGGATGTTTTCTATGGATTAAAAAGAAACATTTTGTTAGAACTTTTCTAGAAAAAGTTGTGAATACAAATTATCTTTAATTTAGATAAGAACTTTTCAGATTCATTTAAAAATTACAATCCTTGTTGCCGGCCAAACCTCTTTATCCTTAGTGTGTTAAGACTGTGATGCACGTTTTTCATCCTTTTCCTTTTGCTAATAAAAGTTCAAGAAACCTGTGTGTCATCAGCAAGACTAGTACAGTATACAGCCACAACACTTGCCGTGTGCTACGATGCTGTGAGCTAATGCTTATGTCAGCGCGCTGTATTGACATTGCTATCATGTTGATGTTTATTTGTTATTATGTTTGTCATGATTGCTTTTTTGATGAACCATCCAAATTGAGCGCTGCCTTTGGGTTGTATGGTTCTAAAATAACATAATAAAGTGAAGCTGGCATTAATAGTACATGTGACCCTTACAGTACAAATGGAACTGTATGGATCCTGAAGATGTACTTGTTCCAAACTGTAAAGTACTTCGAAATACTTCAGATATTTTTTTTTTTACAATGCCAGTCCTTTGAGTTTTCTCGGTTATCCAACAAGCTAAACTTTTAGTGTGCTTGTGTGTTTCAGAGTGTTTCCTTCAACCCAACCCCCTCTCTTGTCCCACCTCTCCTCTCCCTCCCAGACATGCTCTGATGGAGAGATAAGTTGAAGGTCATCCTGAGAGAACAGAGGCTCGGCTCAGGAATTTGTGGAATAACATTCTCTTGTTCACTGAACAAAAAAAGCACATCAGAGGCCGGTGTCATATAGGCCTGTGTCATCAATGGTAACAACTTGTCTGGGACTGAGAGCTTGATTTCGGAGACCACTGAGAGTGACACAAACAGTCAGCAGCAAATTACAACAATTTTCTGTTTTAATAACTGTTTGTTAAAAAGGAAAGGAGATAAGATTTTATATAACATTTAATAGTTACACTTCTTACCACTGATCATGAACTAAATACGTTTTTTCAAAAGCATGGCCATATGCAACAAAATCAGTTTTTAGGCATTGCTTCAAATGCAAAACCTTAAAAAAAATGCAGCTTGGAGTTTTTTTTCCACTTTATGCAAACATGGATCTTTCAAAAAATAAGACAGATTCTTATATCACAAGAGAACCCCGACATGAAAATTATATACTGTAACTCAATTCTGATGTCCCCCCCCCCCCCCCCCCCCATGTTTCCTGTCTATCGTCAAGCTATCCAGTCCAAATAACATCCACATGCTTAGATTTGGAACCAACGCTATAAACGATTTCATTCACATAGTTCTAGGGCTGCTAGATCATGGTAAAAATCCTAATCCCTATTTTTTTTTATTGATGAGATCATGATTATTAATCCTGTTTACTCATCAATTAAACAACATCTGCATAACATGCATTTATTGAACACTCTTAACACTTTAACACTCTGAACATGTGGAAAACAAGTAATGTTTATCCCCAAATAGGCTATTGAGTCTCTTACAGTTGAATGTTTTATTGGGGATTTATACTTTATTCAACAGGGATTTGAAGAAGAGAGAATAATGAGTACTCAAGATGATACAGTGTTACACTTCACTCCAAAATGATGTACATCTGAGGGTAAATATACACAATTGTTGGACGAGGGGAGATGAGGAGAACCTTCTGAAAAAACACTGTAAAAAAACAAAAAAAACATATTTTTTTGCAGACTGAAAAATGCAAAGTCAAGAGCTTCTCATTCAGCAGGATGGCATTGGAAAGAATGCATTTAGAAAGAGCTAACTGGAAGAGTTAATTCACTGCACATCACCGCTGAGTGAGTGGAGTCTCCAGTCTGCCCCCCTAGAGTTTCTGCATCATGTAGTTTAATTCATGGGCTGCAGAACACAGCCAGGGGGAGTCAAACAGGATGAAGACACATAACAACAGCAGCCATTTTTTGAACGAGGGAGGAGCTGTGTTTTTACTGCTGGAAAAATGAGTGAAACAGCCTAAAAAAACATTTCCAGTTATTTTTAGAGCAAATTTGATCCCCCGTAGTCCGTAAATTTGGAGATAAGAGGCAAGCTTTCCTTGGTATCTTATTTCTTTCGATACCAGTGGTGGCCATTTTATATCACTTGACATCTCAGTATTTTTAAATGCTTTTGAAGTCAAAAAGGTGAAGATTTGTTTGTTGTTGTCAAGCAGCCTGTAAAAACTTTTCTTGATTGAGGATTTTTAAGGTCCATCTTAAAACCTCTGTGGACTGGAAAATGACGCTGTGTAAACATATTGAGACGAAGATAAAGCTGAGCCTGAGAGCATCCCCAATAATCCAGTTTGAATGTTCTTCTTGGGTTGAAAGTTGGTCAACAACCATGGCAGAAAAAGCAAGAACTGACATATTCAGTTAAGCTGCATGAAAAGTAATTCAACTAACAGGTTGTGACCCACACAGGGTTCAAACTGAGCCTTATGTACAGTAAGGGCCGGACGTGAAACTTATTTTTGCAGCAAGTTTCTTGTAGCTAAAAAAGTGAAGGTGAGTTTTTTTCTGCACAAAAGGAACAGAAAAAAAGTTACTCTGGTTGCAAATGTGCTACAAGTAAATGAGAGTTCATTTTCATTTTGGATGGTAGCATTTTGTAAACCTGTGTTTTTAAAAAAGGTGCTATATAAATAAAGTTATTATTATAAAGTTAGTATTATTTGCCCCATGTTGGTGCAATATTGTCTTTGAACACTCTGAGTAGCAGCAGGACTGTTCAAAGAACACCAACTCAGACTTTCCAAAATCAGATAAAGGCCTTGTCTCCAAGTTCCAAGGGACAACTAGGAGAGGTCTTACATTGTTTTGGCTCTGATTCAAGGAATTTGAGTCCTTGACTCACACCCTTTCCCTGTGATACATGTTGTAGGGTAACAGTCATTCAGCACAGCAAACACTAGAGAAAACATACGTTTTTATTTCTTCTAAAACTATTTTAATTAGAGCATGGGTTGCTTAAGATCCTAAAAAACGTCTTGGTGTAAGATCCGCTTTGTGTAAAAGCTAAGCAGTCAGTATGCTTTGCTGAGAGACATGCAGCAGCTGTTGGCCTAATATAGCATGGCTATAGAGCAGAAGGGCCCCAATTAAAATCTATGTAATTCAGAGTACAGACAGAAAAGTAGGCCAGCAAAGACCACAGGTAGGCTTTTCTTCATTTTGAACTGGAAAATCAGGTAAATCCTACAATCCTCCTGACAATTGATGTGAAAATAAGAAAGATTTGGTGACAGAAATACAAATTTAGCTTTAAAGTGTTTCAAATAAAAACAGAACTACGCAAATCCCTGACTCTGGTCAAATTCAGCTTTTTCTACATCAGACCTGCTTCAGCTGGCTGGATTCCTGAGTTCTCATATTTTCCATGTCTTGTTTTTGTTCTGCTATCACTAAGGGTACATGTCCTGGCAGAATGAGGCAAAAAGATGCCATAAGATATGAAAACAAAAGAAAAATGATATCAAAGGTTAATCTAGGTCATAGCTGAGAGACAGTTTTGACAGTGTGCTGAGCATAGTCATGAAGCAGATGCAAAAAGAGAAGGCAGGACGAAGTATTTCAGTTATTCTGAGCAAAAACACGAACAAATCAGTGTCCTTTTGGACCTAATCTTTTAGCCTAGGAAGACTCTCCACAGACTTTGGATGTACAAATAAACTATGAGCATCCTAATTATTTTCAACCTTCATTTTTCAAAGTCATGGCCTCCTTTTCATTTATTATTATTATTCACCAGATAACAGACTGTGTGGAAACAAAAGGCTTAATTTCCTTGAATTTGAAAGAAAGCCGAAGGCAGTTGATCTTCTGGTGTTAAACAAACTTTCAAATATATTTTTTAAAATATTGTTATGTCAAGACAGGATAGACATAAAGTTAAAGACATCAGAAGTTAAATTACAACCCCTTCTCTTTTCTCTTTTCAATGGGTACTAAAACATCTTATTCAAGAGGATATCCTATACCACCATTATGGCCTTGGGCTTTACAAAAATGCAAAGAAAAGAAGGGAGAAACATACCTGGATCTTACTCCAAGGTGCAGACACAGTGGCTGCCACTGTGCATTCACGAGCATAACTCTCTTATTAAATGCTAAATATTATTGCAAAGGTTTTAAGCAAAATACTGCTCAGTTTGTAGGAAGAAGAGGTATCTTTCGTGACAACTTGATGTTGACGTTGGCAGAGGCTGTGCTCTATGCGGGTGGTCCTGAACTTATCCTGAGCATGCATGCCATTTATTTACTTTCTTTGCCTAGGCAGAATATGTCAAAATCCACAGTAATTCGGTGCACACAACCTTTTCAACCCCGGGGAGATGTACCATTTTAAGGATAGGAAAAGCTACTGAACACGTTCCTCTCATAGCCCTGTTTTGTAAAACAGCAAGTGTGCATGTAAGTGTGCCTAACTATGTATGTGAAGTCTTGCTGGTGTTATGACAGCAGAATTGTGATAGTTGTCTCAAGTGTGTGAAGATGTGCCTCAAATAGGGGATTAGTGATTTACATGCTGTAGTTTGGATGCATTTCAGGGTGCCACTAAAAGGAAATGGCGGGCCATTATAGGTCAAATAAGGAACTGTTAATGAGCCTATTAGGATTCAATTGAGGGTAGTTATGTAGGAGTTGGTGGACATTCTGTTTTTGGGGGTCTGGGGCTGACAAGAAAATCAGCTGGCACTGCAACTTATGCTGTTCCATTAACAAAAGGCCAAGGACTGATAGGCAGGAAAATTAGACTGAATTCCGACGGTCTATTTCTGCCCCTTTTTTTAACCTTTCATGAGCCATAAATTAGCCCATTAGCTCTAATGAACAAGTAGTTGCTGGAGACTTTGTTGGAGCAGAGCAAACACATTTACAGTAGACCCAGGCTCTATGTCTCCACTGTTTAAACTTTAGGGAGAAGACAATATTTGATGTATGTTGAAGAAGTAGAAAAGAGCTTTTCTGGCTTGAGCAAGGCACAAGCCCGATTTCAAGACTTTAAAGAATCTACTTCTTGAAAATCCCCCAGCCCCCATATGGAGCAGTGGAAAACAAAGGTGTGCTTGTCCTCACTCCCTAAAACCCGCTTTGTATAGGGCAGTGGCTACCACCAGAAGCTGATTATGGACTCTTTAAAGTTAGATTTGATTTAATGTCCTGCTTCTGCCTCAGCAAGAACACGCGGCACAGGAATGTGGCTTGCTGCTAGGATTGGTTTGCTTAGCCTAGGGTGGATTCATACTGTCAAGGGCCAGACGGGGAAATACAGTGGGGCCAAAATTAGCTTGCCTATCTGGGGAATGAAAACACTGCCTGCACACGGGACAAAATTAAATAGAAGGTCCTCACAAAGGCCTATTTCTTGCCTCAGAATGCTAAACAACACGTGATATCCCTTAGGAAACTAGCCTCCATGCCTGTTCTTAAGAGCCCTTTGGGTCAGAAATAACAACTAAGAAACATTGAGCAAGTGTCCTAACGAGGATCCATTTGCGGCAAAACTAATTAACAAAAGTTTCTAGCCAATAAGACAGTTCAGTTGGAGCTGACAAATACAATCCAGCAGGATTGAAGACTGTGAGAGTTTTGAGATGTTTAGTAACTCACTGTGGAACACCTCGCAACTAATTCAGCAAGTTACACTTAACAGAGGACTTCCACCAGATACATGAGCATTGGGTGTCCGCTCTGCTCCGCTACAGCTCTGTGCACCCTTGTCCATCAACACCCAAAGGCTGCGTTCAACAGACAGCTGGAGTGCCAAGACCAAGGAGTTCCCGCGGTAATTATAGATGAGATAATACAAAGTATGCGGTATAAAACCGTATAAAAACCATAATAAACGCATCAACAAAACACATAAGGTCATTGTTCTGAACCGTCAAAACAAAATGTTTTATTCTGAAAAATAAACCGGATGTGTTCATGTCGTTTTCGATGTCTGACTTCTTGTCCTGCTCGATCTGCTATGTGGTAAATTGATGAGCCATGCTCCAGCATAAGTAAAAAAACTGAAGCCTTACATCTCAGCTGCAGACTGCTGGGACTGAGCTGAGACAGCGCAACGGAGCACACATTGAATAAAGTCAAAACCTATCAGCTCTGCTGGCGTAACGGAGAGAGATGGATAGAACAAGCATCTGTTGGAATTAATGGTTGAGACACTGCAGATATTTTGTTTAACTGAGTGCCATATTTTTTTTAAATCTCCTTAACATGCTGCAATTTAGGATGAAGTTGCATTATTCTACAGAGGTAAAACTCTAAGCAAAGATCAAAAGCACATTTACTTTTTCATTTATTATAATACAAAATGTGGCAACATGGTCACTGGAACAGGTTGCCACACAATAAAGCTTATGCTGCTGTAGTTAGGTTACAAAATCTTAAATTGTTTTCCAGACATCAGGCTTTCTCTTACCACATCTGTCCTTCTTTTACTAAAGCACATCATGCAAAAATATAATATGCATCTATAGAGGCCTTCTGCAAAATATGGCCAACATGCAAAGAGTACCTGCTTTCTTGCAGCGTCTTTTACAAAACTGTGCCAACACAGACATGCCAGCAAATTTTGGTCCACTCCAAAGTACCTTGTTTTATAGAAAGTGGCGATAAATGAAAGGTTATTTAGCTTAATCATATAATTTATATCCCCATGTCTGTATCTATTCTATTACAATGACATCAAATGGATATATTATGCCAAGACTGTCTTAGTGGGGACACATTTATGTCAGCTAGCCACTTCTCCATCCAAAAACACATACAACTGAACTTTCCACATCTGTTTACTTCAAAGTTCTTGTTGCTGTTCACCCTCTGTAACCTAAGAATGTTTGAGGATTTATAAGGCAACATTAACAACAGCAGCTGAGGCATCTCTATTGTCTTCCTATTTTCACCCTAAGAGGCCCACAGAGGCCCTTCATTCTGTTTAGTTGGAATGCAAAAAACGATTGATGAAAGCGAGAAGTCTTCTTGGTAAACAACAACTAACTTATACCAGTGTTCCAGCATTGCTCAATGTGGAGTCACACATAAGAAAAAAAAAAAACTATTTCAGCTCGCCAAGAGATCAGCAAAAACAGATTGAGGTTTTTATGAGACAATGTCTGAAGAATGAATCATTCATGTACTCTTTCATACCAGGCTGTAGCTCAGTCAGAGGACAGCAATGTGCTATCACACCCCCCTCTAAGAGCCTGTTATAGAGGAACAAGCCGTAGATCATCATGTTCATGTTACATCCATATAGACTTACTGGAACTAGCACCTCTATAACAGGAAGGGAAAACAGCTCAGCACCTGTAGTAGTCTGCCTCTACAGATGAACTAGCTTTTTATTGCACAATGTAACATGATTGTCCCTTTACAGTGCATCCACAATAACATGGCTATGATATACTTTGAGAATGGCTGTCAAAATGACCACCTCTGTATACTTGTCTCCTGTGTTGGACAAAAAGAAACTAAATGATGGTGGTGATGGAACAATACGTTTCTGAATTTGCACAAGTCAGTAGTGAATCAAATGACGGGGTCTCAGCTAAATGTGGTAGCCTTTAGTGGGAACCCCCCCTCAGAGAATCTCACCCTGTGATTAACTTAGCCCAGAAGAAGCCAAAAACTGGTGAACATAGTAGCACAGGAGAGTGAACAGTATATAATGATATACTGTTGTCTAGTGCAGTAAAGTGAATACAGCTTTAAAACAACCTATTACAAAAGTCTGACTAGAAGATGCCTGTTAAAATGTTAAGAAATGCTGGTGCTAACATCTTTAAAGGGATACTTCACCCGTTGAAACATGAATCTGTATTGACATTGGGTCATATATGTAGAAATGTGAAATACATTTTGAAGTTGGTGCCTTCTTGACCGAGAAAAGGCAGAAAATGTATTTTTGGCTCGTGTGGATAAAAGACAACAACTCCCAGAATGCACACCACCGCAGGCCACTCCCACCGAAGCTAGGGTGCTCTACTTACAGACATTTACTACAACACATACGGCCGTTTCCGCAACTGATTCCGAGATTTCTTCCAGAAGGAATTGGCATCTTGGAAATTCCTGGCAGCAAACGGACTCTATGTCTGTGTTCATAGGCAAACAGTGAGAGCACTTTTTTTTTTTTTTTTTTTTTTTTATCAAAGATTAGGCATGAAAAACAAGAAAACTGTAATGACAAAACGCCTCAGATAGCACGTCCTGCAATGTGACTATTACACAAGTGCACATCACCATTAGGATGGTAAACTCATATTGTTCAGCCCTATCACAAAGGTTCCTAAAAAGGACAGAGCAACAAGCTGTTGTTTTCAAAAGTTGAAAACTGAGATGTCATTCCATCCCATTCTTTCTTTTTTAGGTCTGACAAACTTGACATCAACTTCTTGCTGTAACACCCTAAAAAAAAAAAAGGACTTGGAAATATGAACTACCTCCTCTTCTATCAGGTTTCATATCTGAAGCGCTAATGTATATTCTTATTTCAATGGCTGAATGATTTATTGTCTAATAAACTCTCAGCGTTTGAAAAAAAAAAACATCACTTAATATGGTGCTTTGCTACATCCGTAGGCCGTTTGTGTTTCAGCTCATGTGCTGTCCTCATTGGAGATGTATTATAACTTTAGCCACACTAGCTAAAAACAAGACAAACCCAAGTAGGCCACTGTCCAAAAGCAAATCTGAACTCAACTCTAATAAAGCGGGGAACACACTGCAAGATAATCGGGCCAATTTTTACAATATATTTACAATCAGAAATCCTGTTGTGTGGGAAGAACACTGAGGACGGCCGAGCACGGACTCTGTGATTTGCCTTGTGGGACGGAAAAATAGCCAATAGGTAAGCAAACTGGCTGAAGCACGAAGCTCAACAAACATTACCATGGCAACAACAGCAAACGGGAAGCATGAAGTTAGATAGATGTCATAAATTCAGGACCGACTTGTTGATTTGCGGCAACAACATGAGTGTTTTTTTACAACAAGTCCGTAAACAAACTACAATCCAACTGACCAGGACAGGAGTAACGCTGGTGCATCAACAAAAACAACAACACACATTTAGCTTGACCATCATGTTTGTTTACTCTTAAGTCGCATTTGACTGCGTGAGATGACGCGTTTTGATAGTCGAGACTGTTGGTTAATGAATCGGTTAGTGTGTGGTTTGCTGAGTTGCACACCACAAGAACTGAATTGTTCATCTGGCATGATTTGTCATCATGATTTGGGTCTCTCACATTTTAAAAATCTTTTAGTGTGTGCCAGGCCTTAGATAATAAATAGTGCCTTGCTACCTCAAAACCAGATCCGATGCAAGAGATGTTCTTTGGTAACACAATACAGAAACTTGCCCGTTAAAGCCAATCCAGATTATTTCCTAGTCCTCATACATGCCCAAATCAACATATACACACAATTATATATATATATACAAAAAACTGAGCAATGCAGTGGCATGCAAAGACCAAGCAACAACCCCCATGGATTAAGCATATATGGAAGTGCCAAAGACTGTCCCTCGAGTAGCCACTTAAGGCTGCCTCCAACAGCTATACTCACCCTATTAGGCTCCAAATAAAATGCCAAACTTTACAACAGAAATACCAAGAGATTACAGCGACAAAAAACAGGTTTGTTCTCTATGGCTCATGTCTCTAATTAACTGTAGGGGTTCATACAAATCATGCCTTTAAGTTACATTTATGCTTGCTACTTTGAGTTTATACATGAGACATTAACACAGCTAATTTAGTCACTGAACTTTTTTTTTTTTAAACCATACAAATACTATGGCTTATTGTACAGTTTATTGAAATGAGCAGCCGTACAAGAAGACTTTGCGCCAGTATTCACTTAAATTCAATTCTAGTATTATTCTAATGACTTCAAGAGAAAATTAGCAGGTATACATCGCTCCTATACCTGAGGTTTAAGATGTTTAAATACATAGATTTATTTACTTGTGGCTGCCCATGCATGGGTGTCAGGATTGTTGTTGACTTTTCCCTGTGTAGATAAAAACATGTCGCTCACCAAAAAACTCTTGAATCTTTCAATAAGCTCTTGAAGTTAATTTAGTTTAAAAGATAAACAGAACTACGGTCAACTATCACCACAAAAAGGAATCGTACTGTTGAAAAAAATGATCACAACCTTACACATTCACCAGCAAATGAGTCAAGGGCACAGACTGTTTAACAAAATATGGTCTCTTGTGGCTCATGAAAACCAACATGGTAGCAGTTGGTATGCCAAATAGGCAGCATGAAAACCAATGTGTGATGTCAGTGTGGCTATGTCCATAATTTATACAGTCTATGGCAAACACTGCAGCCTCACATATACAGTACTATACATATTCACACAACATATGAGCAAATCCGTCTTGCTCATCATACGGCCTGACTAATTCATTCTGCTTTTGAAAAGGGGACAAGTTAAGTGCGTTACTTTAAGATATATATTTAACTGAGGACTAGCATGTCACATCTTAGTTATGGTGTTGCAGTACTTAGAACCACAACGTTCTGAAAAACAATGGGAGGCGTATGGGAGGCTTGTGGTAGATTGCTTGTTGCACATTTGTACTGGCTTCAGGATAGGATACAGTGACTACAGTCCAGATGTGTGAGTTCCTGTCATGTAGGCAAATTCTGTTAACATCTCTGTAAGACATGTAGCTACTTATCCAAAAGCTACAGTGCAATTTTACTGAGGTTTGATAATAAAGCCTGAGACAAACCATATTTCTAATCACAGCGATGCCTGTTGCAGAATGTTGAGCTTTGTGACACATCCCTCTTGTTGACCTCAGGTGAGATGGCCTTTCTATGACTCAGTTTAAATGCCAGGAGAGGATGCTGTACTACAGCTCTATCATAATATAAGAGTTGGGAGTAAGCAAACACAGTGCGATTTCATTATGCCCTACTTATTTTTTGTCAAATTAGTGATTGGTAAATATCACTCAAATAAAAAGCAATAATCTAAATTCTCAATTGTTTGCTTTCATTCAGCTGTAGTTGAATTTTCGAAGTCAAACTTATTTAATTTTCAGGGATGGTTGTGTGTAACCTCACTTTCAGTTTCATAATGAAGACAGTGTCTGTTAGATAATCCAGCGGTACAAAATAGTAAAAAAAGAACTCTTTCTTCCTCTTTTTTAAATGAAACAGAGTGTCTGCCACATACCTCAATGATTCTGTCGTGTATCTGAAGACCTCCTTCCTTGTCTGCTGGACCTTCTGCAACGATCTTGGATACGAAAATCCCTTCATTTGAAGTGCTGTCATTGTCATCCTATGAAATAAATGGCAGTTATTGTTTGCCACATTATACAAGACGTGTTCAGATTATTTGGCAGAATAGTACTTTTAAAGATCTGTCAAATAATAGAGACCTTATTGAATTTCTTACTGACCTATAAACAAAATGAGTGTAAGGAAGATTTATATTCATATCTCAATTAAATTGGTTAGCTACTTTAAAAGGTCAAAGGAAACATAATGAAGAAATTCACATAGTTAGCCCATACCAAACAAATACATTCACGTCTCCAGTCTCCTAAATTAGAGGTCCTTTCTCAAACTGGACCCTACCCACTGGACCTCCATCATGGAGTAAACTCAATGAGATTTTTTCCTGGTTAAATAAAGGTAAGAATAAAAAAAATGCATTTAATCTAAATAGATCATGGCTTTATTGGTATGATGGTTTTGATCATATTAAGGCTAAGCGTTATGCATAATAAGGGATGTAACTGATCTGACTGACATGCAGGTGTGATGTAGCTTTGTTCCAGGAGGCTAAAGACTTGTCTCAGCTCCACCTATTTAGTAGGTTGACCAAAAGTTAGTTTTAGATAGCATTTCCAATATGGCAACCACCATTGTTGGGCTTCAAAACACCACTCCAGAAAGCAATGGGTGACATCACTGGGGCTATGTCCACATTGTCTACAGGAGCCTCAATGCAAGGGCACAGTGTTATGGAGAGGCTGTAGGAGTGGTTTAAGAAAGGCCCAAAGTGTCCATTAAAAGGCAAGCAACTGAATTAAGTTTGTGCTTCTTAAAGCTATACATATCAAGGGAAATGGTGAAATCTCTAAGTCTATTATACTTTATCAAACCTATCCTTAAACCCTAGATTCAAGGATAAACTTTCAATTTAAATACCTAACAATTATGGGGACTTTTTAAGAGGAACTATCCATAGGGATTTCCCTGAAAACTGGCCACCATGGTGATGGCTGATATGAACCTTAAAGCAACGTCACTTACATGACAACTGAAAACATGGAGGACGCCATGCTGGGAGTTTGTTTCTTTTCTGTGATTGGGTTAATGAAAATAACTGAGTTTGAAAAGAGGCCTAGATGAGGCATTTGAGAGAGTAGAAGCAAAGAGTTTGAAACTAACATTTACAGTGAGAGTTAAGTGGCCGTTGGTGGTAGAGGGTTGTCTCTTGTGGTCGACCAGTCAACATACACTAATATTGAACCAATCACCATGCATGTATGTCAATCAAGGTCCCCCTTGTCCTGAAAGAGTAACCCCCTCTGAAGCAGAACTAAAATAGTTCATAGTTACTGTGGTGCGGAATAAATAGAAGAGGGGAGGGTTCCAAAAGTTTAGAACTATGAAAAAGTTCCTGTGGCCCCAAAAACGCCTATTGTTGACATGTTCACATGTGAGATGGACCTGAGGTACTCTACATTCAACATGTTGGTCATGAACCCAGAGTCGGAACATAGACTGGCTTGAATAAAGCTTTAAACTTCTCCCAAATCATTTGGACACATTTAAATGGCTGCTGAGCTCTGCAACACAGCTACACAGGACACTGGGGAGCAAAGGTAAATGTTATTCAAAAAGCTATTTATTTGACCCACAACCATCCTGCCTTACAATTAACCCTTTCTTAAGAATTACAGACAACGTAGTTCTTCTAGGTAACACAAAACTTGGCAGCTGATATCTCTAAATAAACAATGCCAAAATGATTGCCACATGGAACACGTGTCAAAGCAGGCAACGGGGACATTAGCTATTTTCATTTTTTTACAGAGGGTGCTGATTTAAGGCTTTCAGAGAAGGCAACGGCAAAGTATTATCTATGCTCTCCAATGGTGGAGTGTGATACATGGTTCTGTCACAGGGTTAGGAAAGGTTGCAAATCTACAAGACTGTGGACTGGGGTAAAAACATAGCTTCTTATGTGTAGATCTTTTTATAGATTACTGTCATAAAAAGTTCCACTGTGATAATCTATGTTGCCCGAGAGAAGTACTGCACTTTGACTGTGGAAAAACACTTTAGCACAGTCCCAATGAAACAGATATGGAGATACGGACACCATTTCAAATGAATCTGCAAAACACCATGTAAGGAAGGCAGAGTTGTGGCCCATTTCTAACCTGCCTTCATTAGTTACTTTCAATTCAAAGCCCTAGGTCAGAAAACCTTTCACGGTTAAGTAAGGGATAAATGAACCATTCCTCTCCTCCATGTTTACCTCACCACTAAAATCCCCTCAATTAAATACGAAACAACTGCATTTGAAGCTTTAATCCCATATTTAACTCTCATAAAAGTAAGTATAGCTTTTTTTTTATTTTTTTTTTTATCTGTAATGCCAAATCCACTCAACCAGACCAATATACTAACACAATAAATCTTGATAGATGCGGTCCATCTATCCACAGACTTGCAAACACATGCATGACTGTCTAAGCTCTGTCAGTAAGTACAGGGACAGATTGTGGTGCTTCAAGCATGAGCTATTCATTCCTGGGTGGCCATACGACAGTTTGCTGATAACTGGGGGATATGGAACTCTTTGAGACACTCATCGTTTAACCTACCGTGCTTGGCCTTCCTCCAATGATGTTAAAACCAAGAGATCCGCCCTCACGGAGAAGGACAACAGTCAAGCTTTTAGTGTCTCCTTCCTAGAGACAGACAAACACATAAAAAAAATAGATGGCAGAAAAACATTCTTTATAAATCATTCTTTCCAACTATCCAAAACTATCTACCATTTTAGCAGATTACAGAGATGATACTCTTCACATTTAGGGGAAGATGAGGTGATTTAAAGGATTTTTTTCTCCATCAATAAATCTCAGCCATGTTTCCTTAAAACCAAATTATTCTCCAGCTCACTGGTTTTTAACAGTGATATCTGGCATGGCATCGACAAACTATTATTTCCTTAAATTTAACTGATGAAGAAATAACTTTTCAATTATGCTTGGTAAAAATTGTCTTGTCAAAAACCGAAACACAATAGGAATCAGCGTTATCTTGAATTCACCAAAGATGAGGAGCAGCAACCCCAAAATTCTTCTGATAAAAAAGCTTATTAGGAATGTTCCTAAAATGGTTTAGCTCAAACCTTTGCTGTTATCCTGTTTCTTTGCCAGTCCAAAGACCTAAAGTGACCACTTCAAAGCATTAACAACTCTTTCCTCTCATCGACAGCAATATAAATACATTCACCAGATGACCTCTTACTCTCAGGCAACAAGACATGAAAACCTCTGTGAAACTTTGAGAGTCAGCTCTTAATCTGTTTCTTTAAGCAGGACTTATGAGGTTATTAGGTAACATAATTTCAGCTGCCACTGTAGTGCACTGTGACACAGAGCAACTAAATATAAAGCTGATATTATTGGCATGTACAGTGTCCTGACTGCCATAGGCTAAAAGACCATCTAGCATGTCAGGCCATTCAGGAATGCGTGCCCCTGCACTATGTCACTGCAGCATTCATGACACATGTTTCTGCATTATAGAGACTGTCCTCAAGAAGACAGCTGTACATGAGGTGAAAATCAAGTTGAATTCGACTAAGAATTTAACAAAGGGGAAGATAATAACAGATTTTCCCAATTAATTTAATTTATACTTAATCATCCAAAGGTCAGGAAGAAAATGTAATTGATTTTCGAAAGGTATTTTACACCATGTCTGCAAGGGCTATTAAAACATGCACCAGTAATGACAGAGCATTCATCCACATCTGCAAATACTTAAGCAAAGGTCTAACCGCTAAGAAATGTGGTAAATCTCTTCAGGTTTCCATTAGTTATTTGAAAGGTACGCCTCATAAAAAGCTAAATGTTGTTAGCACCGGAATTGCAAAACAAGATGACAATGAAATCATTTTTCAGTGAAACACATGTATGCTATGTTGAGTAAGTTCGTTCTTAGCAAGTCCTTGGAAAAATATGATCAGAGCAATTTCTTAAAGCAGGAAGAGGGCAAACATGGCGAATGGTGAAACACTTGTCTGCTGCTCACTGGTCACTTGGTACAGTCACACTTTCCGAGTCTGTGTGCCATGTAACTGCTTCGCAGACTCTGGAGCATCAGTGTTGCATCGGCCTTAAAACCTTTCTGTGTTTTAACCCCTCTCCAATTACTCAAAACTAAGGTGTGTCCCCAAGATAGGTAGCAGCATAATAAACTGCTTTATCAGTCCGTTGACATGAGAATTAGTAATAGCTGTTACCCCTGATAGTTTTCATTATTGGGGTCTGCTATATTTCACTGCACTCTATGTGATAGAGATATGCAAGATGCAACATTATTCTATTAAATCATCACACACACAATCATGCTTTGAACTAAATTAGTCTCATAAGATTAGGACTTCGATAACTCATATTTAATTGACTGAAGGCCTGTTTAATATTAAGGGGATTCTGATAGACAGACCTTATTGTATGAAGTATCAAATCCAAGGTTATAAAAAACGTAGAAAAGTAAATGTATTAGAGATAGTCTGAAGCTTTTTCCTAAAACAATCTAATATAGACTTACACAAAAGTATTGCTGCTCAATCATCTTTTGAGGGATTTCCATACAAGTGTGGTTGTGACTGTAGAGATCCTGTACTCTGCCTGGATTTTAAAGTTTTGTCTTGTTGGGGGTGCAGAGGGTCAGCTGAGATCTTGATGGCTAAATTCAGCGTGTACCGGTCTGTCAGGAAAGAAATGCTGTACATTTGCTTCTCAGTTATGTTGCTGCCTAGTTTAACAACTTTGTCCAGTTTGTTCTTATTTCGTAAGGACAGTGCCCCTCCCCGACTTTGGATACAAAAGGTCAGCAAACTTTCAATAAAAGTCTTGTAAAATAGTTTCAGCATAGTGCTGTCAACATTAAAATTTCTAAGTCTCCTCAAAAAATAGAGGCGCTGTTGAGCCCTTTGCTGTTGAGTCAATTTCTGTGTCCTTCATATTTACAGGGGAGAGAGATGACTGTCTTCTAAAATCAATAATTCTTTTAGTTTTCTTTGTATTTAAAATCAAAGAGTTATCAGAGCACCAGTTGTAAAAGTTGTCTATCTCAGCTCTGTAATTGGTCTCATTGTCATTTAAAAGACCTATCAGAGCAGCATCATCTGCAAATGTAATTAATTTACAGTTATCGTGATGACTTGTGCAGTCATTGGTGTACAAAGTGAACAACAAAGGTGAGAGGACACACCCTTGGGGTACTCCAGTGTGAGTGCTAATTATCGAAGAGTTTTTCTCACGGATTGGAACAAATTGTTGCCTTTCAGAAAGGAAGTTATGAATCAACCTAATGAGGGTGTGGTTAACTCCCACACTGCACAGCTTCACAGCCAATAGTTCTACTTGCACAGTGCTAAAGGCAGATGAGAAATTCAGCCAATTGAACAGGCTAATCATAGTGAGGCGAAACACCAAGAAGATAAAGCTTGTTCCAAAAGGAGGGTGAACCTTGGGTTGGCTTTCACAACTTGACACACTTTGGTCTGTTCATCAGCTTGTCTCAAAAGAAACACTAGCCCTATTCAGATTTCCGTCCTGAGGAGTGATATTTACATCCCTGTGATGTTTTACATACAATATGAATGTCGTGGAGGCGTAACAGGGGGATGAAGTGATTCCTACCTCTGTACTGTCTTCAGAGCTAGTGACAGAGGCATGACAGGGGCAAGACAGGACCAGCTGAGCCGGTGGGGGGAGCGCAGCGATGTGTGCATTTCTGACTGTGTCTGTATGTCTACACATGGGACCTTCTGGTTGAGAGGTGTCGACTCTACCAACTGAGCCACAGCCGTCGCAGTAGAACAGTGGTTGTGGTAGTTTATCCTTTGTATTTTCATATATTTTGTATTACTGTATGTTTACTTTGTCTGGCCCTCTTGGATCTCGCCCCTGACAAGTATTCCAGAATCACAAAAAACAACAACAGTCAAACTAATAAAAACTAATCTGAAACTAGCTTAAGAGCTGCATGGTTCAAAATGGAGATCTAAGACCTAATGGAAATTGTGACAGCAATTCTTGCAGCTCTGAAGGAAACCAGAGCAAGGACTGGGCTTTTTGTTTTGACTTTGTTTTATAGCGCCTGCTGGTCTCAGTGCAGAAGTCCAAATAGTGTTAGGCCTTTTATTGGAAACTCCATGTCAGTTATTCCACATATCCAGGTCACACATATTTCCCTAACAGCCAATGACTGGATATTTAAAGAAGATAATAAAATCCTCCATCTGGCTCAGGGATCCTATGCTGAGGAGTGTTGCAGACACATAAACAGACTAAGTAGTGATTAAGGTAACAAAAATGGCAAAACAAGTCTGCCTATTGTTATCATATAAATGTTGATACGTTAAACACATCTAAAGATCAATGCACTTAGTTCCTAGTGCACAGTATTGTGAATGCTGCCTCTCTCACTACCATTTCCACTTTCAGCAAGTAATCCCTCTTATAATGTTCTGTTTGTATTCATGAATGTATTGTGTCTCTGACCAAACAATTCTGTTCACTGCATCCTTGTCGCCTATACTGCAGATTGAGTTTAACACCTTATGGTTATCGGGCTACACTGACCTTAACAAAAGGTGCTTTAGCACGAAGAAGTCACACAAAAATGGTTGTCAACTTAATAAGCAAACCCACAGTTACTGAGCACTTTCACATAATACATAATCAAGCAAAATAAATATTGGGGAAACACTGTGTTTTACCGGTCTCTCTCTCTCTCTCTCTCTCCCTCCTCATCTAGCTCACAGACCGTCTTGATCAAGAGTCTGATTGGACAATGGGCGTGTTTTCTACAAACTGATCTCTTATCTCAGACATTACCTGCTCCAGAGCAGGTAAGGTTATCAGCAAAGGTCACTATGGTGATTTACCCCCGAAAGAAGTGAACCACCAAAACCCTTAATTAACTATGAAGTTAACTTGGTAACAACAAATCCTGCTTCAGTACAAGACTCTGTACCCAGAGTAAGAGCGTCTCTTAAAAACAAACTTACAAAGTAACTACTGTGAACCGAATAATTGACTCTTTTAGTTAACACTGAGGTATCATGGGATTCAATTAATCTATACCTCATGAAGGAATGAATATCCAGCTGTGCTACAGGCCCATCAAGCTTTAGTACCCCAGCATGAGCAAATTAGTAAATATAATATTTCAGAAATAACAAAACTTTATAAAACAATTTCATCAGTGTGACCCGATCTCAAGTTATTGTAGTGAAGGAAAGCTCCTCCCTCTGTTCTTGGACATATTTTATAGCTAAGCCTGATAACACACAACAAGACCACTCCCCTGCTGATCCCAGCAGCAGTGCCAACACTCTACACTAATTCAATTTATTAACTGACTTATGAACTTTCGCTGATGTGGAGAGGCACAATGGCAACAATAAAACACTTGTGCAGGGTTTCCTCGGCTTTAACTCAACAGGAACCTATAGGCTATCTGTCCACATATTTTTTGATACATTCAACAAGTAGCAATCCCCCTACTCTGATGTCACTGTAGGCTGAGGAAATAACTCTAAAATCCGACTTATCATCACATTGTCCACTACACCACAATACATTGGAACTTACAAGCCTTTCAGACTTCGGATGTCCTGGTGGCCTTACATTTCTTGACATCATTGATTCCAACTTATTGGGATCACAATGAGGACAAACATCTGATGAAAGGACGCTTAAAACAAGCATGCTGCTAGAAGGCAACATACCTTCTCTTGTGTACAGAACTGCAGTAAATATTTGGCCCTCCCCCATTGACTGCCAGCTGGCCAGAGGCACAGCTGCCCTCAATGACTCAAAGTAGACTGAAGAAACAAACTACTTAGCGCTGATAGACTCCTGAACATTTGACTGAATGAAGGAGAAACCTTCAGATAAATCCTGCTGACTTTTTCTTTTAATGAATTCCCATCTAAGGTGGAAAAAAACAAAAAAAACTGTCAAGCGACGTGGGTATCTGAAATAGTTAGTCCTAGATGTAATGATTCGTTCAACACTGTTAGACGGGGAGATGTATTAAAGATTTGAAAGAAAAAGGTTCCCTGAAAATGGAAAACAGTGTTGTTTACCTTGCAAGAAAAAGCCACGGTCTTAGTGAGGGATTCGATCCTCTCACTGTACTCTGTGAATTTCTTCTGGTACTGCAGAGCTGTCACCTGAAGTTCGCTGTGCACCGCTGAAAGTTGTGCCAGGAGTGTCTTCTCTCTCTTGTTGGCTTTGATAGTCTGTTTCTTGAACTCTCGATCCAGGCTGATAATTTTGCTCTGCAGCGCACTGTTGTGTGCCCTCAGAGCTCTTACGCAGCAGTGACTGTTTAGATTCTGCTCCCGATGGGTGAGCGTCAAACCGCAGCCGCTCTCGCAGATCCCCACCGGCCTGTAGTCACACGTCTCCCGCAGATGATCATCCATATCCCTCAGGTTGAGCACCTCTCTACATCCTTTATTCCTGCACTTCGCCGGGGAGTAGTCGCAGATCTCGGCATGCTCGGCCAGATGCTGGAGCTTCACCACCGCGTCGCAGCCCCTCGCGTGGTTGTCACATTTGATCTCCAGCTTCAGAATGAGGTTTTTAAGAGGCAGTACGTGATTGAGCTCCTTGGCGGAGATACGCTGACATCTGACTGGGCAGCTGCTCTGCTGGACGACCCAGGGCAACACGCAGCCGGAGCAGAAGACGTGACCGCACGGCGTCGTCAGCGGGTCCTCCAGGACTTTGTCACACAAATTGCATTTGAAATCCGGGTCCACGGTCCCCTTGAAGCGGTCCAACTCGAATCCCATGGTTTCCAAATCCACAATCCAAAACTTGCTGACTCCCCACCCCAGCAGATCTGAGATCGGAGTCGTGGGGGCTTTTCAGCAGCTCATTGGTGGGGCGCTCTCAGAACGACTGTGAGCTGTTCTCCAAAGTCGAACTAATTGACCAAGACTCATGGTGCCTTCACAGGCACCTCGTTCGCCTTAACTTTCGGTGGTCAGTGATGCTTAACCCCAAATAGCCTATAATTAAGCTACTCTATTAACCAAACGGAAATCTTTTAGCTTCGACTTGCGGCGACTTTATTCTTTTTCTGAGGACGTTTAAAATATAAAGATAAAATCCGGATAAAGTTGATTGGATTTTAAATGCTTATCATGGAGTAGCATACACTCCATGAAGACACAAAAAACGTGTCTTCTCCAATGATTAGGGCCTAATGGAAATAATTCGTTTTTGTCGTAATAATATTGGCCTGATTTGAACTCTGACACGCTGTTGATGTGACAACCCAACTATACAAAGTCTCTGTCGGTCACTGAAGGCATCATTTCTGGGGGCGAAAGTTTGGAGTTAATCCCTACCGTAACTACTCTGAGAGCTGCGCATTTAAATTGAGCCTGACAAATAAAAGCAATTTTGCTGTTTAAATATAAAAGTTCTATAAACATTACAAGTGGTTCCATGAGAAGGTTTTAATCATCTACTTGTAACCTCTAAGTGGCCTACAGCATACATGGTTCAAAATCTTTTAAGAGTAATGTCAGACATGAAATGGCCTTATAGGAGGAAATGTTTGTTTCCATATTGACCCAGTAGCTGTAGTGTTGTGGTGTAGTAGTGTTTCCAACCTCAATTCCTCTACACAACTTTTAAATACGTAAATGTCAGTCAGTTTGGTCCGCCTCACATATGAGAGACGCTTACTCTTAAAATGGAGTTAGAATATAAAACAATGGTTTTTACAGACTGTGTTGGAGTCATAGCAAGCAAAAAGTTGAGAAACCGAAGTTTTTGTATTTTACAGCAACGATATGCTATCTTCTGTTCTGGTCGGTTAAGGAATGTTTTCCATGAAGTTGGGAGAAGTGGCAACAGGGCTTATACCAGTCCATTTTGGGCCAGCCCCAAATACAGGCATCATTCCAGTGGAGATAAGAGTTAATCCTAGTCCTCCAACCTAAACTGTGAGTGAAGGACCAGGACACATCAGCCCTGCAGGCCAAAGAACCATTTGAAGATAATGTCCATGCAAGATCCTTCTTGAGTTTCAATTATTCTGGGCTGCATTGGCTGAATGGCACACAAATAATGTGGCGAAACAAACAAGACGTAAAGGCTTAATAACTGAGCTGTAGATATCCTTTTACTGTGTACTCCAGCCAGAACAAGGCAAGCTTTTTAACCTTTATAGTATTTATGCTAAGATAAACTAAAAGCCTGCTCATAACTTTATGTTTAGAGAACCAATATGAGTGGTTTCAAACTCTTAACAAGAAAGCACATAGTCATATCCCAAAATAGCTATTTTTATATCTTAAAATATCAGCAAAGCCTTATTTTCCTTATTTTCTTGAACAAATGATGTACAAATGTCTTGGTTGGAGATTGTTTGCAAAGTAATCCACGCTTTTTGTGACATTAAAAGGTTGGTTCCGAGGTGTCCTTGTTACATCCTATTACTTTAATTCATGAGCCATTTACATGGCCTCAGCATAGCATCATGACGTCATTATCGCCATGTTTCTTTAGATATGTCAAAGGCATGAGGGCAATGTGGAAAACACCTGTAAAAAATTATTGCTGTTGTTTTTTACTAAACATGGGAAGGATTTCACTTGGGGAGGTAAGAAACAGGATGTGGGTCAATGGAAGCCAGATTTACCCCGAAACAAAACTGCAAAACACTAAGTCACTTCTGAAAAACAAAACAAAATTTGCAATCATGTGTCTTTGAATGCCTTTTTAATGCACTGCCCTTTAGACATAACAAAAAAAAACAATTTAATTATTACAAGTTTATTCAGTTATTAGAAAACTCCTGTTTCTTATTTTGACAGGTCGTATAGCTGTGTAGTTCACACTTGAACAATCCTATATAAAGCACACCTGCCTGGTTGAGCCAGAGGAGCACGATTCATCTTGTGGAGTCTCAAATTAACCCCTCTTTTCGTTTTTATATTTTAGCAGCAACCACAAAGGTGAACCAACAACATACAGTTATAGGAATCCCATAGAAAACCCACACAGCTTTGTGTGGATTGTTCCATCACAGCAGATCTTTTTGGAATCCTTAGAGAAAAGGAATGGGTTAAAAATGAGAACAAACAAGCATACAAAAAAGCTGCCTGATTGGAGCACACAAACCAGTAATTCCAGCACAACATGGCGAGAACAGTTGACTGAAAGATAACTCAATATACAAGGAAATAAGGCCATGTTCTGTGTGAGTCAAATTAGGAGCTGATTGGAAACAAGCCCCTTCCAATTAGCCATTACCAAAATAACAGACTGAGGTCATAGTTATTACCTTCCCTCACAGCGGAAGGTTATAACTAAATCTGGCTTTGGTTTTACTTAATTTAACGTTATGCAGAAATAAAGTACTTTTCAGCACTGAATTTGAGATGCAGGCTTTTATCTAAACAGATGGCCTCATGAGCAAAATTGTTCTATGATGTTGTTCCTTTTCCTTTCATGTGAATAACAGAAGTGCTTTTCAAGTTGGATTTCATGTTTACTTTTGTAGCTATGTTTTTCCTTGTCTGGTTTTATTTTTTCTCTGGCTGAAGTCAGTCTACTGCTGCCCACCTGGCCTACATAAATCTGAATAAGTGTTCTCTTCTTACGCTATGACACACTATTGGCCTTTCTATGGTGCATGTTGTATAACTGTGATCACAGTTCGAGATAAATCTCACAACGGGAACAATGGGTGGGCTCTGCTCAAAATAACATGCAGTAGCTTTGATTTAAAAATATCAAATGCAAAAATATGTTAATTCTGAATAAAAAAAAAACAGTTTCCTCTTCAGCATTCCAGTTTCTGACCTACTTGTAAAACAAAAATGAATAAGGCTTTATAACGTGTGTATTTGGTATAAGGATTCGAGAGTGTTTAGCTTGAGGCAGCTTTAGAAGTGTGTGTCTGAACACTTTTTGCAAACCTTTTAGCTGCTGCAATATCTTAACAATTAAATGAGATTTTTTTGGATGGCACATTGTAAAATTTAGAATATTAGAAAGTACGTGTCTTATTTTCAAAGTAAAGTTGAAGTGTACATACCTTGTATTATTCTATTATTGTATTTTTTCTCCCTTTGTGTAACTGATGTACATATGTTTGATTTTCTTGTTATTTTTGATAATTATATTCCTGTTTCCTGTTTCTTGAGTTGTTGTGACGAAAAAATTTCCCCCATGGGGGATCAATAAAGTTTATCTTTATCTTTTATCTTTCATCTTTTAAAAAGAATCTCGTTACACTTCATGTCAGCCACAGAGACGCCAGACAAGTCCAGATTAGCATCCTTTTTACTGAAGATATTAGAAAAGTTTACTTGATAATTTTCCTAAAATAAGATGTAGAATCTTAATTGAAATACAATGTCTATTTTCAAGAAACTTAAGTTAACGTTGCACAAATACAGTAAGCCTCAGGGAGACAAAGTTTCTTCACATACAGGGTTCAAAAGAATGAACAGTTAGCACTGGAGTGAGGCCATTCTACCTGTTGCAAGTTATTTATTACTAGATTAACTTTAAAAGTACTATTTTATGGCAGGACAGTTATTTGTTGCTTCAAGCATGTTTCTGTGGGCACTTACAAACAAAGACTAAAAGCATGCACAGTGATAAGCAGGAGCGAAGATAACATACACAACAGTCCAGTCAGTGCACATTACATAATGCAACAAAGCCAGTAAGCTTTAGCTAAAGAAGAGACCAAAGAGTAACTACTCCTCTGAACATGTTAGTTAGAACATGTCTTTAGTCTTGTTAAAACCATCCAGTGCCTTTAACTTTTTGAAGGTACCAAATTGAACAACTAGATTACTACTTACAAAGTGATCCCTAAAAACAAGTCTTTTTTTTATCAAAGGAAAGTTGAATAAATATCAAATACACCTTCTTTTATGTTGTAAAACTAAGTCAAATATTTGTAGACCATGCTTTTTTGTGTTACTGGTTTTTGAAAATTGGCATGGGCTTAACAAATTGAGAAATTGAGAATTCTACATAACACAGAAGATTATCTGACAAAGTCAATACCTGTAAACTCGTACAATGACGTACAATATTTACCATCACTGTCACATTACATGAGAATATTTGAAACTATAGCTTATCCGGTATGCTTGATATTCCAATGAACATTATTGCCTCTTTGTCTGAGTTATTCATGTGTGAACTAAAGATGATAATATTTCACATGATTTCAGAATTTAGGCTTTAGAAAGTTCGGCTATAGCATAATACTTTCATGAGGATAATGTTCACAAGATCTATTAAAGGCTATAAGTATGTGTTTTTAGATATTGTTAGGCAGTTTGAGATGCCTGTGCAAATTTGTATGCTAGATCCAAATCCTTCTTTTCTCATTGATTTACTGTATGTTGACTCTGCCTTTGAATACAACATGGAAAACAATCTATATGTTTTATAGATCATAAAATGGTTTGCTTAAAAGAAAGTGGTTGTCTCCCTTTAAGTAAGTTGGTTTAACATTTCCAAATGGTTAAAATATCAAAATAAATTTCATAGTTGTTCATTTATCTCAATATAACTTAAAGTCAACTTTTTGCTGTTCTTCAGTTGAGCATCAACTCTCGAAGCATGCAATAAAGAGAAGAAGAGTGAGAGTTTGTTCTGGGTTTCAACATAGATGCTGCCCTGCAATTAGTGTTTGAGATTTGGCAGCTGCATTAAACCACAGAGTACATACAGTAAATTTGTGGAGTCCCTAAGTTCAAAGCTCATCATTAACCTTCTGGATCGGCACCAGCAACAACTGAGTTCCACTTCTACTGTCCAGTGTTGCTTAGTGATGGACAACCAACCACACAAAACAGACACACAAATCAACTTACCATGTACCATGTATAACACGGACCAAGTCTACTTTTGCCAAAATGCTATGTTACAAAGAAGGCTTATAAGAAAGCTAGTGAAGGAGCTTGTAAAAAATCTTAAGGGCAAAAACTTTAGAGCTGCTGATGATTATGCCCTGCAATGCACAGGACAGGCACACAACACATTCGATTAAAGGCTTTAAAACTGATTTGTAAATGGCATATATTTTATTTGTGTAAGTGTTGCTCCACCAGCTGATGTTTATTCTGTCTCTGTTGTACCCAAGCTTAACCAGACTGGTGAAAGCTGAAAACCTCATGGCCCAAGAGTTTGTAAACTAGCTCAACCACACGTGTGCAGCTAGGCAACTGCATCTGAAATTAAGTCGTGATCTAATCCCCTCGGTGAACGCATAATTAAAAGGGCCTTGATGAGCACCTGGCATTGGTTCAAAAATATTTGTCCACAAATCCACAAGAAAAACAGAACAAATAGACGTAGAACAACATTTTTGCTTTGCATCTGCCATGTGTAAGCTCCTTTCTGAAGAGAGCATGCAGTGAGCAGTTTGATACAGGCTCTTCAGGACCTCAGCTGCATTACATATGTCTTCCATTACAGGTTTTTTTTTTCCAAACAATTCTTCAATACTTGTGGGTTTTCAGTCTGCCTGAGAAGGAGGATTAGACCCTTATGAAATTGATTTATTTCTATGCCCTAACTGTTTATTAAATATAACTGGCCATCAAAGTTGTCATAAAGAGGAGGGGGGAAATGAGCTGCTACATGTACCACAAAAAGGGGAGATTTCTTTGAAAGGCCATTTATCTCAGAATGTCTTAGTTAAAGGCTAGACTTTGAGGCATAAAAAGTGGGACACTTCACCCATTCACGCAGCCACCCTCTGTGGCTAACCTTTTAATTAAAGACAAAGTCAAATTAAATAAATAGGATGCTTTACAGTGCTTGAACAAATATTGGTTACCTTAATATGTTCCCTAAAAAAATAACAGTAAATCCATCGAGCTTACAATATTGGTAAATTCAGTTCTCTGTAAATTTACTGATGATTTTAGAGAAAAAGGTAAAAAACCCTATGCCTGTGAGTGTGTCTGTTTTTATTTAAAAATGGCTTTTGATCCTGATTCCCTGGCATGAACTATTGCAACATTCAAAGCCTTTCAAATCCTTGATGGTCAGATCGACTATGTGTGTCATAAACAGATATGGGTCTGTTGTCTTTAAATGACGAGCTGAAAGCAGGAACACTAAAAAGGAAATTATTTTGACACTCAAAGAGAAAATGATAAAGCTATGGGGAAAAAAAGATTGATTACTGTGTTCTTATCATATCAAAGATAACGTTCACCCTCATGAGTTTACCCCATGTTTGCATTTCTTTATTCTATATTAAGTTTATAAAGGACACATGAACATGGACATAACCTGAACACCTTTTAGCATATCTCTTGGCAGTTCTGATTAGGTCAATATGAACCTCTAACCCTTTCAAAAACTTTCCAACAAAGTCAAATTCAGCTTCTCACAGTGATAAATACCATTAAGACGATACAATTTGATGACAGCAGAGAGAAATCAGCTTCCAGGTCATTGTATCAGACACAGAAGCAAACGCAAATGATCTGTGTCATTGGTGAACGCTTCCCACAAAACTTAGCTGCAAGCTATTTCTCAGAACACTGACTCCAAATGATTTCCAACATCTGGAACAACTATGGAATACATAAACAAAGAGCTTGGTTGGGGTTGGGGGTTGGGTGCCATCATCACAAGGAATTCAAAGAAGAGTTGGGCAGTTTGAAACAGAGTTTCTCCAGAGTTTAAAAGATGGAATGTAAACAGTACTGACGGAGGGGTCAGTAAAGCTCTCTGGAAGTCAGCTCTAGAGTTGTAGGATCCCCACTAACAGGCTTAGATTATGAGGAAATAGGATCTTTGCTCCGTGGAGAGCATTTTCTGCTCATGCTGTGTTCTCATAGAGTATGAAAGTCACATCTGAGGCTTCCTTGTGTGTTTTTTCTCCTGACATTTAACCTTGCATTCCACTTGGGTAGTAGATAATGTAGTTGTAATAATAATACATCACATTCCACTTTTCAAAGCTCTGCTCTCTTAAGTGGGAGGAATGGATAGAGACGGTAGCCTGCTGTCATGATGGAAATGATACTTATACTGCAATGACAAAGGGGTGATTTTAAATGTAATTTTGGTGAAACCACTATCTTCTAAGTAAATCAATACATGTAAAGCGTATACATTTTTTTCAGTTGCTGCATTGTAAGTCTGACCCTAGGCGCTCTATAGACCGCATGAGAAGACAGAGGCAGGAGATAGGCAAAGCCTATAGAATGTGGGCATTTAATTACTCATCTATTATTATTCCACCCGGACACTTATACAGCAGCAAACCCTAGACGGACTAACCTACCTTTTTCTTCTTCTCTGGATCTTAATGGTACATGTTATCCACAGTTGTTGAATTACTGCCACCTTCTGGATTATATTAGTTTAACAGGGCAAAGTATCCCTTTCCGTATTATTTCCATTGTTTAACTCGGACAAACGTCTGGCTTTGCTCCAGTACATCCTTAGGGATTAAATCCAACTCATCCCCAGTCATTTTCACATTCTTTCCCAGCTCCTCTTCCTTTTTAACACTGACCTCATCCTCAGTTCTAACCCCAAGTTGCTCCCGCTGCTTCGTTAATTCTGCCTGTGTGAATAATTAATTCCAATGGGCACTTTACGTAACAGCCTCTGCCATCAGTTTATTTAGCTGTGACCTGTGGTGTAAAAGCGCTTTGAGCAGTCAGGAGAACACAGAGCATCTGCACTTGGGGGGGTTGATTCTTCTATGACAGCCATTATTGCTGCCTTTAACTGGGGATAGTGCAGATCAAGTGAGTCGGTTAAAAGCAACCCTGTTGATGATATCATGCATTGTGGAACTTGGGATACCAAATCCTTGTGATACAACACGATAGGAGATTACTCTTTTCAGACAGGAAAACCCAAACCTCCAGATCATAACCCTACCTTGTCAGATGTATAGAGAGCAGGATGTGGGTGAGATTGAGTACCATGGCCCTAACCAGCTATGAGGTCACCAAGGTCTGGTCCTCGCTCAGTTTTTCAAACACCAGACAGAGAAAATTGTCACCAATCAATGTGTCAAGTGCTAGATGGCTTTTAATTTCAAAATACTCATACAGAAATGCTACACAGTCACGCTGCCTCTGATTGCCGTGTTTCTCGCTGGGCTTCATGGTTAAGGCAGCTGTCTAAATAACATGCATCCTCAACCTAGTTGTGAAAAAAAAGTCTGCAGTTGGCTAGAGGGAAAGAAAGAGATTTCCGTGTCCGTTATTCTAAATTTCAAATGCGGTTTTCTTTCTTCTTTTTGTGCAGCTGCTTGCTGACAATGTGATTCTGCTCTCTTTGGTTTTGTTGCATTTTGATAACAAGTCTTCCCACACAAGGCTCACTTGTTGTGATAATGGAGATGAAGTTAAACTTTTAAAACGAGAGTTCTGTCGTGTTGCATATAGCAACTGAAGGCTCAGTTGACGCAAAAATAAACAGCCATTTGCAAATCCCATGATAAACATGTCATGTTGTGCATGGATTTCCAATCTGTGGACATGGTTTCTTAAACTCTGCGCGGTGCAAATCCAGAGATGTTTACAAATCCATGAGTTCTGTGAGGTCATTGGTCAGACATTATCAATTATTTCCGTGCAGCATATCAGCTCTCTCGCTCTTACACACTCTCTCTCTCTCAGGCAAGTTTGAGAGTCAATGAAACTGCCCCAAACCCTCTTAAGGCTACAATTCTACAATTAATTTAGCAAACGCTTTTGCCCGAAGCAGCATGCATCAGAGAGTAATTACAGCACAAGCAAGGATCTAGGAGAAAACAACATTAGTAAGGAAAGCCTTAAGTCCGATCGACAGGTGCTGATGGGCAGTGCACTGAGGCAAGCAGAGGTTAAAAAAGCAAAGTTAATATATCATCATCAACCACAACATCCACATCTGCTCTTGAGAGATCTTATCGACATCAAAACAATCCTAAAAAAATTATGATGATCATCATCAGCATCATTGAGTGCTTAGATGTTCATGAAAGAGTTTGGTTTTTAACTTTCTCTAAAGGTACAAAGGGACTCTGCAGATCAAATGGAGTTAGTTCGTTCCACCACCGGGGCCCAACAAACACAATATCAAAAACACTAACCAAGAAAAAAATACTATAATAAAAAGATCACTGTGTCACAGAAAATGAATCACAATCTGGATTATTTTTTAAATTGTCTTATTGTTTGCCATTCACAAGTGCATCAACAAAACAAAAGATGCCATACTTAAAGGGATACTTCACCCATTTGTATTAAGCTTTATAATTCTGATTAAATAGCCTATTAATTGAATAGACTACTATACGTGAGCAGCCGTCTTATCCCACACCACTTCTCTCTCCTCCGCTGTTGCAGCAGTGTTACTTATCTTCCTTCTTAAAACCTGTTCATATCCACGCTATGTCCGCATGAAGACGTGGATATATTTCAATAGGGTTAAAGTTCGAGGCCCAGTTTTTTGTCACCTGTTGCCGTGGTGAATTGTAGTATCTGAGCTCCATTGACGTTGGCTTTTTATCGTTGTGGTGCACACCCTCAATAGAGTGAGCCTATACTCAGAGTTGATTTAACAAACTCAAATCTGCTGATCTGGAACCCAAAACTCAGAGTTTCCCACCTGAGGGTAAATCAACTCAGAGCTCAGGGTTTGAGAGTTTGTTGAAACTTCCTTCTGAAAAGGGCCCCAGGTGAGGCGTGAGGAGGAGGACAGATAATTAATGTTAATTTGTGTTTGTGTGTGCGTGTGCGTGTGTGTGTGTGTGTGTGTGTGCGTGTGTGTGTGTGTGTAAACCCAGAGTTTCCAAGAGCAAGTCCACATAAAAGATTTGATCACAATCAATGCAAGCTATACAACATCCTAAAATAAATTACCAATAGCAATTTGTAACTTTGTTGTAAGAAGCTGGAGCTATGTCAACCACTGGAAAAATGTCTACTGTTTCTATGTTTCATCTTTCTAGAGGGCTTGGACGTACAGATTATTTGATCCAACAAGGACTTGCTGCTTTTTCTTTCATGCCAATTAGCTAATGTTTCAACTAATGAACTAAAGGCCGTCTAAATCAGTTTACTAAGTAAGGTGAAACATTATCCTCAGTTGTATTAATCTTGAGAAGAAACACATTTTTTTTAATGTGGCTGAATTTCCTTATTGCGTGTTGTTATCACAGTATGGTTGTTGAGAAACATCCAGACTCACTTTTTTACTTGCCATAAAATCAAATACCCTAACCATCTTCTGACACTCACAGGGAAGCACACGGGGAAATTGACGCCATCAGCTTCTGCAGCCTGAAAGCTGCTTCCCAGGTAGGACATAGTCTGAAAACAAAAAGCCATTAGTCAGGCCCTGACCTGTCTAACGAGATGTTTCTGCTTCAGTGACATGTCACTGATATGAATGATTTACTATGTTGAGTATCACAGCCTTACAAAGTGGGCCTTGTCATAGAATGTAAAATGTGCGCTAGAGGGGATTTACATTCGTAATGAGAGGCCTCTGTCAACCTCACTGCATGCCACTTAACATAGTCTTTCAAATGTTTTAGACATTTACAACAAAGGGAAGTTTGAATCACCCCAAAACTGTGTTTCTCGTCAATAATATGCCTTAAACAATGGAAAATACATTTTAAATAATGATGAAAATTACATTAAAGTCCAATTAAAAACATTTCTATGTTTGGGAGAATTCTGTTAGTCGAAACGCAACAACGTTCATATTATGCTCATTGACATTGTAGATTATTCAATGCAAAAACAACTATCTGTAGTTACCTATCAGTCTTTATTGTTTTAGTTGTCTAACTCAAATCTTAACAATTCTATTTGTTTAAGAGAGAGAGAGAGAGAGAGAGAGAGAGAGAGAGTACAAATTCTTAATGAGGAGGTTCACACAGTGCAACACCTGCTGCTAATGGGTTCTTCTAAAAGTCTATTGAGAACAGACTTTACTGTCAACAATACATCCTGTTCAAAACTTACCAACTAAAGTGCTTTCATTTTCAAAACAGACATGCTCAGTTAGCTGCACATGAATAGTAAATAGAAATGTTGTTGCCATTTTATCTGTGTTATGATTGGCTTGGACAATGTATGAGATTACTTTCTATTGATTATTGAAGTTTATAAGTACGTGTTTTGACACGGATGACTGACATTGTTATGATTGCATTCCCATGTTAGATGTAAATAAAAATATGTTAAAACCTCAGTCCAAGGACAATAAATGATCAGAAG
Source organism: Labrus bergylta (assembly GCF_963930695.1). Classification (NCBI taxonomy): domain Eukaryota; kingdom Metazoa; phylum Chordata; class Actinopteri; order Labriformes; family Labridae; genus Labrus; species Labrus bergylta. Next base: position 25,741,522 of record NC_089199.1, read on the forward strand.
GATAAGTCAATCTATATACTGTCCTGTTGGAGAATAACAGTAAACTCAACCTTGTATTAAAGTCCCTTCTCAAGAAACATCCAACAGAAACCCCCACAGCCCCCACATTACAACAATAACAGTAAATGTTGATGTTTACAAAGGAAAACATGAAGTCAAATATTAGTTAGTGAATCAAACTGCTTCATGAATACAGGGCCAAAGCTATATAACTAGCAGTGGCTCAATAAGGTCACTAAACAGTCTGAAGCTTAAACAAATAAATTGTAGAAATAAAGCTTTATTGTCTCTGAAAGCCTACATGTTACAATAACCCAGGACATCTGATTATAAATGCCAGTTAAAGTATTTCATGCATAATACCCAAAAGAATACAAAAAATAAATAAAATTGTTCCGTTTGTTAATTTATCTTAAAGTGCATCACTTATCATATCCTACAGATCAGTTGCATGCGCTAAAGCGAGTTCCTTTTAATTCAATCACCTTTCAATTTCTTATTTAAATTGACATTAACCAAGCTTCACTTTAAACAGAAAATGTCAGCGGCCCGATCATAGGGATTGCCCAGCGCAGGGTGATGTGATTACCTTGGACTTAACACCAGTATGACTGGGCTTCCTGTCTCAGCTCCTCAAACCTTGTAGAGCAACATCTGTTCTTGTTTAACAGCAATACATGTAGGCTCCTGTCAGCCACATCACAGTAACGCTAACCTTCAGACCTCAAGACTCACAATCATCATCATATTTCAGAGTGAAAAGTAAGGCCTTAAAGTTGTCACGGGACTTCAAGCATAAGGTCATTATTTTGTGATTGCAGTCTTCCCCATACTGACAAACTGCATTATATACATTATCCTACTATTGCATTATTTAAAGAGATCTTGTCTCCTTGAAAATGTTGTTTGCATTTTGTGGTTTTGTGACAAAATGTCATTGGCTTGTATGCTGCTGTACTTCTGGTCAGTTACCAACTGGGGGTTTGGTAACAACTGAACTGACCTGAAAAAAACTGCAGATAGAGAGAGGTACTGACTGTGTCCCAAATATGTCACTTTAGGTTAGTCTGACCTGTCACGTTTCACTGTAGGTCACCATACTGATGACGAGTAGGAGGCAGCAGAAGCAGCAAAATGCTGAAGAGATGGGTTCGGAAATTAATCTGTCCTTGACCCTGGTGATTCATTCTGTGACTCAGTCTGTCATGCCTTCTCGTCCAATAAGAACTGGGAAATGGCCTGAGGCTATGCTGTGTTCAATGGGTACAGTATTTCCTAAAATGAAAAGATGTGTGATAGCCCTTATGTTATTCGCTGTTAATGCAACTTTTTAGGCAAAAATAAGCTACAGTCTTTATGAGTTGAAAAACCATTTGCAATAAATTCAACCACAAGGATTAATCAAATATTTGCTGCTGTGACCTGTACCAAGGCTTGTGCATTTGTATCCAGGTCAAAGTAATTCTCAAGCCACTTCCCCTGAGTAACACACATGTTAACAGAGATTGGAGAGCGTACAGACAGCTTAATTAGACCCTACAGATACCAGTGGAGGGACTTTCCTTCTTTTAGAATCAGCAGGGAAATGAGGAGCTAGAGATTCAGATGGAGTAGATTAGTGGTCCAGAAGCCAATGTGGTTGGTGGAAAATGTGCTTCTGATGATAATGAGTTTAACAGGACATCCACATTAACCTCACTACCGCTCCATTTCTGCATGATGTCGCTGCAATGATATTGACTCAACAGAACTATATCCTATAGCAGTCATGCTGTCTCGAGCTCAAAGACACCTGTGTGCATTACACAGATTAATTAGCGTGGGACTGACCCTATCCAGACATTAACAATGGGATGTAGGAGGTTATGGCACAATTTAAAGTGGAGTTTATCAGCACATTAGCCGTGACTGTGCCAAAATGTTTTGACTTCCCTCAAGGAAAGCACTCAAAATCAACACCAATAGACATAAAAGCAGCTTTCCTGATTTCTTCTGACATCATATGATATTACTTGTGGCAGAATTCCACAACATATTAAATGATAAACCTAATTGTCCCTCTGCTGGATGGTTGAATGTAAATGTTTTGCAAGTTTATGTGTAGACAAGCAGGCACCAAATAATTGAACCTCACAACTCAAGTCAAAGTATGAGGTCATTCCTGTATGGGTTTGCAGTCAAGGAGAAAATTTTGAACATTAAAAGAACATCTGGATGAACCACTTTTTCTCGTTAACGTGGATTCCCTGCACAATTCCTGCCTTTATAATTCTTGTTTACAAATCAGTGTCATAGTAGCAACAAGTATGCTCAAGCAAGGATGAAGGTGCAGATCCCATAATTGCTGAACCACCGGAAGTGGTAACGTAATCATTTATGTAATACAAATTTTAGCCCAATAAAGATTAGGAAACAGCATGAACAAATTGCTGTGAAAAGAGGAAGTACTGGAGCAATTAAAGTCATTAACAACATCCATCTCTCTGACCTTAGTCTGGGCTACAAAAACACAGAGAACAGGAAAAGTGGAATCCATAAAAGTGGAAGGGGTGGGGGAGGATTGTAAGGAATGCTGGAATCTCTTAATGCATACATCCAGGTTGAAAGCAGAAAATAGCAACATGTCTGAACAGCAGTTGGAGGAATCCTAAGTGGAGCTTCAGATGCAATCGCCATCAAGCTCTCTTTTGCTGTAGGGCTCCAATAAAACATTGTAATATCCCATAATATAAAGAAGTAAAGTCAAATGAGCAGAAACATCCGTTTCACAAGTCAAATTAAAGTCAAGAGAAATGCTATATAAGCCATATTACTTGATAAGCAGCCAGACAGATGATGAAAATGTTTGGAAAAATGAAATCATCTTTGGCTAAAAGACAGCTGGGTGTTCTGTCTTCAAATTGAACCTTTTTTGCTATTTTAAACAACAAAGAAACCTTCCAAGTCAGCAATACTGTTTACAGAAGATTATCTTCTATTCTGGCTCTATGATCATTCATCACTCTCAGATCATTCAACCTATATTCATGAAACATCTGTTGTTGCTTCAAGAAAGACAATGACTGGCAACCAAAGGACTGAGCGGAATGGATTACAAGTGTTGATTAGAATATTGCAAATAATAACAATAAAGATTAAAAAAAAAAAGTTTAAAATAACTTAGCTAAAACACTAGACAGACACAGACATCAATGTTTCCTATGACCTCTTGTCGATGTCTGATAGGACATTTCCAGGTTATACACATGAATGTTAGGGCAATCATTTAAAACATTTTTAAAACATACAGTAATAAGTACTTGTACAGACACAGATGCAGCTCAATAGAAAGTTGTGTGCAGACCAAGAAGAAATGTCATAAATGTGTTTGATTTTATAAAGGTTCTTTGTACAAGCACACGTCAGCTGTCTTACCAAAATATGTATTTCGAACGTGTCCGTTTTTTCCGTGACAAAAAAACCCAACAAGCAACAAAAGAATAGTGCGTAAGACAACAGTTCATTCTAATTCCATGTTTGAAAAGGAGTGGGAAGAAGTGTGAAGTTATGTAATGCCTCTCGCTCTTAATTCATTATAGGCGTCCCATATCATCCTAACTTATAAATACATAAACTATAAATTGTGAATATATATTTATACATAAACAAATACAAATATATATATGATTTATAACCAAATACGTCCTGCAAAATAACGTTTCATTTATCTACCGTTTATCTAACATATTATAGCTTTTACAGTATATCGATTTCTTTTGTCTTCCACTCCCATTATCATTTATATAATGTGTAATAATTTAAGCTGTTATGTATTCTCCTGCACCCACGCCCTTACCAAACCTATCTACATATTAGCATATACATATATGTATCTACATTCCTTTAGGCAAACAAACAGAAATGAATAAATAAACATCCAATAAAATCACCATCATAACAACAGTGAGTTTTAGAGCCCTTCTACATCCTTGAACCTTGTGAAAATACATACAGCTTTTAAAACCTGTTCGTGTTTGGACGATGCTTCAATTCGACATTCAATCTGTTCCATAGTTTTACACCAAAAGTTGATACGCAAAAACTTCTGAGAGTGGCCTACACCATTATGTTGAGGATAAAGCTAATGCACATGAAATAGACACTGAATGAAGTTCACTTTCTTTATTAGGCTATGTCAAATATGATTAAAATAGGCTACCACCATGAGCCCAGTTTCTTCTTATAGGCTATTTCATTTTGAGCTGGTCGCTTTTCTCCCGCTGGATTGCTTCTTAATGAAAATACATTTTCAGTTTAACACCGTTCCACCAATTTCACAATATCTGAATTCTGATTAAATATTAGGCTAAATGAATAGACTTCATTACGCACTGACACAAGCAGCAATTTTCTACCTCTGCAGGAGCGTTCCTTTTTTTCCTTCTTAAAACCTGTTCATATTCACCATATGTCCGCATGAAGATGTGGCTATAGCCTATTTCAGGAGGGTTAAAGTTGGTGAAAGCACAAGGATCTCTTTTTTGTCACCTGTTGCCATGGTGAATAGTAGAATCGGGGCTCCATTAATGTTGGCTTTTTATCGTCGTTGTGCACGCACTGAACACCGAGTGAACCTATTTAGAGTTGATTTAACAAACTCAAATCAGCTGATCTGGAACCTAAAACTCAGAAATTCCCACCTGAGGGTAAATCAACTCAGAGCTCAGGGTTAGACTGAGAGTTTGTTGAACCTTCTTTCTGAAACGGGTCCTGGTCATATCAGTGTGATCACCCTCACCAAAACACACAGTAAACACACAACAAATAGTAAGCAACTGACAACAAACCCTGGAAGAAACCCACATCTCAGTGGTCCTGCTTCATTTTGTCAACACAACTCCTAAACCTCAAAATGGCTAAATTCAAAGCAAATGGAAAACACAATCACAGACGTAAAAAAACAGGAACAAGAGGATGATGAAAAAGATATAGGTTTTCAAATTGACACTCTGATGAACGCTAAACAGTAACAGAAGAATATCAGAACTGTTGCTGTGAAATACCAATGTCCCTGAAACCAAACAAACACTGTGAATGTACACTTGATTATTGAAACTTATTTTATGGTCATTCACTTAATCATGTAAATACTGTATTATCCTCCTCATTTGATATCACATATGTGTACAGTCTATGTAAATACAGTAAAAACTCTCTACCGCATGTAAATTAACCCATCTGTTACACATTCATATATTTTAAAATTGTGTTTATTTCAGCATGCTTGCGCTATTGTATTTTTTAGTCTTGTACATACAGTTTCAGTCTTTGTTTATTGTGTGTTTATTGTTATAATATAATTTCATACTTTTGTACATGGAAAGTATGGTTTACCAGTCAAATTACTGGTATAAGCCCACCTGGGCAATAAAGCTGATTCTGAGTCTAATTTGGACCCTCTTTCAGGCTGAGCCATTAAAGCTTATCCTTCAGATGTGCAAGGGAAGAAAAAGTGAAAGGAACTCTGAACACATGACCCTCTAAAAGGATACGCGTCAACTGGCTTTTTGTGTTGGCTTTGCTTGACAGACACCAGGTGCAGGTGCAAATATTTTGGGGTAAACACTGGGGATTTTAAAGGGTAGGTTTGTTCTCATTATATATAATACGCTTCATATCGACACTTCACAAAATATTTAAATCATTAAACTGAAAAAAAGTAACACAGATAACAAACAAGCAAATGTGTGCATTATTAATAATGTGTTACATACTTCCTCAAACAACAGTGGGGAGATAGACTTTAGGAGAGTTTCATCAACATCAACCAGAGTAAATGGACTTGAGCTTGTATAGTGCTTCTATGGTCTTCTGACTATTCAAGGTGCTCTTACCCGGTGTGTCACAGCTACCTATTCACACAGAAGTAACTAATCCCATTCATACATGCCCAAGCACACATTGGACATGTTGTTACAGTGGCTGGGGATCGAACCACCAACCTTCTGGTTCAGAAATAACCGTCTCTACCAACTGAGCCACAGCCACCCCCTGTGTGTATAACAAGAGAGTGTGTTTAACAACACCGGCTCACACTAAACATAAAAGAAAGACAGACAGACACTAATAGGTGATAATAGATTCTGGGTCAACATCTGGGAATCCTTACATCAGCAGAGGGGAAGCTTTGATATTTCCCAGACAGTATAATACGACATGTCTGTAACAAAGAAGGTCAACTAAACTTCCAATAGTCTTAAAAATAAACAATAGAATTTTTTAAGCTTTTGAAATTGAGGAAAACATTACTTCATCAAGTATTAAAGGCAGAGCAGATTAGAAGGCTGATAATAAATTCCAATGGCATGCTTTCATATTCATGGCAGTAACAGCTTATGTTGGAAAGTTTGAACAAGTATTGTAATTGTTAAGCTGGTGATTGAACTCTAACCAGGTAATCTGTTTCGGCAAAGGCAGAAGAAGAATTTTCCGCAGGTGTATTTATAGGATGGTTTTGGTTGCTTATGGGTGTGCGTGTGTACGCTTGCACGTGTAAAACCACAGTCATCAAATTCAATAGCACATGATTGTTGTTTCACTTGATTTCTCTATTTAAAGGTGTGCAGAGTTTATGGACGACCCCTTGCAACTTGTCCTGCACGGTTGTCTGTTAAATGTCCAGAGACTGCAAATTTTGTTGTTTTCTGCAGATTTAGCAGACTCAAATGATAAAATAATATATAATAAGTTAAAAAAGTAAAATTGAAAACTTTGTTGAGATTTTATTGTTGCCTATATTAAGTCGAAATTGTGAGTTAAAAGTTGAATTTTCTCTTTTTTTATCGTGTCCCTTGCTCATGGGTTTAACAATAAAGTGTTTTATTCCATGACTTCTGCTCCAGGGGCCTGTATGTACATTCCTTGAATTCAGTCTTAATGTGACCATGATACATCCTTGAATATCTTATTTATGTATTTATTTCTGTTGTCCTCAAACTGTGCTTTTTATCTGGCCCTAGTGGGTGTCATTGCCTAAAGAGACCACACGAGGGTATCAGCGTGCGCTTACCTTTGTCAAATACTTTTGTGTTTGTTTGTCTCTGATTAATCTCCTTCTGTTGTTTGTTTGTAAATGTCTGGATTGTCTGGGCGGACTGTGGAACTGAATTGCCCTCTGGGATGAATAAAGTTGTCTAACACTAAGAAATTACGAGATAAAAAGTCGACATTATGAGTTGGTAGGTGTGCATGTGCTCCAGCTGGCATTGTAGTCCCTGCATCCCCTCACTCACCCAGCCATGTAAATGATATGCCATCCTAAAGAAGGCAATCCTAATTCTGCCAAATGAAGTAAATGTCAGATGCATGATAAATAGTAATGTATTTTAATTTGGTTGTCGTTAGAACTAAACACATTACATTACTGTTTATGTAGCGTTGACTGTACCGTTTAACTGTCTATGTACCACACAGTTATTTTGTAGGCTAATATTCACGGTACTAGATGGTATCCCTGATTTTTTATCTCATAATTTTGACTTCATAAGGGAAAAAAAACAAAGCAATCTGGCGGAAATAGGCTTCCATACAGAAGCCAATTACAGCAAAAAAGCTTATAAGAACAGAGGGAAAGTCTTCTCAGACAAGTGTTGTTTCCTATTTCCAACTGGAATCTGATTGGCTGTGATATAGTCAGGCTAGAGTGAGAGGCCAGAGATTACAGAGGACTCCTGTGCTTTGATGTTAGTCTGGCAACACAATAGCGACTACTGCAGTCTGACCTATAAATCCCCTCAGCCCAAAAGTTGGCAGCTAAGAGGCTAACCTGGCATGTAACCTCAGATGCTTGTTAAGCAAACTTTGCACTATCATGACCTCCCGATCCCCTCAACCCTTCTCCTCACGACACAGCCTTTCACAAGAAACCATGCTAGAGCTGAGCATTCCTCACAGCTTGGCTTGGAGAAAGCCTCCTGAACCACAGCTGGTTTTGTTTAGCCGAGAGCTCTGCCCCATTCAATTGGGACTTAACAATACAGTTCAAGTAATAAATGGAGGGGAGTGCATCTTATTTGTTCACTGTGTAATGAAATTACATGGGCTTAAAATGATTACTTCCATAATTGCATTGGAAGTAATTTACATACTGCTTTTGGGATGCCAAATGAGATCAACTCAAATCGTTATAGCAGTGGAGTAAGTCAACATTTATTGAATCTTCCCTGTGGATTCTGTTATTTTAGCTCAAGGAACATGTGTGCAAAAAATAACTGATAGAATTGATGAGGGCAATGGCATACTGAAATTATAGTGTGTGTGTTTGTGTATGTTGGGGAGGAGTGTACATGTGGTATACACTGACTTGTACTTTCACAAGAGAGCCACTGGAGGGCACTATAAGAACTGTGTGAGGCAGGCAAGCTCATCACTGCTCAAGTATGTGCATGTAAGGCCAGGAAACAATCTTTGGGATGTGAAAGAGAGGTCATCATCGGCATCAAAACACAACACGAGGGTCTAAATTGGCTCCTTTTTCCATGCTCAGAATGTGAGTTTAGGAGACTGCAAAGCTGAAGGTGGTTATGAAGCTGCCATTGAATAGTTATTTTTTGTGCCAATATACAACAGGTACAGGCTCATTCAGTACAAGATCTGCCAAAATATGGTTTAATGTACCTGTACTTGAAAATAAAGTTACGTTATAGCCATGGCTAAACAGTGTTAAATTGTTGTATTTGCTGAACACTGGGGACCATTTCTTTTGTGTGGAAAACAACTGAGACACATGTAGAAGGATTTAAACTCACAGTAATGATAACAACCTAATGGAGCCATGGAAGTTAAACAGACTGCAATACACAATGCAGACTCTCTACTGTGCATTTAATAAGGCCAGTGTTGCCTTTCAAGACTTTCCAATTACTGGCAGGCAGACAAAACCTTTTTTTGGCAACAGCCGTTATTCTTGAAGAGGTAACACCAAACGGTTGCAGCCCTTCTTGAAATAATTATCAATCTTTAAATGTAAACTAAAGATAGTGTTAAGTGAACCAAATGACTGGATATGCAACCACAATTTATATCAAATCATCATCAATCATGGGGTGCCTGCTTTACTGGATTCATGCCTGGAACCTTTACAGTAAAAGCTTTAGTCTGTACTGGTGCCTGGTGCTTCAAAGGAAGAGTGTCTTTTTTAGTGCAAATCAAAGCACGCAGCTTAACAGCTCAGGTCATGCGCTCACACATGCAAAGGTCACAAAAGGACTGACCACAACTTTCATAAAAATCTTGCTGTGACAGCAGCTGACAGCTGATCAAGTTGACTTCCATTTTTCTTTTTTTCACGCTGTCAATCACCTGTTAATTCATATAACATCACTGAGAAAACCCTGACGGTCAGTATAATACATTTGACAGGTACAGTTCCCCTCCAGTCTTGGCTTACCTTGTAAATTTTCACCCAAATTGTTTTGCATTGATTTTTTTTGGGGGGGGATATCCAATAAAAATCTAATCTTTTATTGTGAGCTAATACATATCACAATTACTAAGCAAAGAGATATTCAGATCAAATAGGAACCATCTAGTAAGTGGGGTACTTACTTTTCAAATCTTTCAACTCGGGGGTAGAGTTGGTCGTCCCTTCCGGAAATGTCGGGGGTTCGATCTCCAGCTCCTGCAATTACATATCTGACATGTTCTTGGGGAAGTCACTTAATCCAACATTTTTCTGTGAAATTCTTCAAGAAGACTTCATAAACATTCAGAACATAGTCAGACGACTAGGAAAGGGCTATACAAGCTCAAGTCCAATTACCACATAAGGCTCATGTAGCGATGGTTTCTGGTCACGGCATGCAAGTAAAAATGTGGTAAGAACAGAAAAGTTAAGAGAATTGCAGATGAACAAGCGATATGGGTTTCATTGATAACATTGAATCAAAGTGAGATTTATAATCAGAAACATTAAGTTATACTTAAATTTGAGCTAATGACTGTTTGGTGTCGGATAGAGGAATAACTACTGTATGTATCACAGTACTTGTTTTCTACCTTATTATTATTGAATTGTATTCACAAACACTTCTAACCTCTTCACCAGTTTCTGTTATTTCCACACATACTATACCTAAACCTATGCTCTCTTTCTGCACACAGCTGCTTGGGCACTCTCTTTCTGTGCCTTTCTTCTTGTATTTTATGACATGCAAGGAAGAGAAGAAGGTCAGAAATAAAAAACATTTTCCTCTGCACAGAGGGCTATATACACTGCACATGGTGCACACACTATTCCAACTGAGCTAAGAATGCACAATAGTATTTTTTTTTACATTAAAACTACTGTTTAACTATATTTGGAAGAAACTTTCTGTCTCTTAACTGCTACAGTAAAGGCTAAGAGGTGAAAGAGATAACGGAGAATGCCAGAGCTACAGTAGCAGATAGGACTTGACTGCAGTATTAGGCTTGTATCTTCAATCTCCTAACGCATTTAAGAGTAGTTATCTTTCCTTAATTTGCTTTACTTTGGATTTATAAACTCCCCATTCGTAGTGGGCAATTCATTGAGTCTCAATTTCAATAATGACTTTTGGGTTAGGGTCCCGCAATCATGAAATGAAGATAACTGAGATGAAATGATTACTGTTTAAAATGCTGTGTTGCGGATGTTTGTACATAGGTTTTGTCAAGTGTGGTCAGTGTTTCAAAGTGTTTGTTTGGCCAGAAGAGTACATCTCTACTACCTCAAAAACATAGTCAATTTGTATTTATTTATTATTATATTATTTTTTATGAAGATATTTTTCCACTTTTTTGATTTCATTTATTAATTGTTTTACAAAGTGTTTACAATGTTAAAGCATTCAGTGTTGAAGTTAGCTTAAAACATGTAATGCAGATGTTAAATGTAAAATAAATTAGTAATTGGGTATGTCTCAATATCAATCAACATATTTGTGATTATGATTTTCGCCATAATTTAGCAGCCCTACTCTCCAAAGCACTTTTTCTTTTTTTTTTTTTGATGTGTGACTGCCTTTTTTCTCCAATCAGACTTAATCGTCAATTGAATGCACCGTACCGTGACATCAGAACCGTGACGGTATGGGACAAATACAAAATCCTGCATACAAACGCCACACTGCGACATAGAGAAAACAGAAGTTTTAAAGTTTTCCTATGTTATACACAAAAATTATTTTTTTCAGTTTTGAATCAACAATTATAAATATTTTTTACTGTGCAGCATTTTTGAGAGAAAATTATTAAAGGCCTCTCTCATACATCAGCACCTGTCAGGACATAACAGGTTACGCTCATACATTAAAGAAAACAAAAGCCAATCCCTTTTAACTTGTACAGAATTAAGGCAACAAAACTGGTTGGCTGATCCAAAAGATGAAAGAATATTTTGAAATCTTAAACGAAAAATCTGTAAGAACCTTCTAGGTTTGCTCTAACTAATCGACCCCAGGCTAAGACAGCCACACAACTTGATTGCTAGTATAAGCTGCATTTCATTACAAAATGCAAAAAGATTGATTAAAAAGTTCTGTGGGAGACATATGCTCAGTGTCATGTTGATAGCTTTAAGTACATTGCACTGAGTAGACTAAAGAAATGATGGCACGAGCACTGAACTGATGGTTAAGCACTCAATTACTGGGGTTATTTGACTGCTTTAAATTTCAATAAATATCATGTGGGAATTATAACAGTAATCATTATAAAACACTGTTAGATGGTGTTTTAAACCCACATTTAATTTAGGGCAAATTCAGGGCTGGTAATTGGGCATGTTACTGGTAAGTGGACACATTTTTACTCAATATGACTTAATTAAAAAAAAAAAAAAAACATCATCTGCCCATTAAGAAGGTGTACTTTAAAATGACTCCAAGCTGGTCCAATCATCTCTTTTGCCATCCCAACCCAGCCTTCAGCCTTTGTTCTCAGTTTCTCCTGCTCAGAGCAGACTTTCACTGATAGAGGCATTAATGTCAAAGTATTGAGCAAAGTACAACTGGAACTCAAAATCTCTCTGCAACAGCAACAGTTGCAGCAAGGGATGATTAGCATGCAGTGAAACAGAGATTTTCAGGGAGGGTGTAAGGGTAAGATCATTATTTTAACCCCTCAAGGTTTAAACCTGGCATATTCCCAATGTGTTTAATCCTGTGTAAAAAAATCCCAAAACTAGACAGACCAAGGATTGTGGTCCCGTTGGTTATATTAAAAAAAAGACTCGCCCAATCCATCTCCTACAGGGGCAACACCACCCCTTGCCCTTCCTCCTCTAAACTTTCCTGCTCGGTTCTTGAAAGTTTCTGGGTAAAGTAACACGTTAATGTCAAAATTATCCAGTGGAAATACAAAAGAGTAGAAATACGAGTAGTTGTGCTTTAAAGTAAAAATAATTCAAATTAGCCTGGCCAAGCAGTGAGTTATGTCTTTATTGTAGCATAAAGTAAGTAACATTATTACCCCTTTTAAAAGATGTATCAGAAAGTTGTTAGAAATGTAATCTGTAGCTTTGCTAATGTATGCTAGGGATGGTTGTTTGTCATCAAATTAAGTTAAATACTTTTAGTATTGATAGAAAAATGCACCCAGTGAGAGTAAATATTGGTCTTAAGTATTTTCATTTACATACATACACATACATAGTACATACATTTATATTGAATTCTATTTCTTTAGATTTTCAGGTTTTACATTGAACAATTTGTTCATAAGGGTAGAAAAACATGTCCACATCTCAGAGGTAATTACTGAACTGTTTAGGAGTAGAAATATAAAGAAGCCTGTCATGACATTTTCATACTCAAGTAAATCATTTAAATTTGAGTGTATAATTACCTAAATTAAATAATTCTGGTAAAAAAACCTTGAACCTCATTAAATTCAAGTGGATAAACTTTGGACAAATTGCTTACATCTTTGGTACCTCTTTCTGCAATGTGAATGCAATCTTTATTTGCCAGCTTGTACATTGCAGCATTTTATGGTGTTTACATTATTAATAGAATATGACTTCTCTTTCCTTATGCCAAATGAAGTCCAAATGTGAAATGAAGTCCACAGACAAGTTCAGTTAGCACACATCAAACCAGATTTGCTTTTGCACAGTCATTGAGAAAATTTGTGGGAAGACAACTTCCCTATCTTTTTCAACTTTCCAAATTATGACAGAAGAAAAACCCTCCTAGCCATGGGCTGATAAAGTAAGATTAAAACCTTATCAATTTTAAATACGTTTAAAGGGGATATCCTGAGCGAGAAGGCTCAGGGAATGCTGAGCACAGCTCCATCCCACTCTTGTCACAGCATCTTTCTGTGCCTTGGGCCCCCTTTTGCCACATACTGTGGTACCCTCAGTTAGTGTGACAGCTGGTCTCCATGCTTGCTTCCATTCTCTGTCCGGGAACACCCAGCTTCTTTGGTCTCATCAAGTGGTATGAGCCAATTCAGGCGTCCATCTCCCTACAGCTGACAACTGAGTTACCTCTTCTGTTTCTATCATCAACATATGCTTTCTTCATGCTCATTGGAAGAACTGGATGTTTTTTTTTGCCTTTTAAGTAGTAAAGTAGCAAAGTTTGTTGACTGGACCTTCCTTAGTTTATATGTCTGACAGAAAGGCTGTTTATGGAGTGGTGCTGACACTTCCATCAGCCATAACACGGATATGACACAGCGCTCATAAGCCTGATGAAGCATTGGTTCTTAGCAGTTGGCAGACAATCTCAGGGAGATTGCTTACTGCAGTCACATGGTCATATAGTTCCCACTGACTGAGCCTGACTTCATGAAGTCGGCTATCACTTTAATTTAAAAACTGCAAGGAGAAAAAAAAGTAATGAGAAAGTCAAATTCATAGATAGGATGTAATTGACTTTGCTGAACATCTAGGAATCAGAGCAAGTTTGATTAGTGGAGCTTAATCATAGTTTAATTAGTGGACTTTGACTAGATACATTTTCCACAATGCGTCTTATGGAACAGCGGATCAAGAAGGCAGAAACAGACTGTGATTGAGATGTCATCCTGCTAGAGCTCTCCATCTCCTCTTGCCAGATTTGATCTACTTTCTCCCGCTTCACACTCCTTGATTGCAAGCTGCTCTGCTAATAGAGTACCATGTATCTTAAACTCCTGCTGACAGCAATAAAGCTCTCAGCCTTAGACTTATCTTGGGATATTGTATAGGGCCTTGTCCACCAAAGAGTGTCATGGACTTGTCTGTTTTTTAAATAGCTTTTAAAAATGTATACAATGTTCAAATTCCTTGTCCCTCAAAAATCTGATAATATATATTTGAAACAAATATATATATATATATACATATATATGTTTATAGGAACTTTTCCAGTTAAGTTTCTTGATTTGCTGACATATTCATCTACATTTCAAAAAAAATGTACTATTCCCCCTGACCTTCCTTAAACTGACACAGCTTCTATTCTTTTTACGCCATCTCAGATAACGTACCATTTGGTGAGAGGTGGCACCTGTGTGTTCATAGTTCTCTCCACTTAATTTCAAACAGCAACAAGAATTTTCCATGCACAAAGGATAGAAATAATTCACCTAAATGCTTCTAACAAGACATCTTCTGTCTGAACACTCGAAAAGACAACACTTTTATGAATTGACATCCTCCCTTACCCTCCCTCCTCCCATCACATTAATCTATCTGTGTGCACCCTGGGTCATCCATTAACTGTCACAGTTCAGTCTTCCCCATTTATTGAAAAACCATGCTGGCATTTAAGTAGTCAAAATCAAGCTACAGAGGATATAATTGAGAATGAGAATTAACATTCAGGTCATTAATCCACTGGCACCCTATGTCTTCCAGATGGTATTTCACCAGGGGACATGCATATAAGCCTCTGTGCCTTGCTGTCGCTGCCACTGTCTATCTTCACACTCGCTGCTACAGCTCGTCAAGATCCTTTCACCCCTCGTCATAAGTGATTTCAATACCACCTACTCTATCCATACAGATTTAAGCTTGTGCACATATGAAGGGGAAATACATTTAAATCAAGCTAAGGGAATAACAAGTGCAGACAGCTGCTGGATAGACACATCCATAAAAACTAGCCGTGTTATAGACCCACCAAAGACAGTACTAAGACAGAAATCTACATCTCGGAGAAATATTGGTTCTCATACCCCCTGCTATGTCATGCTCCACATATTTAATTTCTGCATTGATACCTGTGATGCACATATGAAGGGATGAATGCTACTCCATGAGGGAAGGTTAAACAGTCAAATGTAGTGCAGAACTCAACATTCAAGCTTCAGGCTGCCAGAAGGTACAGGTGCAGGTTAAAGATTTGTGTTAGAGAAGAAATAAAATCTGTTCATCTGTAGAACCCATCCAAAGAACCAACCCTCCTTATAAACTGCTCATTTAGAACAAGTTTAAAAGAATTACCATATCTGGAATGATGCCCTGTTGGTTCAGTCAGTACGTATCACTAACATGAAAGGGAGAGGGAGGGCGGGCTTGAGCGACTCTTACAGTCTGGAGAGAGAGAGACACGAGACGGGAGAGAGAAGTTGAGAAATGAACGACTCTTTTCAGTAAGTGATTCATTTCAGTTCGTTCACCCAGATGATTCGTTCTTTTTGAACGACACGTCACTAATGTGTAAAGCCTATAGTGAGCAAAAACAGAGGATGTGCAGCATTATTAAGATTCATGGAGATGCATTTGATTTGCAGTGATGATGTTAAAATCCACAATTTGAGTCATGTCAAGCTGATATCACAAATGTGTTTTTATTGTCCTTTTGTAAAACCGATCAAAAGTCCAAATCCGATCCAAACTGACAGATTTATGATCTGTAACGCCACCACAAATACATTATGATTTAACAAATACCAAAAGGTACTGTATAGAATGATCTGGGTATTTCTGTCATCTACGCATATGTTGAATCGATGTTGAAGCATATTGAACAATATTGAATTGAATCTTGACCCGAAGACTCAAAATTGAAATGTGAGGTTCTTGATAATATTTGGCCAGATATTTAACTTCGTTAGTGACAGTTTTATGTGGTGGATTGACGAGAAATTACACTTTCATGTTCAGGATACATTTCTCTAGGAACTTGCATGTACCGACTTTTTTAGAATTAGGACGCAAAAACATAAACATCCATCATTTGCATTTCATAAAAGCAAGGTTTTGCATACCATGAGCTATTTTTAAACGAGATTATTTAATTTTCATCATGGCAATAAAACCCACAAGTTACTGATTTTAGTTTTTATCGTTCTCACAAAGTATCAAGTCAAAGCATGTGTCCTACCCGAGATACTTAATAAACACTCAGGGGAATTGTGTATCTTGAAGTTCAACTTAAACTTGAAAATACAGCAGCAGCAGTATAGCTTTGACCAAATAAATTAGCCTTGTAATCTTTTAAAGCATCCAAGGCTTGATAGAAAAGGTAACTTGACTTGGTTAAATGTCTTGATCAAATTTCATTTCTCATAAGACAGTCTGCAGGCTTTTAGTTCTTGCACTGCATCAACACTAACATGGAGAAAGAGATGGGATGTGTATTCTTTCATGTACACAACTTACCAATGTGCAGTCAAAGAACAAAACACTATCCTGTTTTTTTTTTAAATAACTGAAACAAAAGTAAAAAGCACACAGGAATAATAAAAGCCTGACATTGTTCCATAACAATGCCAGTCTTCAGTATACGATCCAAAAATATTTTCTGGCTGCATTGAGTTCTTCTTTTTGACTCAGAGGGCAAATCCAACAGTCTCATTTGTTGATTGTAAAGGGTGTCTTGGGACTAAACACAGCTGAGTCAGAGAAGCTGATTCAAACATCAGGGGAGAGAAAAACAGCACATCTGTTGTGGGTCACAGCGTCATCAAGCAGAGAGACCATATGGGCAGCTCGTGCTCAGCACCACCCATATTTCAGCACCTCTAATCCGACAGGAATGACACCTCCAGTGAGGCTGTAAACTATGTCTTAATGAACATTGTATCTTGTAAAACTCATTATATTTAGACTCTCCTGGCATATTCATCCATTATCGTTCTTACACTATTTCCAAGAACAGATACTACTACTAATGATTAGTTACAGCCTTTGGCATTTGATTCCATTTTCTTATGCTCACCTCTATTTAGTGGAAACAGTGGGCCCACTTTTTTACTTTCATGGGAATATGGGGTTTATGCAGGGATGCGCTGTGGAAAGGATTAAACACAGATAATCCTCCACCTTCACAATTGACCATTGCTTGTTTTAATCTCTGTCACTGGGAAAATCTACTCTCACACAGGAGCTGAAGGCGTGATTACCTTTATAGCCTTTGCGATGTGGGAACTCAGTCTCCATAAACAGTCAGGACTTGTTTGTGAATTGGTACTATACAACTGATTGATTTGAATGTCTTAGGCTTTCTATCCAAAAACTCCTGTGGCTTAGTCACCAAAGTTAAGGGTCCGGTCTTAATATGGCGCCAAGGTTTACATGGTCTCATAACTTTATACTGTCATTATCTAACTCCACTTGGCAAATTACACATTGTGGCTGTAGAGCAACTTCAGGACCACTCCATGAAAATCACAACTTTTTATAGTGGTGGTTATATTTCTTATTTTATTCTGTTCACTCCAGACTGGACCCATGGCCTTCCGTAAAATCAATGCTTTCCTTCAACTTTGAAATGGTTATGATTATTACGATTAGGATCATACCTTTCTCAGCATGTGTGGTAGACAAAAGATGCAAAAGGGTAGAGAAGAGATCATATACTTTTTATTTTATTTAATAAAGTAATGTATTTCAGACAGCATTAATTATATGAAAGGCAAACTCAGAGAGAAAGAAACTCATGTTCTGTTACCTGAATCACTTCAAATAGAAAGGCACACCTCAACTGGGGGGCGCCAGAGGACTTTACGGGAGTTGCAGCGTCAGAAAAAAACGTACCAAAAAAGAAACATCTTGTTAGCTAACTTATGTGATGTCTGGGACAAAATGGATACATTTAAGTAATTACAGAGAAAAAGTCTGGAGAGAGCCGAAAAATAAGGTAGTACAACCTATTTGTGTGGAATTGAATAAGAAAATATATTAAGTAATTGAATAGAAAAATAGCAAAGACAGACGGAACATACTTTTGGCCCACTAATGGAGATCCTGACCCCAAACCATTGCTCTAAATCATTGAAGCAGCATCTTGTTCTGAGTTCTTTTTATCTTTTCTTGTATCTATTCTTCATAACATGGACTGAAAAATAGCACTTTGTGCATGCATAATGATTACATTTTGCTGATTGTTCTCATGTTAGTCTGCTGAAAAAGACAAAAGCAGAGCTGGAAGTGAAGGGGCTGTTTCTATAGATGGACGAAGAAGGAGAGAAAGTGTAGCAGTAAGAGAGCAAAATGCTTTATAGCCCTTGGGGCGTGGGCTGCTGAAAGAGACAGCCTAATGGAGGGTCCCTGTGAGGAGTGTTGACAGTCTATTTGCTTCAACCCAGTCAGCAGCTCTCCATGGTACCACTGAAAGCAGGTGCGCTATAAATTTAGAATGAGTGGGGTTGTGTTTGCCTCCTAATCGAAAGTAAATACACATGTTAAACACTAAAGTAGTCTAATTTTAACCTACACTGTAGGGCTTTATTCATTGTGCATCCATGCTGCAACAATTATTAGATTAAACACAGGCTTAAAGAGAATAAGTAGAAGGTAAGTATAGTGGGTGAGTAAATCTTTCCAATATTAAGCAATTTATGTTCTCTGCATTACATACATTTCAGTGAAACACTTGCTTATATAAGTATACAACATTGTAGTGGCAACTTTTGTCTTAAACATGCTGATACCAAGATAACCAATGACAATTAATGCATTTACTTTTAGTTGTTACTTCCCTTACTTCCATAGCACTTTGTCCTCCCAAGGCAGGCCTTGGGTTTAAGTGTGCATAGCAAGATACCAACTGCAGTCCCCTTTAGCAAAAAAAAAAAGAGCTTTTGATTTTAAGCAAACTACTAATAACACTGGCGTTATAACACTCACTATAGCAACACAATGACTCTGTCCCCCCCCCCCCCCCCTCCCCCCCCCTCCCCCCCCAACCCCATTTTTCTCCTGAAAGGAAAAATGTCTGCCAGGATTCAAGAAACACAGAAAAAGACATAAACTCTCCAGATATTGTCAAAGAAAGCAGATTAAAGAGCCAGGAAGTAATTTTTTTTCCCCCAGTAAGCTACAGGAGACCCTACAAGATCTCACAAGGTTTACATCTGCTAGGAGTATATTATTTTAGGCCTTTACTTTATCTATGCCATGGTCTCAGAATAGACTTTTTCTGACTGTGTAGAAGGTGACACTTTTTAACAAGCAGCTTTACTATTGTGAAAATGATGTCTGCAAGTATCATAGCAAGAATAAATTATGATTGTGCTACAATAGGTAACAATCAATAACCAAACTAAAAACATCTTTCAAAAAAAATGATGGTAAAGGATGCATTGAGGGGGGAAAAGCCTGTATAATCGTATTGGCATCGGGATACAAATGAATGTTTTTGACCTTGTGACTCTTTCTATGGACAGGAGCATTATTCAAAATGATTTACACCCCAGGTGCCACGTCATCTGTTGTAAATTTTATGTGTGTCACTCACACTCTTCCTATTTCTATGGACTGGGAAGTTGTATGATTACATACTTGAACATTCATTTTATTCCATCTCAGTGAACCTGTAACCTTGTGACAACAATATACCAAATAATTCCCGAGGAGTGAGTAGGCACAACATACAGGTCAAAGGCCATATAGAGGTGAAGTCCACCAATCACAGTAAACCAACAGAATACAAGCAGTTGAGCTTAAGCTATATTTATATACTGTATATACGGTATATATATATTTAAATAAACCTACTATTTTACAAATATAGTAAACAATAATACTTTTGTCTTAATTTAATGAATATAATAATTGATTTAAAAGCAAATGTCTGTGCAGGGCTGCAAGGTGGTGCAATGGTAAGTGCTTTTGCCTCACAGCAGGAAGGTTGCTGGTTAGAATCCTTGTCAGACAGGTGGAGTTTGCGTGCACATGTTCCCTACAGTTACTCCGACTTCCTCCCACAGTCCAAACAGATGCTCTTTTAGATTGATTGCCGGCGGCACAATATGTTTCTGTCCACAAATAAAACAAAAATGGATAATGGAATAATTAACAAATCAAAAAGCAGCATGAACAATGAAGGACATTTAGCTGCTACAAAAAGTTCAAACAGTACTTAATGTCTTTGCAAAAAGTTTGGAGGCCAAGTAGGCAGGATGCTTATTATGCTGGAACAGCAGCTAAGACTGTAACACCATAGCAGAACTCTCATTGTGCTCACAATAGCCACTAGCCAAGAGTTTTAAAAATGTATCTTAAGCTCTCTGTTAATCCCTTTTCTTTAAAATATTTATTCATTTTCATATTTTGAAAAAAAATAAAAACCTGTTTATTAGACATTTAATTTTCCCTATCAAGATACATTGAATCCTTAAGCAGACTGCTACTCAGTCTACTTATATATAAGGATCATTTGAAATATCTTTCGTCATTGTGGAAAGGCTTTGACAATTTAGACAAATAACCCAGCATCAAATTACATGTAGCTTTTTTTAAGCCTCTTTAAGCAGATTTTGATATTTCGGTTAAGTGTCCCAACAACTTCTGGATGATTTGTCACTGCTGTTTGAGTCCGCAAAAATATTGACTAGTCCATTGTGGACTAACTGCAAAATACTCAAAGCAATACACACCTTTTTTTAGTTTATTGTGCATTAAGCAACAATGCATCACATAGCAGCACATTGTTTTGCCTCCTAATTCGTATGCCTTAAATCAATACTGCACAAATCCAAACACAAGCTAGGGAGATACAGATGGAATCAGTGTAGCAGTCAGC
Organism: Labrus bergylta; assembly: GCF_963930695.1. Classification (NCBI taxonomy): domain Eukaryota; kingdom Metazoa; phylum Chordata; class Actinopteri; order Labriformes; family Labridae; genus Labrus; species Labrus bergylta. Next base: position 25,762,482 of record NC_089199.1, read on the forward strand.
CAAGTCTCCCAGAGGAACAAACTGATGAAAAAATAATTAACTGCCTCTGGGCTAAAACAAGATTTTCACAACCTATACTAGATATATGACCTTGGGCTTTGGTGCTACGACAGGGAAAGCTTAACAGGTTTTGCATAGCAAAATGGCAGGTGCCTCCTTCAGACTGGTGGGGAGCCATATAATAGCAGGGAGGGCAGGTTAAACAATCCCTCCCAACAACGTCCCCTCTGTTTACTTTGTTCTGAACACCTGCTGTCTCAGCCTAACAATTAGAGGGTGTAACACTGCAGCAGTGTACTGTATTTATGGGAGTTCAGCACACAACCGGAACTCAAGCCTTTACAGCTCCAATTCATTCATTTGGAGTTCTGCAGGTACATTTCAGTTGAATATGAAGTGGGTGTTTTGAATGGTTGCATGACAGTCCCATACAATGAGAAGAAGGGGTTGACTATGTTTTTATGTCAACTTTGGTTATTTTTAAATGTACTCTTCCAATAAAATTGATTGGATTTCACTTATTCTCTTTCTCTGTTCTATGAGTGAAAAACTTAAATGTCTTGTCCATGCGTATATAGTACCCAATGTAAGACACCAGTATTGGGTACTATATTCATCTTCAACCAACAAAATGTCTTACCCTATTAAGATATTGTGGGGTCTAGTAAGGTAGCCAACTCACTTTTCTAAGACCAGTTATAACACAGACAATTCACCTTTTATACTTTAGTTTATTAAACATGGCACTACTATCTGTCAGCAAGGAGTAACATTACAAAAGATATTTTATTTATTGTAGTTTTTATATTGTTTACAATAACGTCTGTAGTCCCCTGGCCTCGATGTTAAAGAGGCTTTTTAAAATTAAAATAAACAAAGAGATAAAGTAAAAGAACGACAGCACAAGCCGAAGAGAACTTAGCACAAAAAAGACGGCACAGAACAAAGCAGAACAGTTTACAAGGTAAAACAACAGGACAGAGTACAAAGATTAGAAAGCACACAGCTGTTGAGAGCAATAAAATCAGTAGTGAAATGAGAAAACGAAAACATAAAATACATATATGTTGAGATAACTAAGAGTACATCCATTATAAATAATTTTAGTGCTGACATGTATATGTATTGACCATCCATTGTTTTAGCTGCTTAGAAAAAATATTTGTATGTGTTTAGTTGTCTGATATGTTCTGGGATTGAATTCCACTGTCTTGAACTTCTGACGGACCAGGCTGACTGACTAAAATAACTTTTTCACAACGGGATGACACAATCTCCTCTTGTCGATTCCCTTGTGACACGATCAGTACCAGTTCTTCTGCTGATGTAGGCAACAAATGGCGGTGGAGCTAGATTGTGAGTAACTTTAAAAACCAAGCACACGTTAAAATAATTTGAGGTCTTCCCAGTTTTGTTTGTCAGCTTGTCAAACAATAATTCAGATGAGTGAAAATCATAGTGTAAAAACATTTTGGCAGCCTCTGTAGACATGTGGTTTCTAAAATTTGCAATATTGAATTTAATAGTTCTGCAGGTTTTTTTCATGTGACTTAAAGGAGAGGTTTGAGTCGATTAACACCCCAAGATATTTAAAGTCACTCACAACGTGTCGTTTTTCACCTGCTACAATTATGTGAGGGTCACTAGTGGGTTTATTAGTTTTGCAGAAGAACATACCAACTGTTTTGGAGACATTTAGTTGCAGGCAACACTCTCTTAGCCACGTTGTAACCTGAGCCATGGATCTGGTGAGCTTATCTGCAACATCTGCCTTGGATCTACCATGTACAGATAAAACAGTATCATCTGCATATATTATGGTTTCAACCTCAGGACAAATAGATGGAAGGTCATTAATGTAAAGGCTGAACAAGAGGGGACCAAGAATGGATCCTTGCGGGACACCAGTAATTAACTGCACCAACTTGGATCTATGATTATTTATGGAAACTGACTGAGACCGGTTGGGTAAATATGATTCCACCCATTTCATTGCACCATCACAGAAATTAAATTTTGATATCTTGGTAAGGAGAACTTTATGATTAACAGTATCAAAAGCTTTCTTAAGATCAAGAAATACAGCACCAACAACACCGCCCAAATCAAGAAAGAATTTTATTTTCTCAAAAAAAAAGGCGAGTCGAGCACTCAAAGATGGATTCACTAGAACTGGACCCCAATCGGGGCGTGTACCCAGATGTTCATCTGAATGGCCCTATTTCACTTTATCAACGTGATTATGTCAACACAGTTTTAAACTTCACAGGTCTTATCGAAGTGGATTCTGCTGAACACTTGAACAGAATTCAAGCCTAGGTGAGCAACAAGGGTCATCACATTCACAGATCTCTGTGGTTCAGGTATGCAGAGAAGGTCAAGCAGTACACTGACATGGTTCGAGCAGATAATCCCAGCGGGCATGATGCTACCATTGGATCCTACAAGCTAATGGCAAAACTATTTCATAGCTCCTTTGCTGATGAGAATCTCCCTGTACGTGGATTGAAGGGAGACCAGATCACCAGTGCAGTCTGGATGGAAATAAAAGAGAAACTGAGAAAAGTTTTTGCTGATGCAAAGTGCGATGGGCAATGCCACATGGATCCCGCTTAACCCTTTTATAACCTGGGAAGGCATCAGGCGTGAGCTCAGAAGGTTACAACAGAAGTCCAATCAAGGACTACAGTACCATCAAGAGTGTATCAAGGTAGTGGGGAATCTCAAGTGCAAGAAACTGTCGACAGATACGGAGATTCACTGGGTTATTATCACTCCGGTGTTCTGTGTCTTGAGGTTGGACCGCGAGCTCATGATCACTGATGTAATCGAATCTCGGCTGAGCCTTGATACCATACCCAGGGTTGTTAACCATAAAATGACCCCTTCCTCTGAGGAGTTATTCTCTGTTAGACCACCTAATACATGTGCTCATATTGATTATTGGGCCACCCTCATCTCAGTGCAATCAAAGCTGCTCAGAAAGCTAGGGAACAAATGCATGCAGCAAAAGTTCTAGACACCGTCGTCGTTAAGCAAGTTTATGCTATGTTCTGTGGCATCTATATCACTTCTTTTGGAAAGAAGAACAGCAATGCCTGGCCAGATATGGACATTGACAAAGAGAAAGCGCCGTTTCTGAGCATGAAGCATCAACGGCGAGAGCCTTTGACTGATCAGGATTGCTTGAGTCACTGGAAGGAGTTTGAAGGGATTAAGTTGAAGAAAAGCCAAGAAGTGGTTGAGGACGAAGACTTGAGTATGTTTCTCAAAGACAAGGCAATATCTCCTTCAATGTCTCACTGGGATTCAGTTTTCCATCGTAGTGTTATGGCATATGATCCACCCTATTATCCTGGAATGAGAAGGTTAGTCCAGAAGGTTCTAGATTCACCTAACCTTGTACCGAATAATTAATTAATCGAAATTAGCACATTATATTGGCAGCCTTAATTATAAGACATTTCTGTCCTCTTTGAGTGATCAGTAGGTGGTGCTTAATATCCATCACCAGGTGATTCATGAAATGATCTCCTTTAATGTTCGTCTAGAGAGCATAATGTAATTAATGTAATTATTCCAGACTAGCTGCTTTAGCAAAAAAGTGATAAATGATAAGGCTATCTATAGAAATGTATTTCACAATGCAACTAATGTAACGATTAAATGCAGATACAATAACATTATAATGTTATTTGATATAAATATTAATCAGCATGTCATTATAGCCTATTATGTCAGATGGTTCCTACATCAGCAGCTGTCTGATGTTTTTAATCCAGCTATAAAAGCTGCTATCACAATAAAAAGGTAGCGGCAGATACGGAGATGCCTCCACCGTAATGGCCACCACCACAAGATGGCAGCACCTACAAACCAGCTGTAAGGATTTGTCTATACAACTGTGTTAGATGTGTGTTGATACATGAATTTAAGGGCTCATTGGGAGAAGGTGATACTCATCTTTAATAGGATAAAGGTAAGGTTTCAAACTGAAAACATTATCGCAGTCTTTGTCAAGTTGTTTTAGTTTATATTTGTCGAGAGTTTTAAAAAGTTGCCTACACAACATGTTTTCATGTTGTGACGACCCAGCCTGTTCCTTGTTTTGTTGTTTTCTTTTCCAGGTTGGAGTGGGCGTGGCTGATGCTGGATTGAGAACACCTGGGCCCGGTGTTCTCCCTCCACATATAAACTGTTTCCACATCCTCCTTGGGGAAAGACTTGGAGGAAGAGATTGGGGAGAGAGGCTGTTCCCTTTTGCTTGTATCATTTTGGAGTTTGTGTCAAGTGAATAAACTTGTGTTGTTTAAACGTAACTCCTGGTCTCCTCCGCTCATTTGTCACGGTTTTCGAGCTGGTTGTGACAATGTTTAGAAAAATGTTACCAATAGACTATATGTAGGCTAGGTTTTGGTAACCTACGGTCCACACCACCACAAGAATTTTGAACAATTCTACTCTCATTGTAAACACATTAAAACAAGATAAATAGAGCATCGTGAAACACAGCACAATGCTGTGCTACTGAAAACGTAGGCAATACTGAATGAATTAAAACTAAATTGAACACACCAGTTATGAGTCATACTGGTGTACTCTACTTATACCTGTGTGTTAGTTTGCATTTGAATCTTCCAGCAGGATATAAGCTATCCTTCACAGGCAGTTTCTTCCAGACTCAATGAGGTCATATTCAACACTAATATCACTAAAAATCACTGAGGCTCAGACACTTACTGTACTCCTCCCAGCACTTGTTTCCATCAGGACTCAGCACCATACCAAGTTTATAAATTACTGTTTACTTCCTATAATATGTATACTTCCATTTTACAAATCAGCAGTTCGAATTTGATCTGTCTACACAGGACAGACAGTATAATTAAGTCTCCAACACAGATTAGACTCAGTAGAGTATTTAATGTAACAGATGGTAAATCACCAACTGCAATGCCAACACAACTCCCAGATACAGCTACTAATTTGCAAAGCTTGTAATACATTTATGCAATGGTATATTGCCATCTTTAAGAAATTAAATTGTGTCATTTTTCATTGCGTTTTTCTCATCACACCACCATAATGAATTTGAAATTAAACATTCAAGCAGTGTTTGAAGGGCAGACTTTCACCTTTAATTAAGTTTTACAGAAATATCACATTAAAAACACACTTTGTTGTTTCCTCCACCATGGGGATCCCATCAAAACAACAGAAAAAAAAAACTGAGTTGGATAATGATGTGAAAATATGTTAAAATGACACCCTGCCTTTAAAGCAACTCTGGATACATCCCATGTCTTTTAAATTATCTCTCTTCGCTCCTCTCTACTCGATCGAACCAGAAGTATTTTCCGACCTGTTATGTTAAGGAGCGTCCCAAAGCTCTGAAAGCCGCTTGGAGGAGTGAGGAGGGAGATCTGAGGAGTGATGAGAGAGGTACACAGGAACAGACTTCACAGAAGCAAGGATTAAAGCAAAAAGCACACTCTCCTACTGATTTCTGACTGTATCTGCTTCCCTGGCTTTAAAATAAAGGAACAAAAAGCCCAAAAATAAAAGCTTTAAAAAAAGATGAAAAACACTACACTACCTGAAGAGTTAAATTAAAGATAATCACACCTTTCTTAAAGATGGTAATTACCAGTTGGTAAGACTAAAGGCCCTGACACACTAAGGAGACTGCTGACAACGGCAGTGCCATTTTCAACTTTTTATCAGACATTAATCTCGATTAGAAGTACCTATATTACGAGTGTTGAGCGACAGCAGTGAGAAGATTGTCTTCTCGTATCACAACAGCGGTTTATTTATCCGCATTCTTCCTCGTCCTTTTCCGCTTTCCTCTTTTTGGAATGACGATTTCAGACTACCGCCGCCTGGTTGCATGGAGAGTTATTGCCTCTCACGCATGCGCATAACTTACGTGGTGGTTGGCCGTCAGCTGTAGTCTTTGCGGTGTGTTCTAGTGCAACTTTTTGGCCAAGACATAAGGCGAAGTGAGGTGATTCCACAGGCAGCCTCCATCGCCACTAGTTCTTTGCCGTCTGCTTGGTGTGTCAGGGCCTTAAGTCACAGGGGGACAGTCCAGGAAATCGTTAAAAACACAACATGAAGTTTGCCAAAATTTCCCTTACAAGACACAAACATATAGTACGAAACACAAATTTAACAGAAGTCACTGTTCAATTATTGGCTTAATTAATCTCAGTATTGTCTCTTTTACGTAAAATAAAACAAGATCAATAATCCCTGACCATCGTAAAAATTGAAACTAGATTCCAGAGTAATGGCAGCCTATCACAAAACTATTTAGAGGGATCCATTTATTTGTGTAAATGTGGAATCCATTTAATAAAACAACATAATGCAACCAGCTCACATACTGATTTTGTAATAGACAATCCATATGTTAGTAGCTTCAAAGGCAATGAAGGGGGGGGGGTGACTTCATCCCCTCATTATGCCTCCGCGACATTCAGATTGAAGATGCAACGTCACATGGCGGTGACATTTCGTCCTTATACTAGATGTAACCCTGTCTCTACTAAATGTCATTTAGTCATGAACCAAAATCCCCCCAATACTACTTGTTGATAAACCTGACCTGTTACGGCTCAAAGAATATGAAATGAAACCTTGGAAACAGGAATCAGTAAAATTGACATTCTCTTCAGTAAACACATTGGCCCTCACTTATCAATCTGGTGCAGAAACCAGCACAGATTTGGGTGTAGAAACCATCGTACGACAGGGTCCATGTGGGACCTATGAAACGTGCGTATCTGGCTGATCACAGTGTACGCAAGACCGGGTGTTGCGGCTGGAAACGATCGTCATTTAAATACCACGCCCCCATTTATTCACGGCTCAGCTGTCCTCGCCCCCAGAGTTTACGGCATGGCGACACATAATACGGCAAAGAAGAGAAACGAGATATGACCTGAGTGTCACCATAACAGAAAAGTAAAGAGGAATAACATTGTGTTGTTTGGCAGCCTGAAATGTAGGCTTAGCGAGCTTCAGAAGAAATGCGCCTGCATGGAAATCTCAGCAATGGTTTTAAATATTAAAAAAACTCCAGCGGATTTATGATATGTAACGTACACACTATAGGCTATAATATAATTTTTTTTCTATACCTTTAGTTTAAAAAACCTGGTCACAAACGATCACTACAATGTAGCCTAGCGTTGCAGGTGGGGTACGCCAGCCGTACCCCACCTGAAATAATCCCAGATCGTGGAGCGAATGGCTTCTTTCATCGGTTCAGCCTCAATATCAGGCACAAGTGGTACAGGCGAACCTGCATCTGTGTCAGATAATGTCGGCTGCACCGGCAAATCACCATTTATGAGACTTTAAAAGAGAAGAGAAACCTGAACTGTCATGCATCACATGAATAAAATTTTTGATCAAACGCTGTGAAATGTGCACCTCTCATCCGATTAGCCTTCTTTCCAAACATAATAATTTAACACAAGAAGGTCCTGACTCCGTCTTACAGCCCCTTTTCTTTATTTGTTATAAATTCACATGTAGTCTCTGGCCTATGTGCGTCTGCTGTGCGCAATTACGCATGTGGCACATCAGCGTATTTATTATTTAAATCTCCGGACATACCGATTAGTTATGATCTAATGTTGATGTTCTTGTCAAGGTTGTGGGAAAACAAGGAAGGTGAAGACAATGAGGGCAATCACACTGGAGGGAAACACACAGAGGAAGGAATACAATACAAGAAACACTAAGGACAACTACAAAATAAATACATGAAACACTGAAGACACTGTAGAATGAAAAATTAAGAAACACTAGAACATAGAGGGAAACACCAGGGAAGAAATAAACAAGAAGAAGAAATCACAAATTTCCCCCACGGGGGATCAATAAAGTTTATCTTTATCTTTATCTAAGAATGAGAGCTAAAAGATAAAAACCATCTAAACTGTGAAAAACTAAACAGAACAAATCATGACAGTTCTGTTTCCCTAAATAGTTCATATTTCAGAGGCTAAAAGTTGCTAAAAGGTTTTCTGTCCTTTTAAAGTAAATGTTTTTAGTTTTAATTTGTCTCAGTATTTTCTGCAGTGATATTCCTGTGTGCATGAACGTTTAACATGTATTTACTGAAAGCAGCCTCTCTAATCTTTAATGTTTAAAGTTAATCGATTAAACAAACAAAAATTCATCAAATAAAACACACAACTATAGAAATCACCTGACAGCTCGTGCTGCTCAACATTATTTAAAAAGCAATGTAGCCTACAGAGATCGTTTGAGGTGGAGCGTAATATAAAATACATTTTAGATGCCATATCTTATATAATGGTAAACCTGTGAACATCTATTTATCCATCTTAACAAGCACTGTTATTGTATGATCTAATTATTATCCGACACAGACCTGGCGTGGGATTTGAGCGTACCCTCCGCTCACATCAAATTGATAAGTGCCGAACTTTGCGTGGAAATGACCATACACCCATTTTTCTGCCGTACGTACATTTGATAAGTGATGGCCAATGACTTTATATCTGCCTGTAATGAAATTGATCAGCATAGACACACTGTCTCATCTGCAGTCAATGCTGGCACTCTGGAGATGGACTCACTGTGTTGGCTGTTCTATCAGCGAACAATGATTCAATGCTTTGTGGTCTACCACAAGCTGTGCTTCTCACACATCAAGTAGATAGCTATTAGAAAGTACTTGAGGTGGGGAAGAGTGGGGGTTGGTACCTTGGGATGAAGTCTCTTTGCATGGCAGGGATTGTGCTGATTAAGCCATTCTAATAGACAGGCCATGTCTGAATTCAGAGCTCAGCTAGATTTAGGAGCACAGCAGCAACGTATGAAAATGCTGCTGCTCCAGTCTGGTAGAAAGGTTTTTGAGCTATCACTTCCGGCATTTGGTACATTCCCTTTCCGTAAAGAATCTATTGAAGAATCGTTTAGAGATTTAAGAGAAATGCAAGAAGCCGACACAGAGGTCAACACTGCATTTGGGTCCACTGCTTCCATCATGTTCGAGCCAGTCGTTGCAGCATGCGGGTCATGTGCTGAGGTATGTCTAGGGTCTCTGCGGTGAAACCACGGTTGAAGGATTAATAGGGTGGGGGTCTGCTGATGCATGCTCTTGCTCCTTTGGGTCTCCATAATTCACATTGTCAGCTGAAGAGCCTGTGTCGAGCACCAACCCGGAGCTGTCGCTCATCATCACACACAGTCAAGAGCCTGTCAGAACAGATGAAGCCACCGGCTCAGCACTGTCGAAGAACATTGAACATTAATTCACATTCTCCTGACCCGACAGGCCTCACTAAATCCAGGTCCTGACTTGTGAATCTGGCGTCTGATTACGGAAGCCTTGTGTCAAACTCTCATGAGAGCCACAATGCTATAAATTAGATTAATGATCCACTCTCCCTGCCTCCACATCACATGATATTGGCACTACGGGTAGGTACTGTGTGTTGCCTTTCATAGCAGTTTTATTTTGTGAATGTGCATTAATTCTCACGCTCTAAAAATAAAATGTTATTGTTTTTCTCATGCAAATGCACATGACAACACATTGCAGTGTTATTTGACAAAGCTATGACTGACAGGAGTTCTTCACATCGAATGTAGCTGGATCTGAAAACAAATCATCAATCATTCAAACAATCTTTGTTTGTAAAGACCGAACATTAATCCAGCATAAGTACTAAGCAACATTTAGCTATAAATTCTTTTAGTTGTCTTGCAGATGTCTCATTTTGAGATCTCAGCTAAGAAAAAGATTAGACAAGTGTTAGATAAGTCCAAGTTCTTTAAATTGTCTTCCGGTTGTCTTCCACCTAGAGATCAACTTAGTAAGACAAGTGCTAGATGCAGTCAAACTTGTTAAAGAATCAGAAGCGGTGTTTATGGCCATGTACATTTACACATACAAGGAATTTGATTTGGTGTTTTGGAGCAAAACAATTAACAAGGAAATATAAATCAGCAGAGCACTGTTTGACAGTATATAAAGGCTATTAGAAAATATATAATGCAATATAAAAACACAAAATGTGCAATGGAGGAACTGTGCAGGTATGTTCAAGATTTAGTTTTAGGGTTTTCTCATTCATAGATCTGATCTTAAAGCAAAATCAGGCAAGTTTGAGCTCTAAAATGAGTCTCATTATGATCTACACAATAGAAAACACCTAGGCCTATGACTTCTATATATCTTATAATATAAATCTTATCACCTCTTTGCTATGTTAAGACTAAGAGGACTCATTTTTGTGATGTACAAAAAAGTGTTTTATTTACTTGGAGTCTGTGCAAGTGACCTACAGTCTGTTACCTTTTCAATTCAATTCAAAGAACTTTACATGTCCATTAGGAACTTAAGTAGTGTAAAAAGCATCAGTGCGCAGAGTCCTCAGTCAAGCCATAACAAATGATGCAATAAATAAATATGCAGGATATGCAATGCAATAAGTAAAACACTTTAACCATATTTACTATCATAAGTCTCAACAGTCATGGGAATATTATTATTTGACAAATCAAATCATGCATTGACTGCATAATAGAGATACTTACTGCACTAAACCTCAAAGCTGTAAAGGCCCGTAGTCAACTCTTTAAATGTTCATTGCATTCTGTAATGCATTCTGTAATCATGTAAGAACTTGTTCAGACAAACAGGCTGAAGACCAGTATGACTTACCATGAATATGGATGGATTCTGCAGCTGATTCATTCTAATTTCCAAAGAAATTTAGAAGGATAAGTGACCTTTAAAAAAACACCTAAGAGCATTGTTCATGCAGTGCTGTGTCTCTGCAGCGTATTTTCTTGTTCTGTGGGCATGTTGCACAATTTACACATGTGCACCTGTTGATTAAATACAAAATTAGATTAAACTAATGCACATAGACACCAAAATATACATTAAGAGGGATACAGACATAAAGGGCCCTAATGAGGCTCCCGCAAAGCGTTTTGGCTTGCAGCACTAATGTCTTTCCTATTTCACACCTGACGCAGTCATTTTAACGCACAGCGTTAACTCCCGCTAGTGCCCAGAGGTGTGTTTGTCTTAAAATGAGGTTTGGTCAGGTGCAAAGCTGGAACTCTTGCTATCAGGAGGACGCAGAAAACAATTGCACTTAAGAAAACCTGAACCCTGGTCTAAAGTCTAAATTCTGTGCTCCATATGCAGGGGTGTAGTGCTACTTTTTATTATTACCAGAGCGCACTTATGATGCATGTTTGCACGCACACGGTTACAAGCTGTACAGTCACAAGTTTACATAATATTAGTCAACTGCATAACACACGGTTAAATGCTTTATGAATCATTCAATCATGTTGAGTCTAAACATAATGATGTGATGATATTTGATTATGAAAATAGAGTCGGTGATGGCGCACCTGACAAAACACTTTAACTGATGACTAAAGAGGACACCTGCACATATTCATCACATACTGCAAGCCGTGAGTATTTTATGAAAACACACCCATGTTTTTCAATAGATAATTCATCCACCATAACTCAGAACAAGAAAATAACAATTGATCATATCGGATTTCATTAAGAAACATTTAATTGTATAATTTATAAAGGAGAATGATTGAAAAAGCTGGAAATGAGCTGATCTGAAGTAAAGAAAAGAGTCAAGAACAAAGTAAAATAGGGGCAAACAGCACTGGAGCACAGAGACATGGTTTGCTTTGCAGAACAGTTTGAAAATACATTTTTGTTCTTTGCTTGTGCTTCGTGTATTGAGAACAAGTGGCCTGAAAATACATATACAGCTTGATCACTTATTTCGACTGAAGGTCAAGTCTTTGTGTTAGATCAATTGCTGAGCAAGTATGCTGTTGAACTGCTGAAAACAATGAAACAAATCGGTACTTTATAAATGTTATTGCTTAAAATTGTCACCGAAAGGTAAGGTATGGCAAATTTCCTTCAACTTCAAATCTAATCAAATCTCTAAATGAACAATTGTTCTCCCATTGATTTTGGAAATAAAGAATAAAAACCTACAAAAGAATGTGTAATTATTGACGTAAATCAATGATAAAAATGTAAACTTTCTTTAACAACAGTTTTTTAAATGGCAAGATTTGTTGGGTCAATTTTATCTAAAAATACAGCTTTCTTCTGTTATGACATTTTATATAACATTTAATTGGATTTACGGGCATATTAAAAAAGGACATGCTAACATGGTTAATACTTTCAAGGCTCTAAATTTGCAACCTGACTTCCACGCTAGGCTGAAAATATAATGTGTTCATTATCATCTATAATTTAGTTAAAGTTAGTTTCAGCCCTATTTTGCATGGATACAGGGTAGGATTTAATATGAAAGCATTTTTAATCTGAGACTGGACAGAAGCCTTTCAAGTTGTTTTAATTGAAAACTCATACTTTATGGTATAGAAAAAAAAGACACATGAGGAAGATCATCTATCAATGTCAACCACAAGGTCCATGTACTGGATTCATTTGCTGCCATGCACTGCAGCACAATTTAACTGGCAATAGAACTATTAGTCACAGGACATTAAGCTAAATACAATTTGGCAAGTTCATAGAAAAGACTACAGGCACAAATGTAATAAAGATACATTTTTTATTTTCAACATTTATTCTCTCTCTCACACATATTGTCACCTGCATACTCCCTCCCGTCTGACCAACCAGGAACCATACAGGATCAACCCCTTAACACAGACTGCTATCTCCATTGCCTCTTCTAGTTTTTGACGACAATTTAAGATGTCCAGGAGGGAGGGTCAAGACAACACAATATGTTAACAGAAGAATGATACTAAAAACAGAGAACATGCATGTGCTGTTGTTGGGAGGCACCTTCCTCTAGTCTGGTGGCCCTATACCTACATGTGTACACCTAAAACTGTCTGGGTTTATTAAGGTATAAAGGTAGGACTTGCGGTGGCAAGTCCTCTCCAAGGGTTTTGGGGCTGCTATTTTTGGCCCTGAAACCAAAGCAATCATCCCATCAAACCCCTCACAGCGCCACCTTTTATCACCAGCAGTGGAGCTCCGAGCCTAAAACTCCTGCAGCCCCAAACCCTGTCATCTAAACACTACCCAAACCTTCATCCTTTTGTTTGTTTGTTACCTTGTTTCTTTTCTTTCCTAGATTTTTGTCGAAGTATCTTGAAAATGTCTTTACTGTCTCCTATCTCCTAAGCTTTGTTTTGCATTGTCTCACACTTGTACTATTTTTAAACACTTTCATACAGTACAGTTAAAACAATTCTAAATATACGCCCAAATCTGTGTCATACTTATTGACAATATATTTGTAATACTAAAAAAATAGAGGCACAGTAAGTAGGTTTATAACAATTTCCACATTGTAACACACTATCCTCTCTTGCAAACAAAGTTTTTTTTAGTATTTTCTTCACATGATTACTTATTTTCCTGGCATTGAACAACACTGCTTAAAGCATTTTTCTGTAATAAATAGGCTTTCTACTTATACATAATTGAAAATATTTCAACAATTCCAACTATTGCTGGACTTTTAGAGCACTGCTTTGAAGACAGCAGTATTGTTCAAAAATTCTTGAATTCGTGTTTTTATGATTTTAAGGACTCATTCGCTGTTGCTCCCAGCAAGCTCATCAGCCTGCTGCTTTAGCTTGAGTTTAGAGCTGCAGGAAGTTAATAAGACACAGGCTGAACTAATTCTATGCATTTGTTAAATAATGCCCTCTGTCCTTCAGTTATCAGCACGTTAACATAATCAGTGTGAACACATCCGCATGCTGAGGTTTGCCTTTAGCTGAAAAACAGCACAGCTGTTAGCTGCCCCAAAGAGCTGCTCACATCGCTGCTGGCATGGCTACAGACTATTTGTACAAGCCTGACTCTGCCTAATACTATCAAGATCCACTCATGCTGTTAAGTTTGAAGGCTTTAACGCCCAATATCTAATTTAATCTACAGTATATGAAAACCAAAAATGTGATGAAATTAGCTCTTCTTCCCCTGCGTCTTGTCAAGATGTGGCTCATCTATATACCACAACTTTAGCCTAAAATTTCTGAATCTAATTCAACTTAGCTTTTTTCTTGTATGTCAGTGGATGGGAGACAGACTGTGTTAAGATAACTGCTTTATATTTTTTAATTAACTCAATATTCCAGCTAATCCTTCTGAATAAATTTGCATCGAGGGAAACTGGGACTATTCAATTCTTAGATGTAACCATGAAAGAAAAAAAGATGTTGAGATGTCAGCCAGCCTGCTCTTTGATCTCTTTGTCACTTAAATGCAGAGTATACATTAATTTGTCATTTACATGTTTTTAATGCAGTTAGCACAATGGCAGATTTCTTTGAAGAGACCAGAAGACTATCATTTCCAAATCCTTATTCTACATCCTAGAGTTGCCTGTAAATTAACGCCCGATTGCGCTAAATAGGCTAAAGTTCAGTTTCTATTTACACAACATGGGCGCTGGGCAAGAAAACGACAACTGCATTGGGTGGAAAATATCATTTACATGTGCACCGTGTGCCAAAATGCTTTGCACCAGATGTAAGATAGGGTCCTATATAAACTTAAGATAACTTTTTATTCGAGTAGACTTTCCCAGTGATGAGCCTTAACAAGTTATTGCAAATTCCGCTGATGCAGATATCTAAATCATATAATAACATCGCAACTGCAGATATGGACTGATACAGTGTATAGGGCGGGGACAATGGTGATCCTTATAATAACCAACCAATATCAAAATTGCCCTGTCTGTCAAAAATCTTGGAATCAGTGGTAAATAATCAAATAAAAATTACGATTACGGTTGGAAATATTCATTTGGAGTTTCTGTCATTAACGTTCCACTGGGGTCAGTTCTGGGCCCTATCTTATTTACAATCTATATTTACAATGTTGTTTGGTCTATCACAAACTGTAACATTCATCTATAGGCAGACATCATTGTATTACATTGTTCTGCTGACTCTGCACAACTTGCTGTAGAGAAACTACAATTTGCTTGTAATACTCTTCAGAAGACATTTATCAGCTTAAGACTAGTCCTTAAATCCAGCAAAACCAAGTACATTATCTTGACCAAAGCCACATATATTGATTTTAACAATTATCCACACTCAAGGCAACAGTATTTAAAGGGTCAGAGTGTATTAATATCTTGGCGTTTGGCTGGACGAATCATTTACTTTTAAGCATCATATTGAAAATCTCACAGGCAAACTTAAGACAGAAACATGGGCTTCTGTACAGAAACAAAGCTAACTTCCCTCTTGATTGTAGATCGTTGAAGCAGCCTTTATGATTGATTATGGCGATACCATCTATAGGCAGGCCTATGAGACTCGTCACTCATCAGCAGGCACAGAGACGTTATAATCACATTTATGTCTATATCTATAAATCAATTATTAGAAGTACACCATTTTATATAACATCTCTGCTGAACTGGGCCCCGTTTCTAAATGAAGGTTCAACAAACCCTCAGTCTAACCCTGAGCTCTGAGTTGATTTACTCTCAGGTGGGAAACTCTGAGATTTCGGTTCCAGATCAGCAGATTTAAAATTTGTTAAGTCAACTCTGAGTAGGTTCACTTGGTGTTCAGAGCGTGCACCACGACGATAAAAAGCCACCATGAATGGAGCCCTGATTCTACGATTCACCATGGCAACAGGTGACAAAAAATAAATTGTCGTACTTTAACCATCTCGAAATACATCAATATCTTCATGTGGCCACAGGCTACGGCGAATATAAACAGGTTTTAGGAAGGGAAAAAAAGTAACACCGCTGCGACGGAGAATGAAGTGGTGTAAGAGAAAACAGCTGCATGATTCAGCGCGTAAAGTCTACTAATTTAATATTTAATCAGAATTATAATATTGCAGGTCAAAACTGGTGGAATGGTATTAAACCTATAGATATAGAATACAGAAGATGCAATCCAGCTGAATAAAAGCAAACAGCTCAAAATAAAATATAAGAACATGATAGGTTCATATAGATTTAAAGTTAACTTCATTCAGAGTCTATTTGAATGTGCATTAACTTTATCCCCAACATAATTCTGTATTCACACACATAGGCTAAATGTCCTCTCACCTTTATCCCGTTTAGTTGATTAATTAACTAATTAAATTAACATCTCCCGATGTTAATGTAGGCTCTAATTCCCAGCGGAGTAGCCTAATGCAGCCCCTTCATACCGAGGCTCGAGTAAAGGACATGCCATGTTTGATAAAAAAAATTAGTCTTATACGCTGTAGTATTGCCACCCTAACATATATTAAAACAACCTGGATTTTTATTCAGACAAACGGTGAATCTTCACTAACACGTGCGTGATACGGACTGAATGGTTCACAGTTACCATAGTAACTGACTCAGGGATAAAGTAACCTCTCCCTCTGGAACGGGTTGGAGTTAGCCTTACCCTTTATCTTTCTCGAGTTTGAGTGACCTCCCCTTCTGAAACGGAATACCCACAGTTTCCCTCAAATCACAGGGTTTTACACAAATTTGAAAACTTTCAGACGCAATTAAGTAATTTTAATTTGAATAGTTTTTGGAAAACATCATGATTTTTAGAAAAGTAACACCCCCCTTTATGTGCGGTATGCTCATTTGCCTCTTTGATATTAGCCCTATGATCTGTGTATCAGTGATCATTTTATGATAAAACTTTATTCAGGAAAAAGCACAATGTAAAACACATAATAAACAAATGGTAATCATATGAAATAAATCTTACTAAAGGGCCTCAGTAATGATAAGAGTTTAAGATAAGCTAATTTGCAATGGATGAATGTTGTTAGTGTGATTTTTGCAATTGCAGACAAATGGCTGGCTGGCTGGAATAACCATTTTTATTAAGGTATAGCTTAGAAAAACCCAACACAAATTCATAAACAATGATTAACATGCACATTAGTATAGAACACAAAACAGTTACTTTTCAATATGAAAATACCATTCTACATGTCAGTATCTCACAGAGATCATTGATTAATACACCAGTATTAAGGTAGGAGAACACACTATATAAGAGCAATAAGGTTGGCCTTTGATGGCTATGGTTTAAAAATATATGCAAGCTATTTACACTGTTCCAGGTACACTCCTTTCTAATAACAACATAACACAGAAAGCAATAAAAAAAGACTCACCTTGTGAATATTAATAGATATGTTTTGTTCTGGTATCAATATATCTAAACCATTTCAGCTGGTGGCCCCAATCATGTCCTTTAGATCGTACTTTAAATTTTATTGAAGCACAAGGCAAAAAAACAATAGGTTTGTTTTTTTATATTATCATGACCAGAAGTAAGAAACATTAAGCTAAATCACTATTGTGTAATAACAAGAAAGCTCTGAGAAACTACCACACATTGAAGCACTTTTACTTAATAGCCTATGAGTCTGACATCTGGCTTTAAGGTTACCTTATTTGGATATTAACAGATATACTAACATCACTTTGTTCAAGTATTTGCATACACTGCTCTGAGGCTTGGTCACACCAGAAAGTGGCAAAAGGATTTTCATCTGCATATCTTTGTGAAACAAACTTTGCTAGAGGCTTGTGGTAACATAATAACGTAAGTCATTTCGTTCTCAGGATTGAAGGACATTTTTTTCAATCAATACAGAAGTGTGTTATCACCGTCGTTGACTTGATTAATAACAGGTCACTTAGTTTGAGTTAATTAAAAGTTTAAGAGGATCAAAGCTGGACACATCATTTGCCTAAAAACATGTCGTCTCTATTTTATGCAGGTTGTGGGACTTCAAGGAAGGATACAGTTAAAGTGGTGAATGCAACAAAGCAAATAAACTATGCCAGCTTGCCTAATTTTGGCTTCTTCAGTTCCTTCACAGGTAAGCAATGGCAAGACAGCAACAAAAATCAAATGAATTGTTCTCAATGCAAAATTTGACATGGATTTTCTTTTCCATATACGTGATCCGCTAACTACAGCAGTTAAACAAACTGATTTAGCAATTCATTTATTCTAATTGCTGGTGTGACTGAGCTTTTATGCTACAGTACAGTTTGATATACAACTCAAAGAATCAACGGTAGGTCAGTGCTGTAATCCAAAAGTCACCATGTACCGATACAATTTAAATTACATAGAAATAAACATATGTGAGCCGCTGAAGTGGGATTTCTCGTTTAGGCAAACATCAGAAAAAGATTGGATTTGAAGGTCATAGCAGTGAAGGACATCTGAAACATCATTGACTATAATCCAACAAAACAAGTCCAATAAGAACATCGTCATTAGTCAATCAAGCAGCTATATGGTGACAGCTGTAATAATGGGACAGGAAAATCAATATCCCATTGACTTGTCTGCAGCAGTCTAATCAACAAGCACAGAGCTTTATGAAACCAGTAAAAGAGCAGCACATAGGACAGCCTTATTATGTTCTTATGTCGGCTGTTTGGACTTTTTATGAGGCCTCTGGGGTCTGCACACCTGTTCAGATGTAAGTGAGGACACGCAGTCACCTTGCATCAAGTCGTTGTGCTTTCATTCGACTTTGGGGTAGCAGGGGAGGGGAGCAGGCAGTGCAAAAATACAGACAATGACAGCTTCCAAAGCGTATGACCTACCCAGCCCCATGTTCATCAAAGGCACAGTTATGTGTAGCATTTCAGCTGACTGTATACTTCCACATCTACAGGACCGCAGTGATCACACCTCAACTCTTACTCAGGTGGCTTCGAAAGACTCAGTCGCACGATAAAAGAGCAAAAAGTAGCTCCTTCAGCAGAGTAGCAGTGTTCTTTTGTAACTCTTCATCATTGTGGTATGTTTCAAATTGATGGTAATTGGGTTGGAGTAAAGTGACAGTCATTCATTTCACTCAATTTCATGTCAGGGGCTCCACCACCGTGGTTTTAGCATCAATCATTTTGATGCCTTGTAGCTGAAAAATATGCCACAGATGAAAATATATATATACACATACAGCTTTCCTAAAGCTTCCAACCCTTTCTGACCCTTTCCCCCTTTGCCTTTCTGTCTTTGACCTCCTTCTCTACATTTGAAGTTTCTTATAACCCCTGTCTGATGTATTAAAAAAGAAAACAATGTCTCATCTCCTCTTAAGCTATAGGGAAAGGAAAGGAAAGGAAAAAGGGGTGGTGTGAGCTCTAGTGAAGGCACTGTTATTCTTTAGGTCATTGTGCAGTAGGCCTGCTGGTCATCAGGGGTGGTGACTTTGCATGTTTAGTAATATGAGATATGTATCTAAAGACCAACATTAAACATGGGATCTGTTTGACTTGGTAAAAACCAAATGTCTCAATTCTCTAGATTGCCTGCTCTCTTTTTAGACCAAGAATGTGGTGTGTAATATGCATTATTTATGGTAGGATGAGATAGAAGGCCAAGAACAACCACAGTACTGAGAAGCCTAAAGTTATGTAGCCTGTGGCTCCCAAGTAGATGTAATATCAGTTTTGGAAATATCTGAGTTTCGAGTTGATTAATATGTTATGCATTTCTGATGCAAGCTTTTTCAACTTTTAAGCCCCAAATGGGATTTCTCTTTTTGCAAAAAGTTGTGTAGATAAGTGTGGATTCCACTTTATGTTTTATAAATGGAACTGGTTTAGTTTAAAGACAATTAAACATTGATGCAACCATTGACTATAGGCATATCACCAGCTGGGAAGTTGACTTTTAGAAGATTCATTCTTTTGAGTTCCCTTTCTCGAAAAAAAGAAAACATTTTTAATGCAAGCAGCCTCTGTCACCTACTTTGGTATGGACTAAAATGGGTTTTAAGGCAGTGGTATCTCATATGATACCAAAATAGATAACTCATGTGGACATCATAACTAAAGTAAAACCTTGAGCCAGTGGCACTAATGACCCTGGTAAAATGGTGAAAAAAAAAAAGTATCATGCATACATATCGTCACATCTCTATATGATGATTGAAAAGAAAATAACATGGTCATGTTGTAAGAGTTCTGCAGAGTTCAGTCCTTTTCAGTCTTTCCCAGCCCTGAATCTGTAGCCCGGGCCTCGTGCCAGTCCAGTTGACGGTTAACAAAGAACAGGCTGACTGAGGGGATAGTGGGGAGGGAGGGCTCTCTGTAGGCTCTGATTAGACATCATCACCAGATGGAGAAGTGCAGTGCACTGATGAGGACTGAAGAGAGGCACCATGGGCTGATGCGGATCGCTCCTGAGCCCCGCGCTCCCATACCTGCAATAAAAAAAAAAAACATCTAAGAAACTCTGAAGAATCAAGAGAGTAAAACCTGGAAACACATGATACGTTTCTGACAAGACATCACAAATCATAGATAACTCTGATAGTTTTAAATGTCTACATTATGACTTGCTTGAAAGTCAGATTTATCAGACAAAGTTCACATCACATCAAGGGGCAGAGCTGCAAATTGAGCTGCCTCAAAATTTTTGCCCAGATGTTAAACGATAGCACAGAGCTGCTTACTATTCTACAGCATTATTCAGCAAGTCAGCAGGGAATAATAACCCAATGGCAGAGATTGATGACAATTTTCACACATTTTAAATAAAAGCGGTTGCTTTTATCAGGGGTGAAATGGGTGATCTAAAGTCAAATTTGTATTTTGTGTTGCTTAACCTGTGCAAATGAATCAAACAGACACTTGTCTATTTCACATACTACAGGTTAAGGGTTAAATGCACCACTAACTGTGCTGCAGAGCAAACGTCTCTGTGAGCAGGTGATGTTTATGCACGTTGCCTCTTTTGATGCAAATTGGCCTCATTGCAAAAAAATGTCTAATTCCCACTGGCCACTATCCAGCGCAGTTAGAATGGAAAAATGACCATCTCTTGAGGCTAGGTTATAACTGTGTTAAAATATTTATAAGAGATGTCCTTCAAACTTTCCAGTGATCAGGAAGACAAGCTCACCTCTGTGTGACTTCAGATTTCTTTTTATGTCAGTAAAGTAAATTACTTTGACATGACTATTATTAATATAACCAGGGGTAAAATCACTCCTGTACGACGGAGGATTAGGGCCACGCTAAAACTTTTTTTCTTTTTAGAGATTAAAGTCGTAAATTTACAAGAATAAAGTCGTTACTTTCCGAGATTATTCTTGTAAATTTATGACTTTATTCTCGTAAATTTACGACTTTAATCTCAAAATAAAAAAAATTAACATAGCCCTAATCCTCCGTCGTACTCCGGGGATGTCAGCGGCAACACTTCTTCCAAATTTGTGGAGACACTATGGAGCTGTTAAGCTTGTCGAAAATGCAAGTGTTGTTTTTTCCTCTTGATACAAACAAGGAAGAAACTGTTGGAATGATAAAAGCCATACACTATTTTTTTTAGTCTGGTCTCTCAATGAACTTGAAAAGTTTCCCCTTCCTTCCCAGCTCATTATCAGTATGCCAACAAAATGGTGCTGCTTCAGCATGAGAGTGCAGCTCCACGCAGAGTGGAGGAGTATATACTTCTCTCCACGTTTAGATGCAAAACAACAGAAAACTGCACAGGACATCTTTAAGGGCATGTTTGTGCCCAAAATCATTTGTGAATTAGACCTCGAGTCAAAAAGTGTCTGCAATCCATTCTTAGGGAATCAGGTCCAAAGTGTTATCAATTACCAAAAGGAAATGGTACAAAGACTTAAAAACAACATTGAACTCACTCAATTTCTGAATGTGGATAGGTTCACTGCCCACGCCTTCACCACCATCACTCATGACCTTGATCTGAATGAGATAGTTGTCATTTGCAGAGAGGTTGAGCTCCACAGTGGTTTTGTCGGTCAAGATGGTGTTGATGTCATTGTAGCGATGTCTCTTGAGCAGCACCTGAAGCAGCGGAGGGTGATGCAAAAAAAGGTTCGTTATCCAAGAAACGCCATTCTTCATTTTGAAGATATATGTGGGTGCAGCAAATTGGGACCTACCAAATATCCAGTGACCTTTGACTCCGTCTCCGAAGCTACTACGGGATCCCAGTGCAACGTGAGTGTGGAGCCAATCATGGTCCATTGTATGTTGAGTGGGGCCCGATCAGGAGCTATAGAAAAAGACTCAGTTAAATATATGCTAAAAATAGCTTTTCTAATGCTGGTTCAGTTTGTAGAACAATTAATAGAATGTCTGCTCGACTTAAGTGTTACAATTAGAAAGAGCTGCAGCAAGGCACCCTATAAGGACCCTTCTTTGCTCTTTGCTGCTGTAACAATGTAAATGTCCCCATTGTGGGACAAATAAAGGATTATCTTATCTCATCTTATAAAGTTATTAATTCTAAGGTGGCCCTGAGAGATCAAAACACAATAAGAAAACACAGTTCAAAAATGCTTATGACACAAGGCACATTTTGAAATCTGGCCAAGTGAGAAAACACAACTAATTTAAGAAAAACATTGCAACATTGCATGGTCTCTGGCAGCATATCTCAAATGTATATTCATATAGCCTACTCAAACACTACTTTTTTCCACTCAACCTTGGATGTATCTGTTTTTCTGTTGGTTTTCTTTTTGTTAAGGTAAACTGAAAGCTCTCTTGTTAGAACAATTTTCCACAGCCTTATCAACAAAACGAAAGAAATGCCGTTCTTCTCATACTGACAATACAAATTTGACTTAATAGGGGATGACTAATTTCACGCAGGACAACCATTTGAAAAAAACAAGTTCCCCTGTGGGACAGACTCACGTGGTTTCTTTGTGGTGGTGTTGATGGGCGCCAACTGTGGCCCAGGGCCAGCTGTGTTGAAAGCAGCCACAGAGAGGTAGTAAACTGTGTTTGCTTTCAGCCCAGTGATGTTAACTAGTGTGTAGTTTCCAGATATGCGCACTTTTCCGACACTGTCAGGCTTTGTGTCATCTTCCCAGTAAACGACCTGTTGGCAACAAAATAGTGCAAACTGTAAAAGACCTGTTTCTGTTGATCTACTTCATATGAATTGAAATTCCATCATGTCATTTAAGGTGCTAATTCAACACTTGCTTTGAGTTATCTTTAATATTCATGTGTCTAAAGTTACAAATTAGTTAAATAATAAATAATTAAATTGAAATGGAAAGTGTGCACTCAGAAATAATCATGTTATTCCATTGCCCATTGATTATTGTATTTCAAAGTTGTTGTCAGTTAAATTTGTGAACCATGAGCACAATTATATTGTTTTCAAGAAACTGAAAATAGATTGCATTTGTAGACCTGAGAACATATAATTAAGGAATGATTACAACACATACATTGCTCTGGATCCATACAAATTGTGGCCTATTGAGATTCAGTGGCTTAAAACCAGTCCAGGATCAGGTTTTGAGATGTGTTCTGAAGAACAATGTGGCCACTGCTATGGCAACTGCTGGGCCAGAGTTGACATATATTGTGAGAGCACTAGGAGGGGGAAAAAACAACACAGCCTTCTTTGTATTCTTGGAAGGTTTCGGGGAATTTTGATTTTCCTCTTTTGAGTTTGGTGTTGGTGTACCCACAGTGTTGAGGTCATTATAATGTTTAAAACAAACCTTCACAGAAATACATGCAAAGATAAAGTAAAATGCTACGAGTAAACCACGGAGAAAAACTTTGATTAAAGGGTAGATGGTAGCTGTAAGTAGCCCAACGAAAAAGATAAATGATCATGTTATTTGAAAAAACAAAATTACAATATACCTCGTATCCAAGCACTCTTTCAGGGATGGCAGGGAGAGCTTCCCAGATCACTTCAATGTGGTCTGCAGACACACTTCTGGTCATAACCCTCGTAGGAGCCAAACTGGGAACTGCAGAAATAGAGCCCCAGAAGCTTAGACACTCAGACAGCACCATCACACACACTAATAGCAAAAAGACCTGTAGTTTCACTGAAAAGCTATTTCCCCCTGCTCCCTTTTAATGGGATCTGTGAATGACATAAAGGAAGACTATCTGCCCCACAAATTCAATTAACAGCATACCTCCCTGACAGAGCAGTGTAGTAAGTGTCTTCTAGGATTTCCTGTAATCTACCAGCATGATAACTAATATCAAGTTGACATTCCCAGCATGAGAGGGAAAGGGGAATAACAGTATGACAAAAAACTCATTTAATCATTTTTATTCAAGGTCGTAGGTGTGAAAAGAGAGATTATAGCTTATTAAAGCCTCACTCTGTGCTGCAGACGATGAAGTATATCCCATACCTTCCTCTGCCGAATAAACTGTAGCAATCGAGCTGAAGGGCCCTTCCCCCCTGTTGTTGTACGCCCCCACTTTCACATCGAAAGGCGAGAAGGGTGAGATGGTGTCATTGCGGAAGACATAACGTGCCACGCCAGGTATGGAGATAACGGCTCGCGTCCACATGACTGTGCCCAAAGGCCTGAAGGCGATGATGTAGCCAAAGCCCTCTCCGTTCTGTAGTTCCTCAGGAACAGGCTGGGAGCAAAACACAAAACTATAGTGATATTAAAAGGCATACAGACAAAGAAATAGATAGGCCTGTCTCTGCAGTGTGTTGACCAGGGTCTCTGTGATTTGACACTTCCCCTTTCTTTGCTGTTACTGCCCAGAACACTCAGCAGTCACCTTTTACCTTATCTTTCCTTCTAGCGCTGCTATGTAATTGTGGCCAAAGTGCAAAGCTCTTCATAGGAAGTGCTCTCTGTCCCTGCGTTTGGAAGGATAAAATGGCACTTGGAGGCAGAGTCAGAGGTGAGGTGTCTCGCTCTAATGAGGGTCTCAGAATTGCTCCATTCAATTCAGCACAATTAAGCAAAACCATTACTCGGCCACGGAGAGAACAGTAAAATGTGACTGATGACTTACCTCCCATGTTATCACTAATTCAGACTTTGTGCCGCCTCCTCCTCCAACATCAGTGGGAGCTGTATCAGGAACTGAGGCAAAGTCCAGAGGCAGGCAATTAGAACACAGTATACAAGGCCCAAGTACAAGTATTCACTATACTTGTAGACTAATAAAGTGTTGTATTTCACACCACACGACTCCTCCACTTTATGCAAACAGTTACATTTCAGTGTAACTGAAATAGTGTTTTTGCCAAATGTCTCCTTGCATAAACACTAAGCAAAGATTTGTAGTATTTTAGAAAATGACATTTGACTCAACCCACTCCATTTCTATTCCAACTCTACTGCTTGTGCACTGCAAAGTAATGGCAAAACTGATGCTGTAGGTGGGGAGTACTCATTCATGTCCATGTAGTATCCTTTAATAAGTGGAGGATTACACTTAATGTGTTGTTGCAGCGTTAATTTTTGATTCCCATGGTTGGCTGTAAGAGGGGGGTTAATGTTGGTAACAGTGTACAGCACATCACCATGTGGGAACCTCGAACTTTACAGTGTTTTTCACGTTTGACTCTTTTGAAAAACATAAAAACACGTGCACGCTATCTTCGTAGCTATATACTGGCCTTCAAATGCTTCATATGATTAAGTTATATAACTTCTATGTGATTTCAAATCATTCTATGGCATCTTTCTCTGATGTTTACACACTCAGTCTTGTGCTTTCACTCTCTCTTACGCAGTGGGTTGCCAAATAAAAGGAAGTTAAAAAGCAGTCCCAAGGTTACAAATATAGTTACCGTACTTATTATCTTAGCAGCAGACTTTTCTCAACTTCAAACATTTTCTTTGTTTTTTTTTTTTACAGAGAAGCACACATATTCTCCAATATCATAAAATCTGTTTTCAATGCTGTGTTTTTTCTCCTTTTCTCTTTTCTACAACTCGGCATCTACTGCGTCTTGAGCTGTCGACTAAAACCAAGTTTTTACAGACAGTTTATGGACTTTGTATATGTAAATGAACAGTGCATTCTGGGTCAGTTATGTAACACAAGAATATGGGGGAAAAATCTCAGGAAAGGTAATTCATGGTAAGTAATAGTGCAAAGCAGTAGCAAATCTTTCAACACTATTTTCATATATATTCCACAGTATTTGAGCGGGCACTTTAGTACAGAGTTTCACTACCTGCATCCTCTGTCCTGGTCTTGGCTGAGGCTGGGCTCGGCTCCCCCAGGCCTACAGTGTTGCGTGCCACCACCCTGAACTCATACTCCACCCAGGCATTTAGACCCACAACTGTTGCTGTCAGTATGTTTCCGCTGATCTCCTCTGGCACTGTAAAGCAGAAAACTGGTTCTTTAGAAAAATAAGTTGTTACACTACAGGTTAGAAAAATGTAATATTTGAAAATGTATTGTAATTTTCCTTTTATATTTCAAAATGTAACTGATTATTTTACCTAAAAATGCATTTGACTCCATCAACTTTACAGAATTTTGTATTTTCCTTGACACTTAAATGCAAATATTAAAATGGCATTCATACTTATAAAGCATTAAAATATGGACATGAATTAAATATCAAAACACACAAAAGTTCATAAATAGGGAGCAATGTTTAATGATACCTGTGTCAACAGCCTGCCAGCCCACAGTGAAAGGTGTTCGGCCCTGAATGATGTAGCCAGTGATGGGACTGCCATTGTCCATTCCTGGACTCCAGGAAAGCTGGGCTGTGCTGTCTGTAATCTCCTCCACTGCTACCTTGTAAGGGGGACCTGGCGGACCTAAATCAATTAGACAATGAGATAGGTTAACCTTAGGTGCTCAATCATTGTAAAGCAAAGTGCACTACTTTTTCAAACTAAAAATCTACAACTTCAGGGTTATTGTCTCCAAGGGGAAATTTGTTTTGCGGCTATAGGTGAAAACAAGAGACTTATAGAAAAAACACAAGCACATAGACTCTCTTACGAAGACTCGCACATGACAGTCACCTGCTGATGGTCACTACATGAGCAGCTCCCCCTACGTTCTTTACACTTTATGACTTGTCAAGCCCATTCTGTACCTTTAATTTAAGAGCCATCTTTAATATGTGTGCATTCATGGACTTTTCTTTCACTGTGTGTGGATATGCCAGGCCACAAAGAGACAACTCAACATGACTCATCAGCAGTGGACCAGACACCGGGTTGGATCTTTTATGATAAAGCATGGTGTCACACAGGAGCAGACAATGTTGAGAAAAATAAAAGGGAAAGAGAGAGAGAGAGAGAGAGAGCGAGAGAGAGAGAGAGAGAGAGAAAGGGGAATGCATTTGTTTGTAACATGTAACATGTTCTGACTTTGTCCGTTGGTTATTTTTTGCTGTAATTATTCAAATGTTTTCAATGGTATTTCTCCAATGTGTAAATAAGCCAATTATAATCATTTTCTATGATAAACATTGCATTCTCAAAGCACCAGGGACAGCTATTACAGTTCGTTAAGGGCATGAATACTAATGAAAATCACCAGATACACTTAAGTAAGCAGGATAAAAACAGAGCATATCATAAGCACTATCCAACTGGGCCAGAAGTCACACTAACCAGTGTGAATGTGGAACATTTGTGAAATTCAGCAACTCATACCTCTGATTGAAACAGTATCCTTGTGTCTACATTGCAAAGACAATGATTGGTAGGCTCAGGGGATTTCATTCTTTTATTTATTTTTATTAAACTTGTGTTCTTTGAACATTTTTTACAAATGTTTCATGCTATATCATCGTACAGTTCATTTTCTAAGGAAATAATGCAAATAGAACTATCCATTACATCAAATCATGCAGGAGCATATAAAAGCAAGCTTTTGAAATCAAAAGGTTCTCTTACCTTTGACAACCAGGATGGCAGACGTGGACAGGCTCTCAACATCAGTGTCAATAACACATACATATTTTCCTCCATGGTTCAGCTGGATGTTTCGAACCATCAGATCCCCTGATATGCTCTAGAGAAAATGTATATTTGAAAGAAAAAAAAAAAGGCTTGGTAAGAGATGCTAAGTTATGTCATCACTCTCCTTTGGCTCTGGGTTGTTGTCACTTTTATAATGCTTTGCGCAATTACATCATCTTTAGGCCACTGATTTTTTTTTTCTCCTCTTCAAACAGTAAAAATACACATGGCAGATGTACTCTGCACAAACAATGCTATTGGCTGCCCTTCAGGCAATACCCAAGCAACCAGCACCCCAACCCCCATACAAACAGCTACCAGCTAAACATTCAACACACAACACAAACACAGGCCAGTCAATTTGACATTTTGACATTCCTAATTATTCTGTAATTACATAAGCTCAAGCAAGATATGAGTGTATTTCAAATATTAATTAACATAAGCTGTTGCATGTAATGTCCACGAGGGAACACAACAAAACATAATAAGGTGATTTTTCATCAACTTTCCTGACTGAAGAGGTGTGGTTGCTTTAAGGAAAATTTGAAAAGTTTAATTTTGAGGATCACAAGTTGATGATTGTGATAACTATCAATGCTAACCGGCCACAATGTGGCTGTAATGAAAGACCACGTGTAACGCACAATTTGCCTAAATCTTGGTTGCTTGTGAAACCTGATACGTATAGTGTGACATAAACAACGTAGGGCCCAATCGTAAGCCCAGTGCAAATCCTCCAGCGCTCACATTGTTTAAATAGCAAATGATCGGGGGTTCCTGTTAGCGCCCAGGGGTGTGTTTGTTTTAAAATGAGGTGAGGTCACTTGAAAAGTTGGGGGCGTTCCTATCTTGAGGACGCAGAAAAGGACTGCGCCTCAGAGCACCTAAACCTGGTCCACAGTTTAAAGTCTGTGGCAACAGCATGTTTCTGATATTAAGAGGAAACATTAGATAAATGGGCATACGAGTTCACCACACATTTCTCCTGAGCTTAATTCAAACACACACGTCATTTCATTTGCTGATACATTCCAATTACATTTTTAATGGCTGTGGAGCGCTTTTGGTTCTATTTCTGTTAGTTTCCAAGCTCTCGTCCCTTGTACACTCTTCCAGTGTGCGTTCTGTCTAATACACACAGAAACACATACTCTAGTTCAGCAGAGAGTCAGATTCATAATACATCTTATACATAACTATAAATACCACAGACAACCACAGATCTTCATGTAGACACTGTTCATTACCCACGCATTAGATAATGTAGCCAAGCATTCCAGCAGAGAAGAAGTAAATCCAGGTTTACAGCCTGCATGTATTTTGATGTTAAGCACACTGAACATTAGTTAACATAGATCCTGTACGATTCTGTCGCCGTGTCTGGAGATTTTAATAATTAATTAGGATATACTTTTGTGCCTCATGCTGAAATATTCACCGTGTCTATCTGATCGTTTCTGGTGTTGTGGGAATAATTCAGTGAAATATGACCTCAGTCCGTCATAATCATATTCCACTGTCCTGTGTTTGTTCTATTTAATCTGTTCAGGGGTAAAATGAAAGCAGAGAAGTTAAAGTATCAAGCTGGAGTTCGATCCATCAGAATAAAAACTGAATTCTGCTGTGTACAGTATATAGCAACGTGCAAGCCTGCAGGGGCGCATGTGGCTTTTAAATGAAATGGGATCTGACAACGATTGGTTTGATTCATGTTACACCCAAAACACACCTATGTATAATCAAGCTACATAATCCATCTTCTTTGCACTGCGTAAATACCGAAATATAGGTGGACACGAATCGCCGTGCACCAAGCGCATTACACAAAACCCTTTATACCATCAAAATCAACCTTTAATGTATGCCATGGAACAAATTAAAAATGTATAAAAACACATCAGATCCAGACATTATCATTACTTTCTCATTCTGACTTTGCATCCACCTTCTAAAAGCCCCCTGTTAAAGTGGGCTGTCACAGAACACCCATACAAAGAATGAGGCAAGTCACCAGAGGGTTAAGGCAGGCAGAACTCACTGCAGTCATAGCAGATTTTACTATCCCTCAGCAGCTTATCATCCTAGCTTCAATCTGCAGCAACTTGGAAAGACGACCTGTTGATGTCCACCTTGCTGGAGCATCTGATAAAGCAGAGCTGAGCGTAATGGCACCTCTATGCATGACGACCTATCCTGCTATCTTTCGTCTTCTGATTCTTTTTTTACTTCTTTCACACCTCCTGACATTTTTTTTTTTACGCATGGCTGTTCCATGTTTGATTCTCTCTTGAATGTCACCCACCACCTGTCGACCTGAGAGCTTGCAATTGTGAGCAAGGCGTCCTGCTTGGCATGAAGGACGCGATGAGCAGATTTGCTTTAATTATGTAAATTAATTCATCAGAAGCTGTTGAGCATGGGGCTGGTAATCTCTCTGGACAGGGGAAACAGATTCTGTGAAAACTTTATCTCAGTATATGCCTATGCACACAACAATGTACATTTCATTCACAACGCCACAAGGGCGTTCAGATATGATATCAGGCTTTTACACAAGAACAACAATGATCGGACAATTGGCCTAGGAAGATAAATGGCACAAGAAAACAAAGGAGGGTGTGAAGTGATTTTATAACTGAACAACTGACCTCGCCCTTCATCAAATGGAACAAATATTTCAGGATGAATTGTTATCCATTTTTATCTCAGAGCATAAGGATTTCAAATGAACATGGACTGGTACCAGGACATGCCCTTGGTGAATGCCAGTCAGCTCATTACGTAACTATTTTTGGGCTCAAGATCTTTAAAGGAATGCAAATTAAAGTATGGCGGAGGGAGAAGATAAGACATGTCCTCCTTTGAGGTAAGGTAAATTAAGGTTCAATGGATAAAAATAAAAATACTTTACGAATAAAGACCCTCTATATGACTGAACCTGCATTTCACAATTACATCTTTAAAAGTGTAACATGTGGCACTCATGCAGCCAGTTAAAAGTTAAGGATCCTGAACCCTGACTTGATAGTTACAGTCATTGAGGCTTTAATGGCATATAAAATAAATAATTAGAGTTTAATTCTTTGTGAATATGTATCTTTTTTTAATATTTAATTCACAATTGACCCATTGAAAAGTTTTAAATGAACCAATTTTGGCATAAATTTCCTTTCTTGGGTATTATTGGTGTCTAAGATCCCTTATCAAGGCAGAGGAGCACACCCTTAAGCATAACACAGTATATCCCTATTAATCCCACAATAGCCAGAAAGCAGCTGAGCTTAGTGCTTTAGATGACTCACCCCACCCACTCTTTCAAAATGATCGCTGTCTCGCTGGAAGTCGATGAGCTGTCCATTGAATGCCCACGAGAAAGACACTTCCAGAGCTGGATCGCAGGCAATCTGGCAGGGTAACACGATGCTCTCGCCAACAATAATCTCCATGTTTGTAGGCCTCATGGTGATTCTGGTGGGCTCTGGCCAAACAGATGACAACAAAGAATGTTAATATCTCTACCTAAAACCTTTTTATACCATCATGAGCCCATCTAACTTAAACACAGCTCATTCAAAACACTGTCATTTAAGTCAGTGGACGTACATCAGTTCATTTTATTTCACATAGTTTTACCATGATAATGCACGATTTTGGTTGTTTTCTTAAAATCGTCAATCTTTAATTTTGTTGTCTATGGATAACAGTGCAGGTTTTCCTGTGATAAAGAGTTAATTTCTCAAGATTTGGAATAAATGGCAGAAATCTAACCTAATGACGGAAATTAGAACTAACTAGACTACGAGATAAATAGATTGAGATCTTGATTTAACAACTGTGCTGTGGTTCAGTGGTAGAGTCAGTCATGTTCCACAAGGAAGGTAAGGCGTTCAATCTCCAGCTCCTTCAGCCACATAAAGAAGTGCCATTGAACCTAAAATTGCTCCCGTTGCTACGTCCGCAGCGCATGAATGTGTACACATAACATAGCAGCCTCTTCCAACAGTATGTAAATGTAGCCTGCAGTGTAAAAAGTGCTTTGAGTCATCTGAAGACTTTAAAAGGACTCGACAAGCTCGAGTCTATTTACAATTTACCAAAATACAGAGGAAATATCCTATTTAATGATATCACCTTGCCAGCTAATGAAGTAAAGCAAAGACTTGATCAAGGAGGAAACAGTTAGCCTGGCTCCAACACTTCAGTTATAATGTGTTAAGATCCACTGCCTGTGACTGGCGCTGGAATAGGGGGGACACCGAGTCCCCCCACTTTTAGATGTTAGTTATACAAAAACTGTTAACTAAGCTGAGATAGAAAGGAATCATTTCACTCCATCTAAGGCCAGGGAGGCAGAAGCACTGAGAAGTGCACCATGATAACCAGATGGGCTGTAAATACATACGGCAGTGATCGTTTCAGCATCTTCCATTTTCACTATGTTCCACGAGCGATTCTGGCAATAAAACGAACTGTCACCATGTCACTGCTGTGTTATAATATTACCTGCAACGATCTCACAACAGCAGAAAGAAGTGTGAGATTGCACAATTACACCAGAAGCACCTGGAGTAGTCATCTTCCCGATGGATCCAGAGCTCCATCACCGTGTAAAAATATCAATCTAAGCAGCTTAAAGTGTAATTCTGTTTCCTCTGGAGAGTTTCCTCTGTCCTGTCAGGTTTATCTAAACTGTTCCATGATATTAGCTGCTGCAGTGTTAGTGCGCACATGGAAATTTAAAATGCTGAAAGCAGCCTCTTAGATCATAAATGTATATCATTAAAGAAACACTGTATACAAGGGCTTAGTTTGAGTGATTACAGACTATAAATGCACTATGTATGTGTAGTCTGATGGCCATTGACTTGAATGACGGACTCACCAGTGATAATCAACCTCCCAGTTGTGCTTGCTGCCCCAAACATATTCTTAGCAAAGCATGTGTAGCTGGCTGCATCCTGTTTGGTCACATTGGCGATCTTCAAAGTCCCGTTGGGAAGCAAGATAATCCTGAGGAAAGAAGAACATACTTTTACTGTACTGACTTATGTGGACTCCATTAACAAACCCAAAAATGAGATTATTTGTTGTGGGTAAGCAGCAGGCAGGGTGAACGCCACACTGGCTCAGTGGTGGGCAAGAGCACTGGTTCACATTAATAAATAATGACTTATTTTACAAACAGTAGCACAGAATCATTTAATGAGTAGATTAAATGTGCCCTACAGGCTTTGCATTGCGAGGTTGAAAAGAACACTCTCGTGCTGTGAGTTCTTTGACTAGCAGGATATATAATTTAATACAAAAATTCAGAAGCTTTGGCGCAATACAGTACTATATAAACAAAAGCATTGTCCCATAAAACATGGCACTGTAAGGGTTGTGCTATCCAGCAAAAAGTGTTAAAGTAAGTGATATTGAATTATACC
Source organism: Labrus bergylta (assembly GCF_963930695.1). NCBI lineage: Eukaryota > Metazoa > Chordata > Actinopteri > Labriformes > Labridae > Labrus > Labrus bergylta. The sequence goes on from NC_089199.1 coordinate 25,795,686, forward strand.
ATCCATAATATTAATTGATTAAAGTAATTTCTTGTACCATTAATTATCAACTAGATCAAAATAATGGCTTTGCTCTGTGAAAACAGGCTACAGTATATAACTCACTTTTTGTTTCATCTACTGTGGCCACCGCTGGAAATTACGTGATAATAATCAAAGTTGACTCAATTGGAATTTCCAAATTTTCTAATGTGTACGGCCTATAGATGCCCTTTAACCTCCAACATAGATATTGTGTTATGGGTTGAATAGAACTTCCTTTAGCTATAGCTCGGCTACTAGGACGAACCTTGTCAGTGAGCTTAAGGGCGACAAACCCACAAACATTGGATTAAATATCTTTTAACAACTTAAATCTTTGAATCATCTGTGAATAAATCCTTCGTTATAATAATAATAGTTTTCACATATATATATACATACATAGCATCTGAGTTCAGAAAGATTTGTGTAGTCCTTTTCCGACAGGATTAACAAGAGTAGCTCTCTGCACTGAAGGTGTGTAGACAAATGATGAAAGACGGCAGACAACCATTCAGTTTTGAAGTGTCTGCCCTGCTCTCTGTTTAATTTATTATTGATTTTGAGGTATTTGTATCTGTTTAAAAAGCAGTAAATGGTCTTGGTTCAGTCCATCAGTAAGATATTTCCTGAGTGCACACGATCCCCATGGTATTTTGTTTTTTTGTCTTTTAACAGTCCCTAAAGTAAGAACAGCAACCTTTTATTGCAGTGGTCCTCACCTTTGGAAAAGCCTATCTGAGGGATGCTGAAAAAGTAAATATTCTCAAACCCCAATTTAAGACCTTGTCTACACATACAGTTTTGGCCTTGTTCAGCTTTAATTATCTTGGTAAAGTTGTTGCATACTAAGTAATTTAGTTTATATACTGCCTCTTAGGTTCCTGCTTTTTATTGTCAGTAGTTTCAGATAATTATTAATGATTAATTGCTATACCAATGCCACATACATCATTTGTGACACAAAGTTGTGAGAAGAGGACAATGTCGGACCATCAAGCAATCAAAAGCTTGGCTGAAAAGATTCAATTTAGTCTTGTCCTGCCTGTGTGTGTGTGTGTGTGTGTGTGTGTGTGTGTGGAAAGTGGAAAAGTCTATAGAAATCATAAATTGCTCAGATGTTTCATTTCTTGCATTTTATTTGCTTTGGGATTTTTTTCCCCTTTTAATAGTATTTTTAGTTTTGGCAAATCCAACTTTGTCACATGGGTTTAGTTGAGAAGTTACTGGGAAATTCACTTCTTAAAAAAAAATACGTAATGAAGAGTTGGTTATGCTTTCAATTTAACCGTCCAGAGGGAAGAAATTAGGTATTGCAGGAGGTTTTATGGTTTAATTAAAATATTGTGATTAGGGAGAAGCCTGTTTCTGGAAGAGTCTTTTTGAACAGGGTGTTTTGTATATAAATTACCTTGTTAATGGAGAGGGGAAACGTATGGACTACAACCAATTCAATGAAATGGATGGAACTTTTTGTTCTCTCCAATTCTTAAATCAAGTGTTTTCTGCTCTTAAAATGCACTTGAAAAGCAAAAAAAAAGGATTGCGATTCTAAAATGTTAGTTTGTCAGCCAGCAATAAAACAAAAAATCAAAGATGGTTACAAAACATAAATTGAAAAAAAAACACCTTTATTTAACACACCGGTCTTTGGGAAATATTCCATACAGTACCTTAAAGGGAGGATACTTTAGACTGCCTTATACCGTGGGAATTAGTTTCTGGTTTGATGTTGTTGACTCAATCACAAGGTACTGTCAATGAAAATAATTAATAACTTTCTGGCTAGATGTTAAATATTTGCGGTATTAGAAAATCAGATGAAAACTGGTCTTTTTGTATATCACCCGACAGTCAACTTTTCTGGTATTGTCACATTGTATCTGTATTTTGGGAAGAGGTTTAAAAAATGTGCTCAAAACAAGTTTCTACCTGGAGCTAGATCTTTTCTCCGTAATGTTGGGGGATCTTACAGAAACAAAGACCTACACTGTTCATTTGATTATATCATTGAGAAAAGGTTCATTTATAAGGCAACCAGAGTAGAATCTTTAAGTGTCTTTAGATTTCAGGGCCTCCTCAAACATCATTTGACTCTTTGACCTCCTTATCTCAGAAAGGAGATGGACTTATCTTAAGCAGCAGCTTCATTTGTTTATCTTCTTAAATATTTAATGCATGCAGTGTTGATACAACAGCATCTTCAGCATGTTAGCCATGTGCAATTTCCCCCGTGGGTGCCATGTGCTCATTTTCCTCATTAGCCTTTTATTCTATGCACCTGCACAAATGCCAAATACAATATTCAGACAAGTCGTCTTGCAGTGCAACTGAATAAAAGCTGCTAGGAATATGCGTCTGAACTTTTATCCTACCTTTCAGTTCTCTGCAGGATCTCATTCCCTTTCTTCCACAGGCTAATTGCTGGGGGTGAGGCCTCAGGCTTGCATTCAAGAGTGACTTCAGTGCCTGATCGAGCTTTTAGCAAGGCCTTTAATGGAGTTTTGGAGAAGCTGGGAGGCGAAGCTGCATGGGGGAGAGAAGCGGAGAATTTAATGGGATTTTTGAAGTAAAGTAATCTGAATCTTTGCTGATCAGACATGCCATATTGACTTTGACTTTAATGCAGCTTTAGCAGCTAAAATCTTATCTTAAACGCAGCAGAAAAACCTATTGAGCTGAAGGCAATAGTTCCACCTGCCACCCCACCTCAATTTAAAACACAATATCCAACCTTAGCTTCAAATCTCAAATAGGTGTAAGCTGTTTATCTGTACCTGAAAGTGTCATATGTATCAAGGCGGGGTCGGATAGCTCACTGAACCATTCAGATGTACGTAATAAAGCTTTGCAAATAAGTCAATACCACATCTGCATGAGCTAGTATGCACAACGATGAAAAGCAATGTGTTTGTAGTCTTCAAATCAATATGATGATACAACTGAGAGAGACGTGAGACACTCTCTCTGATTCATATTTTTGCTGGCAGAGCCCAGTGACAGATCAGATGTGCTTATGAACGATTGCTGAAGAGAGCTTTAGCAGTCTACTCCTATCCTGGGTGGTGATCAAACACGCAGACAGATAAACAGGATAAAAGCAGAGGGAGGAATGCAATCTTACCTAACACCATTAGTTGGGCACTGGAATAAACAGTTCCATGTTTGTTTTCAACCACACACTGATACATCCCGGAATCTGACAGGTCCAACTCCGTTATAGAAAGAGCCCCATTTTCAATTTGCACCCGGAACTGCACAGAGAAGAGAAACAGTTCTGCATGTTCATTGTCTAAAAGCACAGCAGCAATTATTGGTGCGCCGTTAAGGGAGGAGGGCGGCAGGAGAGGAAAGAAGAAATTATAGATGACTTCAGTGATGACAGCATGGAAGATGATTCAGTTACTTTTTAACGTAATGCAACAATAAGTAATGCTCAAAGCTTTAGTAACACCAGCTACTTACAATTAAAGACACATGTGGAAAGCATGAACTTTGAACTCTCCAAATAGAACATATAAGTTATGAGCCAAGTCAGCTTACTTCCATGACAATACTACCTTTAACTGTTAACAAATCTCATCAGTATTTTCTTGTTATTATCTTGAGAGTTATTAGAACATTTTGGACCTAAACATCACCTGAAGTGATATAACGCCAAGTTGAACTTTATCTTATCTCCTCAGCAGGCCCCATTAGTGATTTTCTCCAAGTGTATAACTCTCGAAGGGATGAGTAACAACACAAACCTTAAAGTTGTGTTTTTGTCTTGTGGACATCCATACCTCAGGTGTCACTGGCTCCCCATTCTTCAGCCAGCTGTAGGATGGTTTGGGCTTTCCACTGGCCTTACACTCCCAGAAAAGACTATCCCGGATGGACCGAACTGTGTCAGTTATTGTCTGGATCCAGTGAGGTTTAGCTTTGGATGAATCAAAAGATTATGTTTTCAGTCTTCTAAACCATAGAAGCAGTGAATCAGTAAAGATTAGTATAATAAAAATATAAAGCTGTAAATAAAACCTTGCATTAAGTCATCAGAACGATTGTCTTGTAAACTTGATGAGGACAATGAGATTTTCAGCAGATTTGAATACTGATGATTTTAAAATAATTAGGAATCTGTTTCATAGTACGCTTTTCCATTTTGATCCAGGAACCATGGCCTGCCCTATCATTTCATAGTCTCATTAAGGCCCACATGCTATGAACAAATTGGTTTTCTGTCATACAAATGAGAAAACAGCTGTTGGTCACACATATTTTCTATTCAGTGATATCCGTTGCAGACACACATTTGTTCTACCTCTCCCTGCGTTCACTGTCAATCAATCTGAAACGGTACACTAACCATGGAATGAAACACGACCCCGTGCAGCGTTTTTCCCTCGCCGATTCTCTGCCATGCATTCGTATGTCCCCGCATCTTCCTGCTGCAAATTAGGGATTTCAAGGACTGCATTTGAATTCTTCATTTGAACTTTGGTGGGAAATGGGATACCACTGGTTCTCCTCCAGCTTATTTCTGGGACAGGGCTGCAATAGATGGACAAAACATGACAGTAATCATAGTTTGGTTAAGAACTTAAGAGCTTAAAAAAGATAGTTGAAACAAGTGACTTGTGAATTATTGTCAAACTTTCTTAGGTCAAAGTTCCAAAGTTTTTAAATGAACTGGGGTTTCTCCTCCCCTGGCATGCCGCTACCCTTACTCCCCAATGATCTGATGAATCTGAGAATTAATATAGTAACACTTGTGGATTCTTAAATCCTGGGTAATACTATATATGGAAGAGCCTACAGCTTATATCACACATTAAATTAGGCTGGCTTACTTTCCCAGAGCAAAGCATTCCAGTTTCACCAACGATTCTTTGGCAGCTGGAACTGTATCAGGGAAATGAACTTCGATTTTTGGTTCGTATTCACCCATCACTCCTATAAAAGGAAAACAAACAGATGATAAGCTTTTTAAATGAATGATTAACATAACATGTTACACAGATTAAAGAATCAGAAGAGTCATTTTGCCACTGTATTACACTTTACTAATGAGCCATCATCTATGCTGTCATGTCTGTTATTGACTCATTAATGTATAGGCTGTATTTCACAAAAAAAAACAAAGTCTTAAGGGATGCCTTGTAGAGAGCAGCACAAATAGCGCCTAGATAAAAATTAAATTAAAATTAAAATTAAAATTAAAATTAAAATTAAATAAAAACAGCACTAATAGAATAATAAGTAGTTTTCTGATTATAACGTTTTTTGTTTCATTCAAACCAATATCGAAAAATTGTTAGTCATCCCTTACCAATAGCTTTTCATTATGACTAAACAGCTTATGTACCTAATGCCCCCTTCACAGTCTGACAATGATACCTGACGTTTGAAAATCTTTGGAAGAAGTGGGCTCCAGCACTAAATACGTTACAAACAATAGGTAAGTCTAGTCAGGTGATTTATTTTTTCTGACTGATTGGTTTGAACCACGTAAAAATATCATAAATGAGCTAACATACTTGTGAAATTCGATCAGAACATAAATGCAGTTTATGAATATATTTAATTGACCACAATGAAAATTGCTCAATTAGGTTATCTAAAAACAGTTATAATGTTTTTTTTTTCAACCAAATTGAGCCCTTAACTTTTAATCTTTTTTTGACAAATCTAGGCCGCTTTTTGATCTAGAAATTTTAGAAAAACTGCCAACACTAATAGTTTTGAATTTGCCAAAATAAAAAAGAAACTAAGAAGGATTATTTCTAATGGAAGTCCAACATGTATCTAAATGAAGAGTGGTGTGTGAAATAACAAAAAGTTAAGTCATTGTTTACTGTCACAAACTAAATGTGACATTAAAATGTCTAAAAAACATCAGTAGATAAAGATTTGAAGTACAGCATAGACGTTTCTTGTCATTTAAAGTATTTACCATCACTTCTGAGAACCAGTGGTGTAGGAGAGCTGAGCACCCTCTCCTTTGTAACAGTGTTGTTAACCACACAGGTGTAGTTGCCAACGTCTGAGGGCTCCACTTTTGCGATGTACAAACTCCCAGTCTCTTGAGAGATGAATCTACGACTGTCTTGTTGAACGAAGTATGGGTACACATTAAAGATCCAGGCAAATGTCAACTCTGGAAAACACAACCATACAACACATAACAATTCAAGTTAGAAGAGTGTTTTTCCACTGCTCTACCTTTTTCTGAGCATGACTAATTCGGTAATTACAGTATAAGGAAAATCAACCTGTATGGCATGGGAAGATACCCAACATTGGCCTAAAAATATAAGCACATCACACAATTTTTCTTTCCTTATCTCTGTTTCCTTTGGAAGCGATACCAGTGCAAATGTTAGAGCTAACAGTGCAGAAGAAACGGGACCTTAGGAAAGGGAGCGAAACAAAATGGATTACAGTGCGTCAGTGGCTCTCCCCTGACACATGGCCTCCATTCCCCAGGTCCCTGGGTGACATAGAAGCCTCATGGGAGGCATGAACTAATGGATGGATGGATTAAAGGGTGGATGAATTGAAGTATGGTAGTAGAAATATGTTATTAAGCCCCTTCGAAGTGATATGTCTACGGTAGAAAGAAGAGGCATGCCATTATGAATTACTTCATCTTTTTGAGTGATCACTGCACACATTTGCAAAAGCAAAGCAATGTTCTGTGTGATCTAATATTTTGGAGTTGATAGGCTCAAAGACAAAAGCTGTATGCAATGACCCTCATATCTCCAAGCGTCCTGAGCTTTGGATGGGACAGAGAGCTGGGGGCAGTGATGTAGACACCAAGCTCCTTATTGGGCAAGCATGAGCATTGTAGCCACAGACAGCCTAACCTTTATTTGAACTACGTATTGTAATGAACTGTGACAGAATTTAAAGTAAAGTGAGGAGTGGTAACGCAAGGGGTTTGAAACTGAAACAGTGACTTATGGCAAAAAAACTATTTTAATTTAAAAAATCCTAAAAGTGACACAATTGCATTTGATTTGACTGCCTTTTCAAATGTATGGGTTTATTTGAACATCACTGCTGACTGGCTAAACCCTTAAACAAATCAACCAAATCAGAGGAAACATATCTGAAAGCCCAATTCAGACTGTTTAAAAAATTGCATGTCTTCAACCTCCATGTTGGAGCTAAATGGGGCATACAGTTTCAGATTGAACTTGCATGCGATGGCAGCATTTCAGTTGCCAGCTCTTGTTTGCACAGCAACTCATCAACTTAAAAAGTACTCTCGTATTCTCCATCCAGACATCACCAGTTTGATGTTTCTCCCAAGGTTGGAAGGATATAAACATAAGCTGTTCAGTGTCATTCATTCATAACTATTTTTCTCTGTGTATATGCTTTTTCAAAACTTCCCCTTCCACTTTCAGCATCACTATCCTGCTTTGCTTGGCTTGCATGCTTGTAATGCCCACGACTGTTTCCAGCTAGCTGCAATCATGCCGTGCCATGTGTCCTGAGTCCTCCCAATTCATCTTTTCTGCCATCTGCCATTGCCGGCTATCATCATTCCCCTCTGAACTTTGCAATAAATCTTCTTTCACCAGTTCTTTGTCACCCGAGTCTGAACTTGGGTCCGTCCTCACAGACAGTAACAATCTGAGTGATGTGATAATAAATGTGGTTGTGGGTAGAAAAGCTTTTGCAGAGTTCAAAGTCAATGAAGCGTAATGAAAAGGAATACCCCATAGAATAAAGCCCAGTGGAGTACAACGTTATGTAGCAAATCAATGGTTTAAATTCAAGAGTGAAAAAAAGCGGGTGAGTGAAAAACAGGGCAAGAAATGAAGAAAGGGATAGCAGGCTCGAGATGCTTTACTTTCATTCACTTCTGAAAATATGAAAACACACAATAGCGCTACGGAGACAAGAGCCAACTGTGTATAAGGCTATGTAAGGGGAAAGCTGTCAAACTGTATTTCACACACAGGACTCTGACCCATTATCCCAAAGACCAGCGGCACAATACACTGCACTACAAACTGTTCTCTTGTGAAAGAAATTGATTGTTCCGAAGTGCAAGCTACTGTATCAAGAGTGAGACAAGCTCAACAGCAACAATTGTCCATGTCCCCAGTTTTCTGTCTCTTCTGAAAGAAGTGTGGCGCACCTATTTTTCTCCTTAATCTCCCATCTGTTTCCTGTCACATATTTTCAGCCCTTAGTTAAACAATACACAAATGACAGATAATGTGTGGATTTAGTGTTTTAAAGGTAAGAAGGTGATAATAAAGAGCATGCACACAGTTTTCATATGTCAAGAGTAATTTTCTCTAACAGACAACATGCACAAAAGGGGCAAACTAACAAAAATGAAACTTACCTCCAGAATGTGCTGGTGGTCCACACAACAGAACCACACCTTGGCCCTCGCGGACATTTACAGAGCTTCTCACAGTTTGAGTTTTAAAGTTTTCAAGATCTGATAAATCCAAAAACAGAGTGAGATAGAATAAGACAGCAGCAAAAAAAAAAAAAAAAAAATGAAACAGAAATAAGTCAACTAGAATCTGTGCTTTCATGTAATTTGAAGTCTCGATGGTTTCTTTGAAAAGAAGTCGTGAAAATATTAGACATCATTTCCCCCAAACTTCCCTCATGTGTTTTCACAGGATATTTTTGATGTTACATTGTAGACACTAGAAATGTAATATGGCATCACTGATAGCCATTGGACAGTCCTGACAGCGTGTGAAGCCTTCACTGGCATCTGGGTTGCTAATGAAATAGAGGGACCTGACTTGGTGATGTTTACCCTGCAACACTGCACGCAAAGAAGACATACACTGGAAATGAATCGGAGAGGTTCAAACAGGCTGTGCAAACAGAGAGGGAGCTTGCATGACAAATAACACATTACCGTGCCAGCAGCAATAAGTAACATCATTATTAAATGTAGTGTAAACTCGCACTTAAAAGCATTAACTCTCCTATCAATACTCTCGGTACAATCTATCCCCACACAACTGAATAAGCAGATGCTGGCAGACAAAACCCAAACCTGGGATGATAAACCACCCCTGGCTTCATGACCGATGAAGAGAAGCTGCCGCAGTCTGATCTGTACTCAGTCTGCACCCTCTGGCTACCAGCCTAGAGTAAGCCTTCCAAACACAAACAAAAGAAAGTCAGTGTGACCGATAAGGGAAATTAGGAGGGGGAAGATTATGGAGAGAAATGGGAAAGAGTGCTGGTAAGATTAATGAGCTGCTCTCTGATGACCGCAGTGGAATCAAACAGAGCCAAGTCACGGTAGGACACAGAGGAGGCCACAGGAGAAGATGGCTGACTTGAAATACAGACAGATGTGATGTCCTTCTTGTCTCAACAGGATGCCACTGACTTCATCTCCAGAATGCTTTTGTGATTCTGGGCAGAGGTGCAGGAGGGAAATACATATGATTGATTCAAAAGCAGAACAATAAGCAGTAGATTACTATAACTGCAATGTTTTTGACGGAGCAGGAGGTCAATCAGAGCGCTCACAATAACTTCTTGTTGGATATGGAAAGAATGTAATCTTCACCAAGAAAGTGCAAAATGGCAAAGAAGAGGGTCGAGATGTAGCTGGGCTGAGTGCTGCAGGGGATACTCTTCTCTGGCTTCTGAGTAGAAGAATAATGTGCAGCACTGGAGTGAACTGACCACACACTGTAACTCTGTGAGCTAGAGGCCAAACTCACTGTAGCTGCAGTGATTCCTTTGAAAGCAGAAGCAGCCTATGCCATAACAGAATTGCTGGACTAGAGATTACAGGGAGCTACCATTACATTTCAAAGATGATTGGTCCGGGCAATAGAGCTGCAGTATAACTTCCCTTCTTATATATTGTGTTCAACTCTTAAGCAAATCCACTTGTCCCCACTCCAGAAGCCAAGCAAATGCAGCAGCCTTATTGTGTGTTTGATATTTATATTAAAACCTGGTCATATCATGTTTTTCCAGTGTTTGTAACACTGCACTAGGCACGTGTTTGCTGAACATTGGGGAAAAGGACAACAATCAGCTGTTGACACTTTACTTTGAACTAGTTTCGGGTTTGTTTTTGACTATGAGGGGATTTAAACACGTTTTAAACAAACACTGACAAATGATCACCTTGGAAGAGTTGATATCGTGGTTGATCTGATAAGATGGTCACTTGTACTGGCAACAGTTTCCTTGTTAAACATCGTGTATCAGAGCCAAGCATCTTTCATTTGATATTTTTGCTCAATACAACCAAAGAATGTACAAACAGTAATCACTTCACAATAATCTTTTCCTTTAGCGGATAGATCGGTCACTGTGGTGACTGTGAGAGAAATTCCTTCCAAAAATATGAGAATTGGTCGTTCTCAAAAAAAAATATGAACACGATGTGACATGATTCAAAACCTTTTATAACGTGATCATGGAGAGAAAACATTGGGCAGTGGTTCCCTCCCAACAGTCAGCTCACACTGCTTCTTAAATACAGAACTATACTGAATTAAGACTGTTCAGAGCACTCTAACTAAATGTTCCAGGGCCATAAAACAACACATTTCAAGCAGAAGTTGCATCGCAATGCATACTTCCCTCTTTCTCACCTCTCAAAAATACTAATTTGACATGTCGTACATGTAAACCATTGATTAATGACGTCCATTTGTTTGCAATTGCACCCAGAATGTTGCTCATGACAACACCTGGAAACTAAATGAAGTAACCAAGTTGTCCTCTTAACTTAATGTACTGAGAAAGCCAAAGTGGCACCCCACCTTAGTCTTACTGCGAGTTTCCCCAATGGCCAATCATGATACTTGAAAAAAAACGAAACAATAACTATAACAAATTGTGGCCTAACAATATTGTAATTTTCTAAATTACTATTATAGAACAGGATGAAAGGACTATGTCATCATGAAACATGAAACAAAGAGTGCCAGTTTCTATGAAATATTTTTTAAGGCAGTATAAAACTAACTATTTTTTTAGAGGCACAATATGTGAGATATCTGCTGAAATAAATAATACGACGGCAAACCACACCAAGGTGTTGAAGCGATGGTTCAGATATTACTATCTACTCAACTTAACAAGCCTCTGCATTTTCTAATAGGCTACACAACCAGAACGTGGTAAAACTAGAATAAATATTGGAGAAAATGGAGAGAGCTTCGAACGCAGAAAGTTTTCAAGATCGATACAGAGCTGGTTAAACACTGAATCTCATGGTGAGACAGCTCTCTTCAATGCTTTGAAGTGGACTGCAGTACCTGTTTTAAACGTTACTTGTCAGAGTTACATATTGATCCTTTAAGACAGGTGCTGTGATTTATACTGCACATATGTATTGTTTGGGGAGATGTAAGTGTATAGGTGCAGCTGGAAGAGAAGGCATGACAGTTCTATCATAGGGCAGTGGCCTCATTACATGGAGAAAACTAAGAATCAGCCATGCTGATATCCTAGACCTCCCTAACTTACATTAGTGAAGACAATAAATGTCAATCAGGTCTGCTCTTCACCCGGTCCCCACAAGTGAGATTCATTACTGGGTAATGAAGATAATAGCAATCCATCTCCTGAGAGGAAGTGAAAGGTTCTCTATCCTTGGGACATGATCAATAGTCAGCAGACTTGATCAGGAGAGGAAAGGTTGGCTATAGAGTTACTGTCTGGAAGGTAGAACCTCACTCTACAGCACTACTATCCAACCCATTAAACAGACCCACTGCCTCATTTGAACATGGTCTGTTTTATATATAATAAAGAAAAAAAAGAAAAGAAAAAAATAATCATGATCACAAAATTGCAAACACTTCTGCCACTGTCTCCCCTAAAGTTTATATAACAGGAGCAAGCATATAATTTGGCAAAACTATCATTCACATTGGACTGAGTATTGATGCTATCAGAGCCTGTGAGAATAATTTGTGTTGAGACGCAGGAAGAAAACTGTCATAGCCACTATCTGAACCCTCAGAATCGTATACATTCCTGAAACTCTTCCAAGGCAGTTAAATGATAAACTGTACATTAAAAAAGAAGGCCTTGGCCTCGGCTCATGACACACATGTTAAACTGATATTTCAGCAAATACAAAGAGATGGCAAAATGTTTGAAATATGCCAGAGTCGAAACAGAAACATGAATCCGTTGTAGCCTCACTTACATGCAAATTGCAGACTGGCTCTATGGCTGAGAATGGACCCCTGTGTGTTGAAGGCGGTGCACTGGTACACCCCGGTGTCTTGGTCCTTGTCCAGGTTGCTAATGATCAGGCTGCCCCCAGACATGTGACGCCTGTAGTCATTCCCCAGATCAATGAGTGTTCCGTTTAGTGACCATCTGGAAAAACGCAAACACAATCAGTAGCTGATCGCTTTAGAGTTGCTTGTGTGTTCCTCACAGAGATCAATATGATCAGTCCACCCACAACATGCTGGAAAGACAGAAGGTGAGTAGCACAATACAATATATAATACAATATAATATAATATATATATAGTACAAGTAGGGTTCTGTATTAATAAAAAAGGTGCATTTTGTGAGTTTCCCTTACAGCAAACAAGGAAGAAAATTTTTTTTCTTCAAACTGGGAAGAGTTATAGCTCCAGTTTTTAAACAGTGTGACTTAAGGTGTTTTTTCTTTCATATTGAGTAAAGCAATATTCTAAAGCTTAGCCAGTTTTACTGTGTTGACATTGATTTTTTCCTACTTTGCAGAGGATAATTATTTTTGACTTCAATAATTATTTTCTTGAATTTTCCTGTCAGTACTTTCCCAAGGTTACATAGCAGCCTCTGCCATCAGTGTGTAACCGGTTGTGAATGTGAAGGTGTGACCTGCCATGTAAAAGTGCTTTGATTAGTCAGAAGACTAGAAAAGTGCTATACACTCTCAAGTCCGTTTACCATTTACCAAGGTTGACAGTACTGTAGTTGTTGTGGTAAAATACCTTAACAGCTGTTGGATGCTGTCATGAAATTTGGTTCCGCAATTCACCTTACCCAGAGGATGAATCCCCATTATTTTTAAATATTTGCATTTCGCACAAACAGCTGGTCAAAGTTTTGACATTCTAGCCAATTCTGATTCATTTAATAGAAAAGTCGCATTCCTGTTCCTCTGATGTATTCAGATGACTGCAGTAACATTTTCCTTTCAGTAAAATAAAATTGGCTGTTTTCCAAAAAATGTATAAAGTATTTCTTCACTTGTCCAGTACCTTAATTTGGAAATACCTTTTTCAAAAAGTTATGATCTATCAGCAATATTTCCAATCAAAACCATTTAAAAGGCAAAATCACAATTTAAAATGGAAAAAATGTCACAGGTGTAAGTCTTGGTTAAAAATGAATGTTTTAAAAGTTAAATAATGAAAATACTTCTGAAAAAATGTGCCCTACTAAAAGTTTTATAACTATATTATTTGTAAAGTTAGTAGTAGCAGAACAGTGCTGCCAAAGGCAAACTGTGTAATAAAAGGTAGCATACCATATTAAACTCTGAAAAGTAGAGTTGTAAAAAATTCAAATAAAAAGTTAGATGGACTGTAACCTATACGGGCATGCAGGGAAAAGCATGTAAGATAAGGGTTTGGAAGAAAGTTTTTGTCAAGCCTCCAATTCCTCTCAGTTAATAAACATTATATTTTGACTCTCAATGCGAAAGTGAACTGAAATGTGACATGCTGCTGTGTGCCTTGCAGATGTAACAAGCAGAGTGAGTCCACCTTTCAGAACAAGTCACTCTTCTTACATAGGAGAAAGACACTAGGCTGAGTTTATATTAGGTTTTTGTTTGTCAAGGGCACAATTGCTTTCTGCTGTAAAGGAAAGAAAAGTCCCAACAATGCAACAGCCTACACCTCCATTTAAAATCAACATCCTAATGAGCACACCAATCTGCTCAATATATTTGCAACTTACTCACGTATGGTTGGAAGCATTTTGAAGCTGATTAAAAATACCTCAATATTTTGCAGCAAAGTGAAATTACATATGCAAAGGACTACAGCCGTGGCAGAGTAATGTACTCTCTGAGTGCTTTCTAATTAGCCTATGTGTGTTCTACTGTGTTTCTAAGTTATTGCTTTCTGACACCTTTATATTGCATTGTGTACAGACCGTTTCCCTAAAGGAAAGGTCACAAGATACTTAGTTATGAAAGCTCAGATCAGGTAACGAAAGCAGTTAATCACAGTCCCGACAGAAACAAAATGAGAATGCTTATGCTGCAAGAAGAGGACATTTACGTTCACTGGGATCTTGAGCTGTTTAAAAGAGAAGCAAGCAGAGTCATGAGAGTCTGAAGGTTTGCAGGACTTTATCTCAGATCATGACTGTAGAAGGAAAAATACTTTTCAGTATGAGATTTAAGAAACAAATATTTATTGGAATGCCATATAGAGTTTTTGTCTAAGGAGTATAAAATTACATTTCACATGAGGAAAGGGTAAAAATCTGTATCATCTTTTTCCTTCTCAGGCAAACTAACAGGCAGTCAAAATGATGCTTCATGAAGTCTTGAAGCCGGTGATGACCTCCCAGGTGTCCTACCTGACAGACTACAAATGGCACAGTCTTTCATTTTGTAGCTTGCATTATTCAGTTCAAGTCTTTGCCAATCATTTAATGAGAATGGATTTGTCACAGACATTTTTTTTTCTACCCATTGGTTTGAACAATGGCGTTCCTTTCGAATGCCCAAGACTTGTCATTAAAACGTTTATAATTCTAGGAATATAAAAAAACATACACCCTGATTGTCATGACCTGCTCAATAGGCAAATAAAGGGAGAGACACCAAATTGACACTAAATCATACCGAATCAATTACAGAAACATAAATTCAATTGCGAAAGAGATGAGGTTTAAATGTCAGTAGGGTCAGTATTGTAAGTGGGGGTGTGATAACAGTATATTGACAATACAAATTAGCAAATTTATCATTTATTATTTTTTAACTTGGACTTTAATTTGAAAAACCATTAGCGAAACCTTTAACTTCCGGTAAATTCAGTTTCCGTTAACGTCCAAAGACAGGGCAAAGTGTGTATACAATGAAACAGGAACTTCACATAAAGACACAAACTCAGACACACACACACACACACACACACACAGTGCTGTTTCACCCTGCTGGCTCCAACATTAACAGTGACACTGTTTCGCCCCTTTAAGCCTTGGTTATACCTCTGATGCCACTTCAGCCACAGGAATTATTCTAACAATATGCCTCTGCAACCTTTACTGTACATTAAGAGCCAGATGTAACACAGGTAAAGTCCCGCCTTAACCTGCAAATGTAAAAGAGAAAAAAAAAGGGAGCCTTCATAGGCAAAATAAGAAGAAGAAACTTCAGCACAACTAACATCTTTAGAAACCAAGCTGGGTTCTAATGACACTGAATAGAATCATTCTGAAAATATAGCGTTATTATAACATTGTGCTCTTCCCAGCTGTTTGCAGATCTTATTGGATTTTGTTCAAATGTGCTGCCTGCCATCTTCAAAGTCCAAATAGTCTGCAACGAGATAACACCTTTAGTAAATGGGGCTCTCACTCTTGCATAAAACTCTTGAAAACTTTTTTTCAGCATGAGCTGCTTTTTTTTAAGATCATCATTTTAAAAAAAGGTTACTTATTAATCCTATTTGCTGAATATTTATTTAGAGATTGGAGTCATTTAGGTAAAAAAAAAAAATAGGGTGATTCATCTCTGAATACATTCAAACCACACTAGGAAATCCCCCAAATTCTAACCAGAGGACAGTGTAACACAAAAGTGAAGATTAAGGACACTTGCTCTACTTTACTGAAGATACTGAAATGATTACCAACCCACCATGATATACCCTGAATGGTCCTGCCAAACTAAAACATATGAGTAACGCTGTGTCTTTTGGCAATACTGTAGATGTTTCTCTATCTCAGTCAAAATTCCAGCAAATTAAATAACAACTTTTAGAGGAAATCTTTCCTCAGTGAATGCTGACAAATCATGTCCATACCAAGGTCTTTTATGGGATTTCACAAGTAAGCATTGCTTCATTTTAAGTGGTCATGTCCTAAAAGTAAACCATATTACACAAATTGCATGCATTTAGATTAGGGATATTCAAATTGAAGAGCCAATAATCCATAAATATTTAGCTACTAACTACTAATAACAATATATCACAGCAATATTTCTTAACAGACGTTACCTTCCTTCTCCATTATAATGCCTTGGCTGCGACAGTAAAACAAAGGTGAAGCAAACAGAGGATAAGTCTTAATGTTAGCTCAAGTAAAAGTTGATCATATTGAATCTACCACACCATCAGGCCGAGAGCAGCTTACAGTAAGTCTGACAGTGTCCAGAAGAACATTCCCTATTTGCTGCGCTGCGCTGTGCTGTGCTGTGCTGTGCTGCAGGCTCGGCCTGATCTGAGCATGCTCTGAATGAACTCACCATGACCTTGAAGTTCACATCAATTTTGCATGAGGTCTCCTCATCAAATAGACTATAGGGATTGTACTGCAGCACTGGCTCACCTAGCTTTCCTCGAGGCCAGACACCCACAGAGACAGCAGTGACCACTGTTTGAAGTCACATACTGTACTAACACACACACGCGCAGAAAACACACACACACACACACACACACACACACACACACACACACACACACACACACACACACACACACACACACACACACACACACACACACACACACACACACACACACACACACACACACAAGCAGAAAACACACACACAAACCACACACACACACGATTCACAGCTGATAATGGAACAGCAGTTAACTGCTGACCAGGATACTTTGCTATGGACGCTGCCTTTTAATAAATTGTTGTTTATTTAGCCTTCAAATTAATTGTAGCACAATATACTGTAAATCCAGAAAACCACCACGTGTCATTGTGAGTGTTTTTGTGCATGTCTTTGTTTGTGGCTATATCTCCGACTGCATTTATTACAACAACAAAAAATAAATCCTTGTCATCACACCCTCCCAGTTTTACTTATTCCTACCTACAATGACCTGTAAACAGATGAAGAGTCATGCAATGCCTAAAGTAACATTATATGAGAGTAGACACCAGTAGGAGTGCATTTTATCCCCCTTCTCCAATCACTGCTCTGCCCTTGATCCTGTCTTACAGCAGATTCATAGTAAACACAATGACAGGTGTATTTATAAAGCACAGCTCTGAACTCCGAAAGTGTGCTGCCTGTGGCACTACACTCGGGATGTGTCAACTGATGAACTGTCAAGGTTATTGTTCATATATTCACCGTGTCACTATGTGGGCGAGGTTCAGTGTAGCACCACAATCTTTGAACCAAAATTCAATAGGATGAAAACTTAAACTCAGATGAAAACCTGATGCACTTCTTTAAATATATCTGCTAGTTGTTGTTTTTTTAGCCTTTCAGTCAATTAGCAAACATGTCAAGCTGAATCTTAATTGACTTATCTTCCTCTACATTACTGTTCAGTATCATCATACTGTAATTTTTTAATGTTTAACAGGATATATTTTTGTTTCTCCCATCAAACATTTCTGATCTGATGGGTTTTTCTGATGATGGATTTGGCTATATGTGGTCCCTGAGCATCAGTGCAAAGTGATGAGGACTGTTGTGAGATTGACAGTCCAATTTATAATCCTTGTTTTTACTGTTTATTGATTCCAGAAAAACACCCAACCAATGTTTAATTCAATCTCATGTTTTTGTCATCACCTCATATTGCTGTATTCCTCTGGTCTAGAGCTTCATTATCCAAAAAGGGGTAAAAACAGATAAATGAGAAAATTGGTCACTTGGTGGATCTGGGTGTCTCTTAATTAGTTTGAACATGAGCAGTTTATCTACATCTCAGAAAATTACACGCACACAACCACAAACACAAAAACACACACACACACACACACACACACACAGAATTTATGCTTTTTATTTTATTACCAGGACAAAAAGTCCTCTCCTTGCCTGAAGGGAAACAAGTCTAGGACGATCAGTGTCAGAAAAACTGATGCAACCCAAATTAGGCAAAATGGTTTCTTTCCTCAAGTAGAATTAAGGGTAGAAATGGAAAGGGATTTAAAAAAAAAAAACAGCCAGAAAAGCCAGTTCACAGCAGTCATAGTTTGCTTACT
Source organism: Labrus bergylta (assembly GCF_963930695.1). NCBI lineage: Eukaryota > Metazoa > Chordata > Actinopteri > Labriformes > Labridae > Labrus > Labrus bergylta. The sequence continues at coordinate 25,813,881 of NC_089199.1, forward strand.
CAAACATCAGTTATTTCCTTTGAACCTAGTTTCATACTTTTAATCATAACTGAAAGAACTGACCTCAAAGAGAAGACTACTGACCTGTATGAATTATGGTGAGATATGTGTTTGACTTTGAGATACAAACAAAAGCTGTTCTGGAAAACTGTGAATGTCAGAAAAATCTGTGCATGTCAGGTTCTACAACTCCAAGAAAACTGGTGTTTTATAGAAAAACACCTTCAGAGTGGGGCTTCACCAGACTGAGAAGTAGGATGAAGTTAAACAATAGCAATAGAAACGCTGTATATCTACCAGAAATCTGTCAGTCATATCGGATTTGAATTTTTAATACAAAGCAACAATTCTTTACCAGATATACTTTAGGCAGGATAAGAAGTATATCTATATATATATCTATATATATATAGTTGTTGTTGTTATAGTTGTTGATATCGTTGTCTGCTAGTTCAGGCAGACAACTTGAGCTGCACTGTTTTACACTGCGTCATTATCCACAAACACCTGACAACACCTCCTTTCGATTGGCAGTCTATTAAAGCTGCAAGATTTCTGGTCTATCCCTCTGCTCTTCTCTGCAGCTCTGACCCCCCCCCCCCCCCCGTAGGCTCAGACTGGGGGTTTAGGATATCATCTCATCACTCCTCAAATCTTGCTTGTAAAATATCACTGCCAGGAGTGATGGGGTCAGAGCCTAGACGGCAAACATAAACGATGTTCAGCTGCAGCAAAGCAATAAATATTTCCACCAAATGCAAACGTATGTTTTCTGACTTAAATCCTTTAAGCAGACAGAGATTTGAATTATCTAATTATCTGCCGTCTGGCCTGTAGGTAGACAGGTCAGAGAAACTATCTGAGCTTTGCTCTTACCTCAATAGGAGTTGGTAAGATCTGTTTTATTTTGTGTGCTTAATTTACCACTTGTATTATCCAGCTGTTTGTTTGGACAGGGGGATAACTGTGTGCATATAAACAATTATCAGATAAGAAATACATCACCTCCAAACAAGCAAGCAGCTGGATAGTCTGTTTTCATAAAAAATAAAACTCTATCTGTCAATCTATCTATCCATTCATCCATCCATCCATCATCCATCCATCCATCCATCCATCCATATATATATCTGTCTGGCTGTAGTCGATTAATTTGATAAGAATTGTAATTTACGCCTTTATTAAAAAACTTCGTCATTAAAAGAGAGTAAAGATCCTCCCCCCAATGGAGTGCTATGTAAGCTATGACTATGCCAGTTAAGTGTGTCAGCTGTGAGTGCTGGGAATGCTGCCTAAATTCTGTTTATCAGACTTTTGTAGTAAAAAAAAGCTTCCATCTGATGCCACGGGACCTACAGTAGGGTCGATGGTTCCAAGTAACAGGCCTTTACCAAAACAATGATGATGCTGCCAGATATATATATATATATATATATATATATATATGTATATACATATAAAGTGAGGTGGAGGATACTTAAACACTATATATCTATAGAGGACAGCAGAGCTACACATAGTAAATTCATCCTATGTTTATTTATTGATTCATTTTAGGGCAGAATATTCTGTGCCTTTCATGCTTTGTTTATAGAGGTACTCTATACACTGACTACAACACTGTTTTCCACTTCTGCATTTACACCACACAGAAGAATAAGTACTTTATTTTCTATAAGTGAGCAACAGAATGTTTCAAGTTAAATGTGAAATAATGCATCTGACGGTTTCAGCTTCATCCTGAGAGAGCTTAGGTTGCATAACAAGTATAATGATACCCCCATCTCCACCCCTATCCCACCCCAATCCCATCCCCCCCTTCCCTGCTGTGCCTGAACCCTGTTTTCAGCGCGGACACATAATAGGAAATGTACGCATTTAACAGAATGTCACTCACAAGGTTATTGCCTCTCTCTCTTGCTTGCTCCGCATCTACATGCTGCTGACCAAGCTCTGAAACACAATCTACCACAAAAAACACCGCAAGCTGCCATTTTCAGGCAGGCTCACTGCACCGCCAGGGAATAGCCTGGGAGATATCAAAGGATCTGTTGTGTAAATGAGTTGCTAGCTTCTCCTTTTCTCCCATTATAATTTCTTACACCTTGCATTATAGACTTCATTAACAGAATCAGTATGGGCAGTGGCTTAAATCTTATTATTATTAAAGTTGACCTCAAACATTTCAGATATATAATGATTTAAAACAACATCATCGCGCAGGAAAATAATATTCAATACTTGTTGAATAAAAAAAGAGATGATTAATTGGACCCTTGCTCATTGAGGCCCGTCTCTCAGTTTGATCGTGCATAATGTCTCTCAAGCTCATTTAACATCCAGAAAAGGTTGTTCCTTAACCTACTTAACAGCAATCAGGTCTGTTGGTTCCCTCTTTGATTTCAGTGGAAACACCATAAAGATTCGCACAAGCAATTAAGCAGCAATTGATTTCAACCATGCGATGTTGGTATTGAGCAAAAACCGGTAAACAAGCCAAGGCTTTTGGGAAATCTAACTTTGATGTGGTAATTTACCTGTACTGTGGAGAAGGGCTCCCTTCTGCCTCGCATATGATTGTAGCCTGCTGGTCTGGGGTGTTGATTGGTAAAATGAGGTCACTTGGCTCTGTCCTCCATCTTGGCCCTTGGAATATGACATCCTCTGTACAGGCTGGGGAAAGGGGAGAAAGTGTATGGCAGTACAAAGGACTATGTCATTAAAGGACCATTATGTAAGATATCTACTGAATTAAATCATAAAATGACCTTATATATCATCAGACGCTAAGATAACATGCTATGTTGAAGGGATAGCTTCTCTCACAACAACGCAGTAGCCAGTATGTCCTCCTTCTAAGTTTGTTTTTGATTTGACCAGAGAAGAAAAGGCGGTTTAAGGACACCCTCACACAGCCGTTTTGGAGGCCCCTCGGCAAGCGGCAAAATCACAGGTGTTGCAGCTATGGAAGCTGGCAAGTGAACTGGTTCAGATATAACTGATCCAGCCGAACTAAAAAGCCTTGGCATTTATTTCATAAGCTCCACGACCAGACACACGGCAAACTAGGATAAACATTGCAAATCCTTTTGAAAAATGGAGAGAGGTTAGAACGCAGAAATGTTTTAAGATCGATGCAGAGCTGGCTCAACACTGAAGCTTCAGTGGCAACCTGCATGCACATCGGCTCTAGGACGCAGGGGGAAACAGCTCTCTCCAATATTTTGATTTTGGACTCTCAGTACTCATTTTAAATGCTATGTGTGAGAGTTACATATTGTCCCTTTAAACCTTAAGATTTAAAAACACAGCAAAACTGCAGATAACTCAAGGGAAACAAATGAACTGTTGCAACTATTCTTTCATGATTTCTGATAAGTTACAGGGTTGATGAATAAGGCAGCGTGATCTATTTTCAGACCATCTATGTCATACTTTGCATGCACCGGTTAATTGAGGCCATAAGGATGTACTCATCTGCCAGCAGCTTAAAAGGAAAGGATGTGGAACACAATCTGGTACTAAACGAAGGCTGAGCCAACAGACGACCCAGAGTAGGCCTAATGAAGATCCTGCAGCTAACAGATTTCAGCATGTGGAGGTTTGACTACACCTGGTTTGAAACTTGAACTAAAAGACAGAATAGAAATATAGACATATATCATTTATACTATAAATTTGTCTTTGTGACAGATTGAGAAATAAATGGTAAGTAATTTAGTTGAGTTATGGAGAAGTTGGAATTAGTTTCAAACTAAACTGCAAAATTGGATTTTAGTTCCACACAAACAGCTGAGGTCTCTTTTGTAAGTGACATCTACAGAACATACCTCAGATGTCTGAATGATTGCTTTCTAAACCTCAGTGATTTTTTAGGGTTTTCAAGAACACGATAACAACACTGTATAAGAAATTGCATTTCTAGGCAGTAACCAAGGCCCGCTTAGAATCACTTGTCCGCTATGAAGGTGAAACTGCTTGGCTCTTACTCCCTTGAGTACTGGGTGTGAAATACCCATGAGCCAATTTGAATAGCATTCATGGAGATATAGAATGTAATTTGAACAACGGTTGACATTCTGGTATAGTGTCTTTGCTTCTCCTGCTCAAATCCCAGGGGTCCATGCAAGGGCAGAATGAAGCCCAGTGGCAAGTAGATTGTGCTAAAATGCAGGGCTGTATTCATTGCATGGGTCCTGATAATGATCTGGACAGACCATAAACAGGAATCGGATCGGACTCCCAGTTGTCCCTGAGCTCTAAATGTGCAGCTGGACGCTGCCTGAGGGGGGTGTTGAGGGACAACATTCGCAAATGCTGTACACATAATTGCTGCAGTTTTATCAGTCTAACCTTTTCGGTCAGGAAGAAGGGTTTTCTGAGGATATTTGACACTACAGTACGCTGATTCTTTCTCTTCCTCACTAATGGATGGCGCTATATATAATATAGCAATGCTATGAATGAACTGAAGCTTTACAAATGTGCATTCATACCCAAAAAGGATAGCGGTAACATTTTCCTGTGATAAAATATATGAAATAGAAAATACAACTTTAGGAGGAATGTTGTCGTTACATAAACAATGACTTAAAGAAATCTGAGACTTAATGTGTGAGTTCAAATAATCTTACCTGCAAGGCATCCAGTGATTGATAGCAGAACAATTTGTTTCCATGGAAACATCATCTTTAGGTCCCAAGGGCTAGTAACACTTTCATCCATTTGTGTGTGTATGGAATGCTCCTCCTTAAATACAGGATTTAAAATCTGAAGGGAAAGTAAGCATAATAATCATTATAATATGACATTGTGACAAAATGAGACAAGCAACTTATTAGAAAAACACATGATCATTAAACGGCTAAGTTTCTAGTTGTTTCATGTTATGTGGTTGTATTTGAAGTTAATGTAAAGAAGAAGCGAGTCTTTGGAAACTGAAGAGCAGTCGGGAGAAAACAGCAGCCGACACAAAAACCTGCCGACCCAAATCGGCAGTGCGGTATTCAGGTGGCACAGAAAAGAGAAACAGCTGTTAAATGATATGCACTTCTTATCCTGCCTAATGAGCGGAACTCTGAAGCTTTAAAGACAAGTGAGGAAGGAAATGATTGACCTCAAAAGACACTTTGCTATTCTTATTTGACTATTAAAAGGAGCTGACAGACTCTGTTCTAGCACTCCACAAAATGCCACTTTAAACTTTAACAATGTATTTGGAGGCAAAAAGAATCTTAGCAAACCTGCTTTTTTTATCTTGCATCCTTCTTTTAGATGAACAGAGATAGAAAATAAATGACTAAAGAATACTGTATAGTTTACTGAATTGAAGTATTTTCTTGTTTATTCACTTACAGTAAGATGATATATGTATGTTGCATCCTTTAATGTTTTTAACCATGTTATTTATTTAAAATGGGGGACACAAACAATTCTATATAAGAAAGTTTAGCACTTTGGTATTTGGGGTCTGTGAAACTCCTGTAGCCTCTGAAAACAGTCAAATGTCTTCTTTACAAAATATGTCAAGCCTTACAAAGTGATTATGACTTCCTTTTTGTAACGCCGAGTGTAAAGGTCTATATTTTGTATATCAGTAACTACATTTAAAATGATAGACTTTGACATAATGAGGCTGGCCTTGTTTGTTATATAAGTCTTTGACGTTTTAAGTTAAAGGATAAAGCAAGGGGGGAGGCAGCTGGCCTTTATCAGAAGGGAAGCTATCCAGTTAAATCAATTAATCTTTATTTGTATAGTGCCAATTCATAACAAGTGTAATTTCGAGAAAATTTTGAGAAACAAAAAACAGGTAAAAGACCTTAGTCATTGTTTCATTACAGAGACCCAGCTTAATCCATCAAAAATTGTTCCGGTTTTTTATTTTTTATTCAAATTAACGAGACTGTTGTTCTCTTAGTTGAAATAAAATGGAGAAAACTAGAAGCTGTGCTGAGAAGATAATAAATACACGGATAGAGCTAAAGTGGGTCATTGATTCTGAAAACTATAATTACAAATCAAATCAATTGACTCGTGTGTTATTTCGTTGGAGATTCTTGGTTGAGTTAAGAAAAAGAATCAAAAAAGTAAATGACCTTTTCAGTGAGTAGTTAGAATAAATGAATCGATTTCAAGCAACTTTCCCAACACTGCATTAAACAAAAAGATATTGTTACCATCTTTAGTAGAATATATGCTAATGTTGGAGAAACAATACTAATTAACCAAGTTCATTTGAGAATGCAATCATATAATGGTACCTGATTGCAGGAGAACAGTTTTCATATCAGCCTTATGAAGACATTCTAAGTTGCCATGTTGCATGAGCAGACTTCTGTATTTGTATATCTTCTTGTTGAATATCTCTTATATTCTTGTTGAGGTATTCAATTCCTTTGCCTAGCCAAAAAGACAGACATCTCGATGGCACAACACAACATTGGTATTAATGAATTTTGTGATTTTATTCTCATAGCTCCAACAGTCTCCCACCCCATAAATATTAGTATCAGTTGCATCTAAACTTCAAGACTGCACATAAGGGGCGGTCTGGGTTCGAGTCCGGCCTGCGGCTCCTTTCCTGTCGTTCCCCCACTCTCTCTCCCTGATTCTCCCTCTCCCTAATCCGACTCTGTCCTCTGACCTGTCTCTCAAATAAAGAAATAAAAAGCCCAAAAATAACTCTTTGGAAATAAAGACTGAACATAAACAGATATACCGGTCCAAAAGATGCCTAATCCAACGCGTGAGCAACGACCTAAACCCCGTTAAAACTTTTCTGATAGAGGGATGGAATGGAGAGCCTTAAGACTGTAATTGTAGTATCAGTGGCAAAAGAGGGGCTTTGCACAAGCTTTGACCTACATCACAGTAAATGGAAACTGATACGCCTCTCAGGATTAAGAATTCATCCCAATCTCTCATCCTTACACAGAACACTGCTATGTGGATTAACCCAGGGCTATCTTTGGAACTCTTGAAACAGCTAAATACTAACCACTTACTTGTTTCAGCAACTTGTAACTGTGGTAATGTGGCTACGTAAAAAGCATAGCAACAGTCTCAAATGAAGGAGGCAGAAGCAGCGTCATAACGATGAGCAGACATAAAGAAGAAAACTACAGGGGGCAAAAATCAACCTATTTTTCCTTATCACAACTTAATAGCCAGAGATGGTTAAGCCTGAATGTTGTGCTGCTTGTAATTGTTCCTCATTTTCCGTAATCGCAGGCAAAAGGTGATTCAGAGTGGAATTTCTTGTGTCTTTCAAGATTTAGGGGGCGTTTTGCCACTCTGAAAACCCATCACATTGGATTACACGGTTTGGGATTCTACTGGAGCAAAATAAAATAGGTGCTGCATTTTTCAGTTTTAGTGCAGTATTAAATGTCATTCTTGTTCTGTACAATCCAACAGCGGTATACCAGCCCTAATGGTACAATAGCCTCAATGCTCCAGAGTGAAATCTCCTCAAAAAGACCGTGTTTACAAGTTTGGGTTATACAGTACTGCTAATGACACAGTGTCTCTGCTGATATAATGGGTGTTTTTTTGAATGAGCACATTCATTCTGGAGTTTGTAAATGTGTTCTTTTTTTGCATTTTCCTCATTGTCGGTTTAGTTCCTGAATTGATAGCTCATTAAAAGGCACACTATTCTCCACTTTTGCAGTCATTGTGTAGGCAGGGTGTGACAGTTTTACATTGCAGAATTTCTTATCAGGACATCTTGTCAGGGGAGAACTCAAGTGTCTCATTATGCTCCAAAAGCCAAGAACAAATACAATTCCAGACAGAATTGTATCATTTATAGCCCTAAAAGAGCAGCACCAGTTTAAGGGCGTGTATATGCCTTGTATAGTTCTACATCAAGCAAAAGAAGAAAAAAAACCTAGACACAGAGAAACACTGAAAAAATCTTCTGGGCTTTGTGGTAATGAAGGTGATATGGTGTTTTCTTTTCTCTGGCTTTCTCAACCTAAATGATGAGCAACAAAATGCAATGCCAAAAGTAATGAGGCGTCACACTTTCCCCTTCAAAGACGCTAAACCTGATAAAAGTCATTGGCTCAACACATTGCAGAGTAAATTAGATGACTTCTTGCTTAGTGGGGCTGTTGTCTGGCACATAATTGATAGGAAAGGTGGTTAAAGGCATCCATTCCCCACCGCGAGGGCAGCATAATTGCAATGAGGGAGGGAGGAGAGAGGTAGTATCATAGGGGGGTGTGCATGCTTAAGGTCTGTATTCAGATCACACATGGTACACAGAGTTGGGAGATCTAGATATATCACATCTCTGTGTCATGATTAGACTCAATGGAATGCAAAACAGAATATACATTCATTTACACAATTCATCGTCCTCATCACCATTTGCTGCCATCTTCGTTAAATGAATCAGTGAGAGCAGGATCAGTCACCAGAGACGGGCTCCATCTGAATACACAGCTGCTTCGGCAAGTGAATGAAGAATTCACCATCAACTGTGCACTGATTCCTCCTAATTTACTCTGGCTGACTGTGAAAGTCCATTTCACATGAGCCAATAAGGATTCAAAAGAGTTATAAACAAAACAAAGGCCGTCTTCAATGTCTGCCTTTCATGGCATGGGCTACAGAAAAAAAAAAAAAAGTGAAATGAACATAAGAAGCAAAGTAGGAGAGGGTTTTCAGTATTATTGATTGTACAGTAACTTTGCATAATCTTGTTAGAGTATAGGCCTATATAATGACCCCCATGGTAAATTACATTTAATGAGGTTTCCAATACAAGGACATTTCATGTTATTATTCTATAAATCCAATCTCAAATCCTTTTACATTAACTTTCATAAAAGAACTGCTTGAATGCATATTCTCTCAATCCTCCCCCATTTCATTTCACTTCATTTCAAGCACAGCCTTGCACACTAAAAAAAAAAAAAAAAAAAAAAAAGAACACACTTCACACATGTGACTGACATGTCACTCTGCATGTATGAATAAGGAAGCATGATTAGAACTGAGGCTAAGGTCACGTTGGAATGCTTGAGGACAACACACAGCTATGAATAAAAGGGTGAACAAGTATATCTGCCTGTGAAACTCCTCTTAGTGTTTCTAGTTCATTGTGAGGTATTTAAACAAACACATGCAATCTGTTCTCTCCCACTCTTTGGTAACCTATTTCAACCTGTTTTTTTTTTTCATTCCAAATATCTGTTTACCACCGTAGAAATAAGCATCTGGACAGAACACTCTCTAGACATTATACAGCTGTGTATTTTCATGCGTAAAATGATAGAATCCCTGGAAGACAGCCGGACACCCCCCCCCCCCAAAGACTCCCTTCAACGTTAAACACAACTGCATCCCTCAGCTGCTGCCTAACACAGGGGCAGGAGAGTAAGTGCACTTAAAAGAGAGGGGAGCAGCAATCCATTTCTCTATACCCCCATCAGGCACATCCATTCAACCTTATTCTAGATACAGCCACAAATACATGACTGGAGGTCAAGGATGAGGAGCAGGAGACACTCAGGCAGGCTTTTTACATATTTTCTGTGCTATGAATCCATTTCACCGCCTCCCTGGAAGAGAAACTGGCTGTAGCATGTAATTGCCACTCTGGTTCAATCAAAAAAAAAAAGAAGGGTTTTTGAAGCAAATGGTGCTACAAACTCATCCCTGCACTGGAGTCCTGGATATTGCTGTGTAATAAAATAATTCACTGCATGGCTTCAAAGATGTGTTTCACCTCTCATTTGGCTATTGCTCAAAATATGTGCAAAGGATCTATAAATAAACATGAATAGAGGGAAGAATGATTCCAGTCCCTGCTGAACAGTAGGATACTTTGAAGATTGAGGATTCTGGGTATTTTTCACTCTGTTGGGTCTGTCCTTTTACAGTCTGGGTGGGAAAACAAATACTTGCATACAGACCGCTGGGGGCCTAATATTTTCTTCAAAAAAAATTGATGAACCTGAGCTGTTTCATTCATTTATTTTCACACTCCTCTATTTTTTTTTTCACAGCTATTGAAGTCCTGCAAGATTTAAAAAATAATGCATTACAAATAATACAATTTAGATTTTCACAGTACAGATTCAATTAAAAAATAAATCAGATTCTTAAAAAAAATAAAATAAATAAGAATGAGCACAAAGCTCTCTGTCTCTAGTAAGTTAAGAGAGAGAGAGAGAGCCTTTCTTCAGGTGGCCGGCTCTTGATGCTGTTTTTTCATCCGGACAGAAGACAGCAGCACCATATGGACTTTGTCCTAGATGAGGTAAATGAGCCACAACAGTAGAAATCCCAACAGAACCATTCAAACAATTTGAGGCTCATCTGGAAACGCAATTATCAGCATCATGCATGTGTGACCCACCTAAGCATACAAGCTGTGTTATTGCCGCTTTCTTAAATTGTAACAGAAACAGCATCTACTAATTTAGATTATTTTCTTTTTTGGACACATGTAGTTTTTTTTTTTTTTTGCTAGCGTACATTTTTTGACAAGATAAAGATGACAAACTTAAGAGTTCATTTCATAATAAAATGTAAAAAAAAAAAAAAAAAAAAGTAAAATGAGGAGTTTGCACGCCAGAGACGTCTAATGATTGGTTACTTACCTGTAATAGAATATATTTTTTTCCTCTTCATTAAACTGCTTTGATTGTAATTCCAGTATCCTGGGGCTGTGTTATTTCCGGCTCAAGTGAGCGGATAACATTTCTCAAAGCAACTCTTGTCCTCTCATGAGCCAAAGAAGAGGTTGTTCTCTGCTCCAGCAGTGATTTGCTGGTTTGCCCTTAATTTTTGCTCCGTCTGAAACGCGCCTCTCGGTCTTTAAGGATGTGATAAACGTAATCCTCATTCGCGGTATATTCCACAATCAACGAGTTTTCTGTTTGGGGACGACACGCTACAACGTGCTGTTTACTCGACTTCCTCGCATTACACTAACAAGATACTGAGCAGAAGCACAGAGGACCCGCGGTGCCTCTGAGAGGAGGCTCACATTGTGCGCATCCCCGGGCTCTGCTCTCTTTGTGCGCAGGAAGAAGCGCCCACTGGTGACGCGTGAAAACACCCATCGCAGCACAGTAATGCACCACCAGCCTATGGGCACCTGCCATTCCAAGTGCGTTAGTGAATGCACATTTGATTTGTAGATATTTACATGCTATGAAGAGCGGAGACCAAATGAAAGTAACCGACCGCAGAAGATGAGAGTAGGTGGTGCAGAAATGAAATGTGATGCACAGAACTGGATCACAAGAGGTGTTTATGCCTCCAAATCAAGCAATCTGGAATCAACTTGATTAAAGCGAGTCTGAGCCTTTGTTGGTTACCCTTTTGCAAGACTGCACTTTGACAGCTGCAAAGAGACAACACATGCAGGTGCTTTAAGCCTTTGAATAAAGCGTCAGTCACTTAATTGGAATTTAATTGTATTCATGATGCAACCGCCTGAAATCAGTGTATTTTGGTGGAAGTTTTGCAGCTCTTTGCAGTGCACTTGTGTACAGTGGCCAATGAGGGTAAAGGCTCGGCAACGGCCTTAATGAGTTACATTAAGAAGAGTTCAGAAACAATGCAAAATCAAAAGCACATGCTGAAGTCCAAAACAAAAGTATTGAATTAAAACTTACTAACTGAAAAAGTTGACAACCGCATTGACACCAAACACGAGGCAAGTAAATGAATGATGCATAATCAAAAACACACTTATTCAGAATACGACTGCAAAAAGACAAACACTATAAATCCAGTCTTCAAATGTTTTTTTTCAGACTTGCTTTAAAGTTCTTAGTTGCTGTACATTTAATGTTACCCTCATAGAGTTGTCAGCATGCCATTTTCCCAATCTAACAAATGGTATCCCTTTCTTGTCCCCGTCAGTCTCTCTTGTTAATAATGAACTTGATTTGCAGAGTTTGTGTTAAAGCAGATGTCTTCTGAATATTTGTGATTATACATAGTTTATGGATTTGCAGCATGTTTGGTGTGAATGGAGTTGTTTTGCCTTTTGCAGCACGTTCTTTTTTTTCATTTGCAGCACATTTCAGAAGTTGCTTTTTTTTGGACTATTGCATGTGGTTTTTGAATTTGCATCGTTTCTGAAATTGCTACAGGTTTTTCTTTACATTTAGTGGTTTTGAATGTTGCCGAGTGTTTGCCAACTTAAGCATATTTTCCCACAGCCACATGGTTATTACTACACATATGATACATAATTCTTTAGATACTAGTCTTGTTTTCTGCCAAGCACATGGATGAAGAAAGATATATTTTGTGAACTTAATCTAGGTTTTATTTAAATAGTGCTCTGATTGTTTAAAAGTACAAAATTGTCACCTGTCACTCTTGGAGCTATATGGAGAATTTTAGCATCTTTGCTCATTGCTATAGTTTAATTTCAACTTTTGTGTTTTCATTATGACAGACTAAGCTAGAAATACATTTCTTGAGTAAAATATGATGCCAGATATTGTTGTTTTTTCTTTATCTTCAAAATAAATAATGAGGATCTGAAGAAGTCAGTGCCCCTGAAACCACAGTTATTTCTACCAAGTCATAAATGATTTATAGGTAAAAGTAAACCAAACCTTTGAGCATCAGTAAAGCAACTACAACATTGATCATAATTACAATTTATCATTATAGAGAATTTATGATTTCCATTTTTTTTTTTGCAGATCATCTGGAAAACTTGGAAGACATTTTCTCCAATAGATGTATCGTACTACTTGTTCCTGCAAACAGAGGAAGTGCCAAACAATTGCTATGTTTGTAATATTTGCAGAAATTCAGAGTTATTTTAGCCTCTATTCAGGATTATAAAGTGTAGATGGCATCCAAGTAGCCAACACAACATCGAGGCCAAAACTGTAAAGGCTTAGTATTGTTCATTCTCAATACAAATATTAATCTGCTCCTTTAGCTTCATTAGCCACTTTACCCACAGCATTATATTTTGTAGCACCACATCTTTTAAATCTTATGTTGTCAGCCACGTTGAAGGGTCTGTGTCATTTTTTGTTAGAAGTGGATATCTCACTTGTAAAACTCTTCATAAGCTGTGCCAGCAATTCTCTTTCAAGTTAAGGGAAGACTTGACAGACGCACTGTTGTCACAAAAATGAAAAATTGTCAAAGAAGTGGTAGAGCGGCAGACATTCAGCCTCATATTTCACCAACTGTCACTCATCACACTACATAAATATCCCCATCACTGCATAGATAATTGCTGTTAGTTTTATCTGGTGCAATCCATTTGATTGACTTAAATATTAAAATGATGAAGAAATGAATATTTAATGTTTCTGGGCAGCAGATAACTCCAGAGGGGGTTTCAGATAGACAGATGGAAATACAGAGATGTAATTAATTAAGGTCATTCGGTATCATATTGGTTGTGGGGGGGGGGAGGGGGGGGGGGGGGTATACGAGTGGGGGTCTGTGTTATGAAAATGACAATTCAAGGTCAGCAAAGATGTAAGGGTACCACATTCACTGCCACTGCAGATATTACACCATCATTCATAAGGTGCAAAAATGAGTATTGAGACGTTTCTGTATATTTAAGCATCAGTTCAGCGAGCAGAAATCCCACTGAACAATCTTGGACCAAGACACTGTAGGTCAGCCAGGATCCTTTATTGCTAAATCTTAACTCTGACCTGGCCTCATGTGGATCACACTCAAAAGACAATGGAGGCTCTTTTACAATCAAACTGAAGCCCTGTGTATTTCAAAGCTATTTTCAATCACACCGAGGAATACCACATTTAAAGTAAATGTCAGAATGTCAAAGTAAAACTTTTGATTAAGGCATAAAAGAGTGTGACTCTTTACTGATAAAGCACTGAACTATGGACTTTTTCTCTTTATTTCCTGATAGAAATGTGAATGCGTTTTTTTGGGGGGGCATTTCTTATATTGCCATTTTAGAGACAACATTTCTTAGAAGGAAAAAAAAAACAATGTAGTGTGTCTAATCATCAAGGTCCACTCATTCTTTTTTTAATTAAAACTCATCTTCTGAAAGAAAACTGCATTATGTGAAAAAGGCAAAGAAAAACCAGAGGAAAGTGATGAAATTTACCCAAAGGTGTACAGTGGTTTCCAGTGAGATACACAGTTTTTACTGAGCGACCGTGAGTTTTTAGAGCTTCAGGCTTGGCAGTATACAGTACTGCTCGCATTGTTGTTACTGCCAATTCTCTAAAGTTGGAGGTATAACAACATCCACCGGCGAGAATACCAGTTTATGTTTTATTGGTGCACTTTGGGCCTGTGCTGCAGAGAAACCGAGAGACGTGGGTAACAGCTCTCAGTGAACTTTGTTCCAAGGTGGAACAAGTGAAAAAGAAGGAAAATGTAAAAGAACAAAGAAAAAGGAAAGCAAGAGTGTAATGTACTCTACGGTGCTCGCAATCCATTGCAAAGGCTGCTGGAGAAATTAATTATATTTGTTTAAATGTAAAAAAGATACAATGTAAGGTACATTTGAGTTTTACTTGTATTAAAAACATAATCTTATAAAGACTGATATGACACACATTATTTTTTGAATCAGGATAAGAAACACATTGGCTATAGCTATATAAGAAAAAACAAACACTATTTTTAAGCATTATGATAGCATTATAACGACATGACCACAATTTACAATCATATCCATGTATTTGACAGAGCTACAAAGCAGAAATATGACTTGCTGACATGTAAGCAACCCACTGTTAACAGTCTGACAAAGCTAAGTTGAGCCACACTGTACAATAATAATGATCTGTTCAAAGGAGGAGTTTGAGAAACACAGGCATTGTCTTCATGCCAAGAAGTGATCAAAAGTTGATACCACAAAGATCCTATTCAGTTTGCCTGATTGACACAGAAGACATGAAAAAAACTTGATAAAAAGGTTGTCATGTCAACAACATTGCAATGAGGTAAATGCTGGAAGTGTTCTTTGCTGGGTAAAAATAATTGCTTGCAGACTTCTGGTAAATGGACTTGAGCTTGTATCGTGCTTTTCTAGTCTTCTGACTACTCAAAGCTCATTTTACACCGCATTTCAAACCTACCCATTCACACACTGATGGCAGAGGTTGCTATGTAAAGTGAGACCATCAGAAGTAACTAATCCCATTCATACACATGCATATGCCACCGACGAAGCAGCGGGAGCAATTTGGGGTTAAGTGTCCTTCCAAAGGACCCAGCGGAGATGCTGCTGCAGGAGCTTACGGTTGAGAGACGACCGACTCCACCAACTGAGCCACAGCCGCCGCAAATGCCCCAACTATAGCGGCCATTTCAATTTCCTTTCTCTGCATAGCCAATTTCACACAAGCACTTCTGAAAATTTCTATAGAATGTCAGGAGGACTGCTGCTGAAATTCTCCTGACCTGGTTGTTCACGTGCACCTTACAGCGGGAGCCTATCTCGGTCAGATGGTAGGGGTGGCAGCGGGACACAAGACATACGGAGTCTGCTATATGATGCTATAATGGGAATATTTGCCTTTATACCAATTCTACGTGCAGTTCGACAGAATCACAGTGTCAACCAAAGAGCGTGAAGAACATACTGCTGAGCAGAAAACATAATGCAGCAGTTTAATTACATCCACAGAGATCGTTGCACCGATCGCAGGGAATAAATGTGACCGCCCCTTCTCACTCGCTCAAGGTGAATTCTTAGCATGAGGATCAAGGTGACATGCTTTTTACTGTGATATTTCAATACATTGTACAATAAGTGCAATTATACTTACTTATTTACTCCAACAAAGCCACTAGATGCTCGAAATAGACGTTGAAACATGTATGTCATGCAAATTTAACACAGTAAGTGCACTCCACTACGTTGTTTTAGGCATTCTGAACATCAACACACAACAATTTATTGTATGAGAAAATGTGTTCAAAAAATGTTTCATTGATTAAAAAACGTATTACTACATCTGCATGCGGCGATCACTCATGTACTTTGGAAATACATTGTTGCAGCTTTATTAACAATGTATGAATCTTTTTTTTTATTTTTTATTTTTACCATATTGAACAAAAACAACAACAACAATGGTCTTGTAAAAAGAAATAAAAAAAACGACAGCTTGACGAGAAAAATGTATAATAGAAATAAAGGCAATAAGCAGTGTGGGACAGTAACTCCGCTACAAATATTGCTGTTAGTAGTTTAACTACACTCTCTAGTGGTTATTTATTTGTATACAAATTTGAGACACAACTTGGACAAAAGGACTTTCTGCACCAGGTAAAGCTGCTTAACATGAGACGTTGCCAAAGACAATGATTGTTGCTTGCCCATTAGCAGTGAGACAGGTCATATTTGCAGGGGCATTTGATGACAAGTGTAACCAGTTTGCAACCGTCTCTTAGCCTTAGCCACTGTATCAGTACCCAGACGGGCTAACTGGCTTCTTTTGACAACTAAAGGCTGCTGGGCGAACTCTTGCAGTGAAGCCATGTGCACTTCTAGCCAGATGACTTCAGCCTGCTGCCAAAGTTATTAAGAGCTGATGCAGGCGACAATCTGTGGAAATGGGATCGACTCCAATCTCCCTGTTTAAAGTTATTGTGCCATTAGACCGACCTTTGCAACTACTATTTTAAGCTGGAAAAGTTACTGTATTGCTGTATAGCTTAATAAATAGTAGAATAACTAGTGGCTTTGTTTAGGACATTTTACAAGTACATTGCCAAACACTGGTTGGAATGTCACTCAGGGTCGAGTTGAGTCTTTCAGTTAGGAGGCAGCTCCTGCGGTCCACATGTCGAAGTGTCTACTACTTACAGCTAGCTGGATACAGCTCTTTTTTTGAAGCTACTGAAAATTGTAAATAATTATCAGTTCAAATGTATGCAATATATTGAATCATTTCACCACTTCACCTTGCACCTTGACAGTCCTTTACCTTTTGTACGCTACCACACTTATAAACAAACAGCCTCACTATTCCTATGCATGTCATTATTTATAAGGCATCACCTGTTGTTATGGTACAAGTATAAGATACAACTAGCATATTTAAAAGTTTAGTTTAACCAACCTTTCTTAATTTCTTTTGTGGAGAAGCGTGGTGAAATGATTTAGTCTGTTGAGTTTTATGTTATTTTTATTTCAGAGTTTAGATTTCCTTTATTGTTTTGTTTTGTCTCATTATTCCCTGGTTTTTTTTTTTTTTCTTTATTTAAATGTTTTCTAGTTTTGTCTTTAGTGTTCCCTGTTTTATTTTGTCATTTTTTATCCTTGTGTTTCTCTATGTCCTAGTGTGTATTGTTACTGTTACATTCTTGATTTCTCTGTATTTCTTTAGTGTAACCTGTTTTATTTTTATAGTTCTTGTCCCGTGTTTCTTGTCTCGTCTAACTTTCTCCCTTTGTCTGGTTTCCCTCCATTTTGATTTCCCTGATTATCTTCACCTGTGTCATTAGTCTCACCTGTGTCTTATTAACCCTTTCTATTTAGTCTCAGGGTGCATTTGGATTGCCCCTCCAATCCCCTTTTACTATCTACTTTACCTTAACCCCGGGGAACACGTCATGAGGCTAAGGAAAGATGTTAGGGGAATTCATAAGGGACGAAGGGAAAGGCAATCGCGTTGCTCTGACAGTCTGACTGCATTTCCACTAGGCAAAGTAATTATGCAACGGCAGAGGTTAATGACGTTGGTATGCTGAGGTGAAACTACAATTTTCCAAAAATGGACTAAAAGCCCATCTGAACTTTCCCCTGTGCCTTCTTACCGGTGAATTAGTCCTAATTACCACAAGGAAATGAAATAAACGGAATATAGGCTACCAGGCTACGAGTTACAAAACTGAAACAATCACCTCCCTGACCACTAATAAATCAACATTAATCCAAAATAAGTACAATTGTATGAAATGAATTGTTACATTTATGCAAGATATACATAATGTTTTAGGCATACAAATGTAAAACAGCAAAAAGCATTCTTAAGTGAATGAAATATGTTGAATAAAACATCATCTGGCTAAAAATGTCTCTTATCCCTTCATCGGTCGTCATTAGTTTTCATGAATGGTAGAACGAGTGAGTCGCTTTAAATATTGCGGCCGCAAGGAAGTGTTGGACGGCATGTCTCATCTCCTTTTGTAAAGGATGGTCCAGTGTACCCTATGCTAAAGGAGGTTATAAAGGAAACATTGACCCACCTTTCATAAGCTTTCAGAGAATTCAAACCGCTCTTATCGTGGCCGCCACTTTGATGCTTCCAGGTCATTTCACTCAGTTAGGAACAGTTGGTAGGAAGTAAAACATTTGAATGCACCCTAAGTGTTCCTTCCCTCCCTTACCTCCCAGGGACTTTATTTTTTTATTTTCTCATTAAAAGGGTGCAATAATTGATCAACATCACTTTGGTACAGCATCAGTTTAGTTGTCACAACATGTTCCAGAGGTTCATGAACAGGTCAGTGAAAGCTTTGATATTACTGGATCAGAGTTGAAAATGAGTATAGTTTAGCCTCGAGGAGAGAGAAAACACTTATTGTCTTTGCTGTACTGGATAAGCAATAATAATGTTGAACCAACCTTTCTGAAGGATTGTGGATTGAGATTGAGTTATTTCATTAATCTTGTGTCATAATGTTCAAATAAAAACAAAAAACGGTGGTGTCTGACAATGAATTGACAACAAGAGGTAAGGGAGGCATAAAGAGGGAGAAAAATGTGAATGAATTAGTCCATCCGGAAAACACAAGCCATTATCCACCTCAAATAGTTTCACAAAATGCTGTGGAAGACAGTGGAATTAGAGGCTATAATGTAAAGACTAAGGGCGCGGTCACACTGGCCATCTGTACCGTGCCCAAGCACGCTTCAAGCCTAAAGTCCAGTTCTTTTGACCAGTGTGACCGCTCCATATCGTGCTCAGGCACGGTACACTTCCTTGGCTTTGGCACACTTCAGAGAGGTGTGCTGCGGCACGGTACACTTCATGCACGAGCACAAGCACGCGGGTACACAACGCTGACAGCCTTCATTATGGAGAAATCCAGAGTTTCATGGCTGTATCTGATTAAAATTACACAATATAAGCCACAAAGTAGCTGTCATGTTCTCTGTGTTGTTCTGCGATGTGCAGCCGCAGATTCGGCCACGGACTGTGTGACCGCAGGCCGTGCTGGCCAGCGTGGGGAATGGCGCAGCGGGGGGCCAAACGTGCTTGAGTACGGCACGGTACAGATGGCCAGTGTGACCGTGCCCTAAAAGCAGAGTACAGTTAAAGATTTAAAATAACTCCTTTGAGGAGGTGGGGACATTGTAAGGAATAAATAAAACAGGCTTTGTGTTGGGAGGCTGTGACTCTAAACAAGAAGTTCTGGGGTTTTGATCCACAGGCTCCTGAATCACATGTCGAAGTGTCCTTGTGCAATACACTGAACCCCAAATTACTCCAACTGCTATGAATGGATACTGTTAAGCAGTTGGGCACTTATAGCAGCCTCTGCCATCAGTGTCTGTGTGTGAATGGGTGAATGTGACATGCAGTGTAAAAGGCACCTTAATAGTCAGAAGACAATAAAAGCTCTGTGCAAGTCCAATTACCATTTATACATTTCAGTCTGTTTTATAACCAGTTAAAAACTTCCCTCTGTACGTTTGAATGTTGTTGACTTGCATTTTGTTCATGATTTATTATTTATATAACTTGCTTTTCTCTGCTTTTGGGCTGTCTGTGAAAGCAATGAACTTGAAATGAATTGAACTGAAATGAATCACAGATCTTGTCATACATCCACAGTGTTTTCATATGTTAATGAATCAGTCTTTCACTAGCAGTGATAGGACATTTAAAATGATGGTTACATCACACAGTAACATAATAGTTTGAATTGGATGTTTATTTCAATGAATATTAAGGAAGAGCAAGGACTCCTTAGGGAGCAACATAAAAAGTTATATGAAGCTAAGAGCCTCTGAGTGATCACACATGGCCTTTTCTGCAGTTGTTGATGATGAACGAATATTCAGAGTTGAACTGTTAGTAATTTCCAAGAAAGAACCGATGGAGGCATTTATCCAAATTTGCCAGGAAGGAAGGATCATGAGGACATTAATTGATATGATTAACTCCAGCACCGAACACAATAAGCAGCTGTGTTTCCACATCTGAGTGAGACTGCGATCTTCTGGGGTTATGACTGTGCACAGCTGTTTTTCTTTACCTGTACAAATTTGAACGTTGTGCTGGGGCTATGAAGATGTTTCTGTTGTTCTGTCACATGGTCCTGCCAAGCTATGGCCTTTGTTCCTTGGCAGCATGCCACCCCACAAACCGCTGCCAGAGGAAGTGTGTCATGGCCCGCTCGGTTTGTAGACAGGGAACACAGGGAATAATCCATTCCATTTGATAGCTCTCTGGCATGAATTTGAGTGGCTGTCACGGCAACTTAAGAACAGATTTGCTGTCAAATCGGAAATATTATGTATATCACTACCCATCTATTAAGGCATGTTCAGCCCCAGGCCATACTCTGCTCTAGAAGCTGAGAATTGCTATTTATCCATGATCTCTGCTCAGTATGTGTACTTCAGCAAAAAAGTTTGAAAAAAAAAAAAAAACTTGCAAGAACTCAAAGCATCACTCTCCTGTTGAGGGAAACAGTGGGCTGCTTGTAACAAAGTGGAAATTAAATGTTCTTCCTTCTGATCAGTTGATGAAAAGAATCCTAATTAGTACGATTTTGGTGTCCAACTGAAGAAGCAGCAAAAAAGCCAAACGTAATATTAGGAATTTCACCTCAAAAATGTTCTTGTATCAAAGCTGACTGATTTAGGGCAAAGTCAGCCAAGACATTATTTCACAGCTGGGTGCAAAGGACCAATCTGGATAATAATTAACGATACCACAGGGTTTCCAGAGATGTGGAAATGTAAAAACAATGGCTTGCATGTTGGAGGATGCAGGGTGTGTGACAGGGTCAGAAATCTGGGTTAACAAATTAACAGTGCCAGTCTTACAACACCTACTGCTGGCTAAGCAGAGAATGTTTGCATTGTTTCCTTACTGCCCCTTTAACCTGTTCTATTCTCAGCCTGTAACACAGTGACAACATAATCGCTAACATAACAACTGTGATTTAAAGGCCAGTTTGACAATGCAAAAATAACTAACACCGAACTAAAGAATCGTTTTCTTGTATTCAAACTACTTAACAGTATTTGAAAAACATGTAAAGTTCTACCAAAATATTAACACATTTAGCTGGCTTTCACAGAGATCTGCAACTCTGTGGTTGGATGAGCACCTAGCTTTGATAGCATCCCACTCAGAGGCCTTTGAAGGTCCACTGGTATTAATTAAAACCAGAACGATCTTCTCAACACAGCTCTGGCACAACTTCAGAGCTTCTAAATTTGCTGCCAAACAACCCGGCTTCTTGTTGGTTTCCAAG
This sequence comes from Labrus bergylta, assembly GCF_963930695.1. Lineage (NCBI taxonomy): Eukaryota > Metazoa > Chordata > Actinopteri > Labriformes > Labridae > Labrus > Labrus bergylta. Next base: position 25,835,328 of record NC_089199.1, read on the forward strand.
GTTACATCATTTCAGAAAAATTAAGCCTCTCATGAGACCTTTGGTCTTTGAAAGAACTCCTACAAAGTCAAAGTGTTCTCATCGTTCACTTTCTTGTAGAACAGCTTGTTTTGTACTCTGTTGGCCGTGTTTTTCTGCCTTTACTGATAGTAATGTACAGGTAACTGATGGAAGTTGTGCTGAAAGAACATCATTGAATGATATCTAAAAGTGGTGATGATAGCCCTTAGAACCACCAAAATGGTTGTTTTTATAAAAAGTACAGCCACAAGGCATATGTAATATAATTCAACATGTGAAGCGCTATCAGCAAAAACACTCAACTTCACTATAAATGTATTGCTGAACACACACATGCTCTTCTGACAAATATGTGGTCGATCAATTAAAATGTGACAGAGCTGTAAATGAGCAGTTGTGAGACAATGAAATCAAATCACAGACAGTATCTCACTTCTATGAGCCTTCTGAATCAAGTTATATAGCGTTTGGAATTTTTTGAATGATTGTCATGAAATTGTCATTACACAGGGCGCCGGATAGCCTAGCGGTTATGTTCTGCGCCCCATGGAAAGAGGCTATGGTCCTCGTTGCAGTGGCCGTGGGTTTGAATCAGACGTCAGCTCTTTGTTGCATGTTCCCACCCTCCTCGACAACATTTCCTCTCTTCAGCTGTTCTACCTAATAAAGGCAAAAAAGAACTTGTTTTTCCAGCTGCTTTTTCCTTTCACACGTTTTCTCAAAATGTCCTGCTTTCACTGCCTGAGGCTGTCAATCAAGCAATCAGCAGTTCTCGTCATTACAACTTAAAATGCTACAATGTTATAATTTCATTTAGCAGACATCCATCCAAAAGCCCTGTAAAATACCTCTATTGTTAACCTTTTTCTGTCTGTTTGAATAGGCTATGATTCTTTCTATGTCTTTATCTTCACAGAGATTCACTGGTTTCTTAATTTCTTAAGCTCTGGCAGCGGTCATTTAGACAGCACCACCACCAGAGTCTCAAATTCATGAGCGTACTTATCTTGCTGCCACTCAGGGCAGATGCCCCATGATTGAAAAAGAGTTGAAGTGTCAAAGACGTACTAACGATACTTAATTATCACATTTTATCAGTTATAATAGATAATAGTCTTTACACCATTCACTTCTCTCTTCTCTTTAAAGTTTCCACGTGCACAACTAATTAAAGTCAGATTATATCCTGCTAATGAAAATCTAATCCACTACTTGAAATGCCTTTAACAAGGAAGATTGAGCCATGTTGCACAGTGTCTATGAAAAAGGACACTGTCCTCCAGGGAAGCACAATCACTCTGACTGGCCAATGCCCTGAAATGAAATGTGATTGTGTATGTGTGTTATAAGTTACAGAAGTGCAAAGCAAACCTTGTCACTATGAGCATTATGAATCAAACTATTCCGTTTATTTAATAAAACAGAGAGAAGGGCTTTTTAGATTAAATATATGAAAAATTTAAAATAAAACCAGTTCTATATTTTTTTAGGAGTGATTACTTACTTCTTAAGATCTACTTTAGTAATTATATTGTGTACTCCATACTCACATTTGACCACAAGGGAGTATGTCAAAAGAGAATGAATTAGCTGGAATAATATGTTTTTCTAATAAAAGGGGTCTCAAGGTTGGTGTACATGTGTTGTGAGGGGCAATTTCAGCGAACATCTGTGAATTCCTATCATACAGAACACTGAATTGATCTTTTAAATCTTAGTGTATTGTTCAGTGGCCCACACTATACTTTCAGATAACATAAGCGTCCATAGGTCAGGCATGACGAATCAATCAAAGTTGCTCTAATTGCTTTGTTTAGTTCCTGCGTAAAATGAAGGTGCTCCCAATTTCTACTAATCTTGCTTTCAATATGCATTTGACATCTATCTCAGTACAAAAAGTCTCAGAATTGAAACATTATATGAAACGGAGTGCTTATGCCTAGAGCATGCTGAGAGGGTGCTGGGTAGGTAGACCGGCATGGCTGGTGAGGTGGGAACACATGTGTCTTGGGTTGAGAATCCTGTCAGACTCAGAACTTCTGGCATTTCCTGCAAAGAATTCTGTTGCTGCATTGGCCACAAGCAAACCCTTCAAATCTCAGCCAAAGACAATCGCACCCATCCCATCCTTTAAATGCCAACATGGTAGCAGAGCACCATTAGTCCGAAGAGAGAAGGTGGCTACAACTTATCATCACTACACCATGAACACATTAAATGTACTGGTGCTACATTTTAAGACGAAGCTCTTAAACTCCCCCCGCAGAAGGTCATTTTCATCTGGCTGTCCAAGTCAACAAGAATTGTGTCTAAGGGAGCACCAGTAAAGTAGTTGAAGAGCTGCTTTTAGTTATAGAAAGAAAATCAACCTGATGTTACAGCGTTTCATTTGTAGGATAAGTGTTTTTTTTCTGTCTCTCTCAGAAACAGGAGGGCAATTTAAGCCTCAGTGGGGATTGTACTGTTCTTTACTGTGTGCTCTGCTTGGCTGCACTCATTAATAGAGGCATATCTTCATGTTGTGATAGCTGTTGCGGATGAGATGTTATTTTGCACATGAAAAAGAACCCAATTCTGACTTCTTTTTTTTTTTTAGTGCTAATTTTGGCTCATTTTTTGATGTCTTTGTCACAGTTGGTCAGCTTCTCTCACAGTGCCACTGTTAAAGAAGAACCTGAGTCTTTTGTATCCAGCTGGGCCCCGCACAGCACGAGCTGACCCATACTTTAAGTTCACCACAGGGATGATGAAAAAAAAAAACACATTTATGCTGTTATGGTCTTATTGCAATGCTTTGAAGGCAAAAACAAGTCCTATTTATTATGAATAACAGTAAACAATGTCACCGCTGCTGTTGTACTTGAAAGAGTTTTACAATTTTTTAAAGTCATTATTATTAGAAACCGCGAATAACTCACTAACCTGTACATTATGAAATGCTGGGTTATTTTATCAACCAAACATTTGATTGAGTAGGTTCGGTCATTTCTCTGAATTATATTTTCAGGTAATTTGGTTGTTTAAGGCTAACCCAGTTGCTGGGCAGTTGTTTGGGTCAGGCCTGGTTAATATCCCACATAGCCTGTACTTTTTCCAAATCCATGTTTTCACATGATTTAGGGATTACATATTTGTTACAGACTTTATTGAATTGTTTCTTTCATATTTAAGCATTGGATTTACATTCATTTTAAATATTTGTTGACTCAGTTAGCTGCTGAGGGTTACTAAGACACAAATAGGGATCAGGATTTAAGAATAAATTAAGCTTCCTTTAAAGATGTGTTACCGTGTAAAAAGCTATCCTTTAAATACCACAACAATCTGGTCTTAATTTACTAATATGAGCTTTTACAAACTAGTTATTTAAACTATATTGTGAATAAGGCTTCTATATGAATTGTAAGAGCCCTTTCTAGGAAAAGCAACATGATACAAATTACTTCAAGGTTGATATTTATGGGACTCTTGTTGTGTCCATTTACTTCAATTACTAGATTTTCAGTCAACATGACTGAGCGTCCAAAACCAGCTTGATTGGTAGATTAAGGTAGATGAAGGAAGATGTTGATAAAAATCATATTCCAGAACATTTACTCGTTCAGGGGAGCCATTTGTTTCTGTACAGCTGTTCATGCAGTGGCATACAGCAGCATCAGGTCAGGCACAGAGCTGTTTTTGTCTGTTGCAGTCCCCTCAGTAGCGACAGCACACTGGTTAAGCCGAGGCTGATTTCAGTCTCTGAGTATGAGTAGATAGGGAGGTGAGTCTCATATCTCCATCCTGACAGGCTCAACACACCCCCGCCTCTTGGGATTCCACACCAACCATCCGTGATAGCAAACTACTCACTTCTTCTCTCATGCACTCTGACACCCGCACACACACACACACACACACACACACACACACACTCCCATTCGGCCAGACTCGGCACTAGCCTTTTTATTTAAATGCAATAAATATTTAATTTGTGAACGCGTTGTGAAAGATCACACGAGCACGCACAAAGGACCCTCAGCTGAATATGCAACGTGCTGATAAATATTTCACTACTCCATTTCCCCAACCCCCAGTTGACTCACCAGGAACCTGGAGCTGATCCTGGCAAAAAAATTAAACAAGTTTTCCCTTTAATATTTATTCTTTAAAACAGATATTTCCTTGTGGATTTGTTGGCTTTAAGAGGTTACTGTCACTGGGAATGATCTAGTGTCCATTTAAAGACGTGCACTTTAATAACATAATTCATCTTCCTAGCGCTCTCTCTCATGTACGTTAACGCAGTAGCAAAGGAATCCTCCAACAGCGGAGAGTCAGGAGTGCCAGGACATTTCCCAGTGGCCCGAGGATCTATTGTAAATGGTCAATGTAAACAGCCAGAATTAGTGAATAGTCCTCTCTGAATGCTTGTATCATCGTACGAGTGAGATTCTCAGGATTTGTATTGTTTTGCTCAAGGAGTTGTCGTAGCGACCCGACCGCAGTCTGCAAAAAACATCATAGTGTCCCTCGCGACGCAGATATACCAACCATCTACCTACTGCTTCTCCACGGACTTTGACAACATTGTCAACAGGAGAAATGGACATTCACAAGAACAGGAAAGGTGGCGCAGAGAGAAAGAGAAAGAGAAAGGCCAATGACAAAGATTCAGTGAAATGAGACAAAATAAGTGACAGTTCTCCAGTAAGGGACCAAAGTTTTATTCCTGGGCCCTCCATGACCCAACTTTTAGAGACAGGACAGCAGACGGAGCCAGAACTCAAGGAGAGAGAGAGAGAGAGTGGGGAATGACACGAGGGAAAGGAGACACAAGCTGGACCTGGTGATGACGCTGCTGCTTTTTTGTTTCTGTTAGTAGTTTAACCCACCATAAACTTCGCCCCTACTTTCTGACACGCTAACAACACTCACATAGCCGTGGCACTACTCCTTGTAACTTGTTTATGCGTCCAACAGAGTTATGCATAAGATCAAGTGTTACTTTTATCATTTTCTTCATCTAAGATTGCTTCTGTTTATTCTTTAATTCATTATTAATCCATCCATAAAGACGACAATGAAACACAATCGACCTTTCATACGACAGAGATCATGATTTTATCTCGTCATAAAAAGGCACGTTTAAGTGGTAGGTGGACTTGAGCTTGTATAGCGCATGTCACACCTTCACATTCACAGAGGTTGCTCTGTAGTGAGACCAACAGAAGTAACTTAAACCATTCATACCCCGCCGCCGAGTCAGTGGGAGCCATTTGGGGTTAGGTGTCTTGCCCAAGGACACATCGGACATGTTTGCTGAAGGATCTGAGGATCGAACCGTCGACCTTCCGGTTGAGAGACAACTGAGCCTCAGCTGCCTACGATTAACATTTTAGGGATTTGAAAAAAAAAAGGAAATAAAAAAAAAACTGCAACATTTTACGAGTGCTCTCTTAACAGAACCAATGCGGGCCAGATCCGGATCATACATAAAAGAAAAAATACATTCATTCAATATTCATTCCATTGTGGTGAGAAGCCCTATGCCAGCCTGGTGTTGTGCTCCTCCTTGTATGAGCAAAATTCATCAATAAAGCAATTGTTTAAGCCCCCAGTAGATTCCTGCACGGGCTGTAAAATTTATGAGGAGTACTACAAACAGACAGTGGATGGATCGAAAAGGGTCCCAGAGGCGGCCGGAAGAGAGTCCTTAGCAATAACAACACAATCAATCACATCCAGTGCATGTCAAATCCAACCCCAGGCTCCCCAGCAGTGCATTCAAAACATATTCCCACGTTCACAGGATCACGGCTCTGTCATCATATCTTACTGTGGTAGTGGCTGGTTTTATTATGTGACAGGGTATGCGCAACCATGCAATCTTTGTATGCTAATCTATCTATCTTCAGTCTGCTTTCTGCAGGGCCCCTGATGAACAAGCTGTCACAGTTACATAATTACATTTTGTATGGAACCAGTTAATGGTGTTTATTATATTATTTATTTCACTGTTCAATCAGGGATTTTTTAAAACTCATTTGTTATGTAATCCTGCGTGTGCTGTGCCTGTACCTTTTCTCAAGGCCTTGGATTCAAATTGTTCATATTTCTCGACAATATTAAAAGAGCAGCCAGGAAACTCAAGGGCACGAAATAAAATGAGCATATATACTTTATTAGTAAAAACAGGGCTATGTTTTTTTTGTTTTATCTTTGATTGACAGTGCAATGCAACATAGTGAAAGTGTCTATATTTAAACATCAAGGTAGTGAGAAGAATACAGACAGGAGTGTCTCCTGTGAATTCTTCTTTCCATCCATCCATGATCTATACCACTTCTCCTGCTCAGTGTCTCAGGGTGCTGGAGCTGATCCAAGCTGTCATTGGACGAGAGGTAGGGTACAGCCTGGACTGGTCGTCAGTTAATCAAAGGGCTTCACTTGAAATCTCCCACTGTTCAACTTTTTGTGTGTTGTATGTGCAACCGTAGATCTGAGAAAAAAGCTAAAGGAGTGTCTCTAAATTTTTTTTTATCTCAGGTTGACATTCTATTTCCCATTATTATGCTTTGTATTATTGAGATCTACACAGTAAGACAAAAGACTGTCCATACCAGAAAAACTGTAGCTTTTACACTACACTTACGTTTAAGCCAATCTTTAGCCTATACAGACCATCACTGTTCGATGTTTTATGATCTGTTTAAATTAGGACACCTTAACTTTTAGTTTGCATCTTACATCCTCCTCACAACAACAACAAAAGTGATAAATGGAATCTTGTTTTAACAATTCATGGTCGCCCTTAACTGTTCATTGAGGTGCTTTCATTCTACTATTCTACACTTCTCCAATTAATTTAGTGGACGCTTTTGTCGAAAGCAACATACACAAGAGCAAGTACAACACAAGCAATGATGTGGAGAGGAGAAAACAATGTCAGTAAGTGCAAACTAACAGCTTTACGTCCGATTGGACACAGATGCTGACAGGAAGTGCAGAGGCAAAGCAGTTTAAAAAAAAAAATATATATCACAATATACAACAACATGGAAAGCTGCGCTTGGGAGTTCTGATTAGCTTTAAAACCATTCGAAATATCATCATTGTCCTCATCAATACCATCATAATTATCAACATCACTGAAACAGACGCCTTTCATTGGCAGAGCGTAGTGGGTGTGAGGGACCTGAGAGAGTGTAGGTAATGAGGAGTCGTTTTTGTCGCTGTTTTGTAAGCGAGCAGCAGGGTTGTAAATTTAATGCGAGCAGTAACTGGGAGCCAGTGGAGGGAGATGAACAGCGGAGTGACATGTGCTGTGATCCTGGGGAAACATCATTTTTGACCCTTAGATTAAGGGGAGTATACAGAACCTTAAAACTACACATCCTTGCAAGAACCTCCAGTATATAACCATATAAATATACCGCCTCTCCCCCCATATAGTGCATTTAGTTGCTGTCTTTTCAGAATCAATCTCTCCTCTCCTTCCCCTAAGAGAAAATAGCACATAAAACTTTGCCGGAGGTATTAAAATGTGAAACTCTTTTAGTTCCTCAGTCAGGTTTTCTTTTAAGTACGTAAATCTCTTTTTGGCAGCTGGAGGATAAAAGATGATGACTCCTCCATCCATCTGTGCTCTTTGCGAAGATGAACTGGCATAGCCTTGAAGTGAAATGTATAAGGGAGACATAACCGTACTCTTGTCTCCGCTTCCTCTTCCATGTAAAACTTATCCTGACAAAGGTCCCATGTGCTGAAACGCTCAGCCACATGCAGAGACTCAAGCATATCATGCATTAAGAAGATCTGGCATATAAAACTCTGATATTACAAAATCTTGGGGTCCAGTCAGCTTCGTCCAACAAGATCACTGGGGCTCTGTGTGTGATTTCTAACCATCAGAATGGAGAAATCCCATCCAGAACAAAAAATCCAGTAAGCTGTTTTCAGAACAAGGACCTTGATATTCTTTCTTCCTGTACAAGACTCAACAGTAATAGTAAACTGACTATTTTGTTAACAGCTTGTTGCACTGCCCTAAAGTGACGAAGCATGATAAAAGATGTTTCCTACAACAAGACATTCAATAAGGCTCTGCCAGTTTTAATGCCCTATGATGGTCTGTATTTCAATACAGCATTGGAGAAAACAATAGATTGTGAAGATTTAAGAATAGGAATCATGACATTTTTTAACCTTTTTATGTTAGAATTAAGATTGTTTTTAAATGTGCTGTTGATCTGTTGGTAGAGTTGGTCCTCTCTCAACCAGAAGATCAGGGGTTTGATCCCCAGCTCCTGCAGCAACATGTCCGAAGTGTCCTTGGGCAAAAGACCCCTCACTCAGAGTAGCTGATTCATCAGCAGCGTGTATGAATGGGATGAATTAATACTTATGGACACTTTATACAGCAGTTCTTGCCATCCGTGTGTGAATGGGTAGGTGTGACCTGTGATGGAAAAACGTTTGGAGTACTCAGAAGACTAGAAAACCATTTAACATCTAACAAAATGAAAAATATGTCCCAACCTTGGTGTGCTGTCAACTGGTCTGGAGATACACCAGATATGTTTTTTACTAATCAATACAGGAATCTAAGAACACTGCAATGTACAAATTGAAAATACCTCTGCATTCAAATATGTCTCAAACTGTGTCTAATCACATTCACTTGAACTTAAAATCCTTCTGTTAATAGGTGAATTTTTGGGATCTCCCTGTTCGCAGTGTTCATACTTGTAGTAACACATGCAGGGCAGATTTGCCTCTGGCATGCTCACAGCACCAGCCAAGAATTTGCTCATTATTCCTCCCATACAGCAAGTAGTGTGGCCCGAATTAGATCGGCAGACAACAATCTTTGCCCTCGGAGCTGGGGCAAGATTGCCTTCCGGTCAATGCACATGAATTTACAGTGAAAGCTAGAATAGAGAAACAGCTCTGCAATTTCATCTGGATGGCAGGAAAATAAGTATTGCCACTGTAAAAAATTGCATTTGCTGCAGAGCTGTCTTTCCTTTCAAAGCAAACATGTCTTGACTGAGGTAGAAGACAACACAGAATGATAGATCTACATAAGCATTTGTCATGAAACCAATGCCATGCCTACTTGCATATACGTGGCTTTGCCATTATTCATGGCTTTTTGTGAAAGATGTGCATGGTACTATTCCTCATATCTTTCACAAAGCCGACAAATCACAACTGACTCTGCTGACGTGAATTTTATTGCCAAGCACAGCCCCTGCAACGAAGAAACTCTCGACCTGACATGATTCCTGAAAAATTAAACACCTGTGATTCTTTTTCCTGGAGGCAGATCTCTCTTACTGAAATGGTCCTGATGGTTACATGCTGTTTTATGTTATCAAGGAAGATTTGTTTTAGCCTCTGAATATGTCTGCCTCAATAGGCATATTTGAATAAAAAGTACCTGACTGGAATTATTCTCAAGCACAAGGCAAAACTCTTTTGGCAGTGGGGATTTTTAAATATTACACCCACATAAAACTTCAAATAAACATTCAATAGCCTCCGCTTTCCTGATCGAATGTAGTTTTCTCACATCTCAGTGTTGCTAATGTTGTCAACTCTTTCATTGCAAGATGTTTTTTTCAGAAATAAATCACAGGGTACAATGGTGCTGTTAACATTTTGAAGTTGAACAAAAACATAGCCCACACAAAATGGTATTCACAGCACAGATTTTTAGTCTTCACCCCGGAAGTCATATGAACAGCTGGTTGAAGACCAGCTTTCCTCGTTGAATTTATACATTTTCTTGCTAGTTATGCTTTGGAAATAAATATATCATTTAATACACACAGAAAAAGTAGGAAGTTTGAGGAGTCCACGTTTTCTTTTTCTATCAGATCACACACTTCCCTTTGCAGTAGTTGATCATAGTTAGGCTGGTAGGTTGAATTCCCCTTCTTCTTTGCTAGTTAAAGTTTGCATTCATGTTTATTCTTCACCTTGGTATTGTAATGTGTCTAATTCCTGCCTCACAGGACATTAAGTCCACAGTACTGAAAAGGGAAGGATGCCAACTCTAATGCTCGAGTGTGTTGTTAGAGGTGAACAGAGAGGTCATTACTGCTACATGTCATGTATGCACCAATCAGGATGGTACCTCTGTCTTTATTTCCCCTTTCTCTCAGACAGTCAGGCTGTCTCTGTCACTCTTTGCCCTGCATTACAACACTGTAAGCGTAGTGTGGAGTCTGGCATTGCTCGAATCGACTGACCTTGAAAGGTGATACTCACATGTGAGTTCCTGGTGTGGATAAGTAGCGTTAGCTCTACCTAATCCTTTGAATTGTTCTGATTAACAGAATAAACAATTTGACTGATTTAAGGTACAACAAATATTCAACGTTAAATTGCATTTGGGTCATATTTTACATTGGTATGGCCTTAGTTGCTATACATATTCAATGTTTTTATGATTCAAGTTATTCAAAAGGACTGTGTTTGTTTTGGGAATTTAGAAGCCTGATTACCTCCTCTGCTGGAACTCCTACCTTTTGTCTATTTCAGGACTATTGTTTGAAGTTGGCCCCATGTGCAGAGCACCTGTCTGTCAACTTCTCCTGCACAGGGAACAAAACCTTTGTGCTCTGAATGGAAGCCATTCAGACATTGTCTCTCTTCTAACATGACTGGCACTGTTGATATGAGCATACACCCATCTTTTGCCATCCTTGCTGCTGAGCAGGCCGACACCTGGCCTCTTCTCTACTGTTTCAATCATCAGCAGCAGGAGAAAAAAGGAAAGCGATTGACCGACCAGCATCAAAATTGTCAAATGGACACAAATGACAAAAGTGCTTTTCTTCCATTAGGAGACAGTTGTAATTTAGCTTTATGCATTTTGAATGACATAGATAGTACTCCAAAACAATTTGTATGCCATAATGCTAACTCTTGTTTTAAAAACATATTGTTGCAACTAGTCAGCATATTTTCCTGTTTTAAATTTCATTTGGAATTACAAAAAAAGGCAATCTGCTGGAAAGCTTTTTGTTCCATTGCTTTCAAACCATTAATGGATTCCACCAAAAGCTCTCATGAAAAATGTATTGCCCATGGGGAACAACAACACTTTGAACTGCAAAAAAAAAAAAAAAAAGCTGAAAAGTAGCCAGTCTGTTAACTCAGTTTTAAAAAAAACATTTTTCATCTTAAAGAAGGCTGATAGAAAATGACACCTGAATTCAAGCTGTCACAGTTGTTGTTCCTCCCTGATCCAACAAAAGAGGCGTTCAGGGATTGATAACATGTTGCCCAACAGAATATATATTGGGGTTGTTGTTTCTTAGGGAAGGGAGAAATCCTTGATACATTTTAATCAATTCTTTTCTCTGAGTAATTATTTAGCTGAAATAAATAATGAGTGGTGGGAATTGGAGCTCTCTATTGCAATTAGTCATTTCATTTCTAAATATGATTTGGCTTAGTTGAAATGCCATGGCTGTGATTTCACAGTGTCTGTCTCCGAAGGTCAATCTTAAGGTCATTCTCCTTTATCCTCTCTTGCTTTCTCTTCTCTTCACTCAAGTATACATGCTTTTTTGAGAAAGGCACCATATTGCTTGAGATCGTAGACGTCTATCTGCTGCAGTGTTACACAAGCTAACACAGGAAAGCACTGTTATGGTTTAGAAGACCATGTATACTGAAATTCTCAAATGTTATAGAAAAGACATGACAGCTACAGAGAGCTGACTAGTAAAATAGTTATGATACATGTTGGGCGGGGGGAACTGAAATATTGGATTCCTAAAGTAATTGCAGGTTTTACAATCTCAATAAAAGCAGATTTTTGGTGGCAATTGAGGATGAAATAAGGCATTGCAGTGTTATCTGAATCATAGACAATGAAAAAGCTGAAAGTTTGAATTTTGTTTTCCAGAGATATTTCAGTAGATTTTTTTTGTTTGCAAACTTTATACATCCTGTCCTTGTGAATGTTCACTCTGGCATGTGTTACCTACGTTAACCTAAGCAATCCTGACAGGCATCCTTATAAGAAGCAAGCTAACAATGAACCCTTTAGAGTTTCAAGCAGTCCCCTGCCATGGAGCACCACCAGAGCAGCCTGGGGGAGTGCATGGTTTTCCAGTCTCAAATGGTTGCTCGGAGAAACAATTATCTGAATGCAACTTGAGGTGAGGGGGGAAAAAAAGCAATGCTCAATCTCTACAGAGGCCTGTAAAGAAATACCAAGAACAAACTCCCTATTATAGAGGCAAAGTACAACACAAGAACATCCGTACTGTTAGTGAGCATGACTAATAAACACTGTCGAAAATGAACGGTAATTTGTGGTACACAGCTAATGGCTGCTGGAGGCTGGCTGCAAAAGGACTAAAGGGAGGTCATTTGGAAAGGCTCCAAATCCATTCTCAAGGTACAATGTCTTATTTATGCTTTTATATATATATATATAAATAAAGAACAAGTTACAATATTTTAATTCATAACATGTCAATGCTGGTTGGTTGCTTAAAAGTTAATATTCCAACAAAGGACATTTAAGTGGCACTTCACACGTATTTGAACCTGAAGATCTGGGTCCATTCTCACAAATGAGTTCGAGTCCTCCTGAATGGCACTAAAATACCTTTTTAGCAACATTTGTTCATGTTGCAAAAATAGGACACAAGCAAGACCAACACTTTCCACTTTTTAAATGCTTTGTAAACTACATTGACTGAGTTTGCACCGGCTGATTGTTGACATTTTAGGTGGGAGCTTGGTGCTTGAACTTGATGTGTGAGCGATAGCTGCATGAAATTTGAGCAGGATGGAACAGGAGATAAGAGGCACCAAACCTTTAAAAACCACTGCTCTGCATTCCATCCAGTTGTTTTTTGCTTGTGCTCCACCCAGGCTTTGATCCCATTTGGTTTGCACCATGGCAGATGATTTATATACACTATGTACAAAAAATGTGGTTCTTAAGAGCCAGTGAATTATTTATATATATGAAGCCGGACGTAATTGGCTTAATGTCCTCTGCATCCTTACAGGATGTCAGAGGAAAAAAAGACATAACCTCATGAAAGATGATTATGACAGCTGATAAGACACTTCATATTCTTTTTTCCACTTCATATTCTTTATTGGCTGTTTGAAATGAGATCACCCTCAGGCATTCAGGTTCTGTAATGCTGACCTCAGCAGACACACTGCCAAGAAATCAATCGATAAATAACTGAGAAAAAAAATACAAAGAACACAGCAAATATTAAAATCTAGTTGGAGGGACAGTGCAGGGGGAATATCATTATATTAACAAAAGCCTACCCTATATGTACCATCTGGGACATTAGTGTGTTGGAGGTGCTGTGATTCTGCCTTGAGTCATCTAATCTCAATGCACCACTGAGCTGCAACCTGCTATTACTCCATCGTAGTCATAATCATTTTCAATTACGGTCTCATTTGGAGCCATATATTTGTTTACTTATGAACAAGTGATTACTAAGAAATCAATTGCAACAGTCCAGAGACTCCAAAAGTGTACGGCTTGAAAACAGTTTGATAACAGGCACGCGAGTACAAATAGCAATTACTAGGCTCACTGAATTGTGACAGACTTTAACAGGATTCAGGACAGAAAAGGACAGATCCAGCACTATTGTGATTTTGCAAGGCCGAGCGATTTCAACAAAAATAGCACAAAAGGGACAGACACCTTGTGAATAAAGAGTTTAAGATATTTGAACAGCTAAAAACGGTTTACAGAGTTTTTGTTACACCTTCAGTTTTCTTTTATCATAATACTGCTGCCGTCAGTCATGTTGATATATGTTAAAGGCAGCAATCAACCACTATAACCTTGTTCTATAATTATTAATTACTATTTGGTAATTAATTGACACCGACATTTTAATTATTTGGACCTCTCAAAGTTTATAGTCACATTCATCATGGCAGCCAGAGAGCGATCACTCTCCTGGCAGTGTTAATTGTTGCACAGTAATGAAGCTAACATGGTCTTGTGAGAATAGCAGGAGGTTTTGATTGATTAACAGTTAAAGGATCATTGATTTACTGCTCTCTTGGAGCTAAATAAGTCCTGTCATTCCATGTCAATTCCATTATTATAATAGAAAATTACAGCAAAAGGTATGACATTGTATGAATAGAGCAGCTCTAAACCATACTCTTTATCTACAAGACCCAAAATTCAGCCATCGGACAAACACTTGGTGAGAGGCAATGACATTTTGTTTTGATAGGCAAAAATCTCGAACAGAATCCTACTTTGGGTGGATATCTTTCTTGGCTGGTTCTGTTGAGCCCCACTGACACTGTCGTAAATAAATTGGATGTCCTGGGTCTAGCTTTTAACCCCTTAGTATTAGGAGGCTTAGAAGAAGCATTAATACTGTCATTGGGTTCACTGACAATAGAGTCATTGACTGTAAAAAAAAATCCCAAACAACATTGGATTCAGCGAATGCAGGTATAATTGATGTGGGAAAGGCGGAGATACCGAAAGTATCAAAACCCGTTTTCACATATCCACTCCTGAAAATATCTAGATAATTTAAGAAGTACTGCTACGGATATTGACCTGACCTGGCTGTTCACATATGCACCTCACAGCAGGAGACAATAACAATATCAGCAGAATCACAATATCAACTGAAGAGCGGAAAACAATATGCTGGCAAACAGAAAACATAATGCAGCCGTTAAATCATGTGCGCGGAGATCGTAGCGGCCGCATGCATCCACTCTATACACAATGCAGCAGTCACTGTATATCAACGTCACCACCCACTTCCATTGGCTCGAGGTGAATACTCTGGAGAATATCCTGCTGCATTCTCACATCAGCCCACTCTGACTTGTTGGGAAAAAATACCAGGGGTCTGGCAGGAGAAACTCCGGTTGAAGTCCAAGTGAAAAATGTGGCTGTTTGCATTCACACTTAGAGCTCCTCCTGGAAATATCAGGATTTGTCAGTCGTTTTCTGCAATTGTTAAAACCCTAAATGTAGTTAAATAAACAAAAAACATTGTCATATACATAATTCATATTTTTTTATGTTCACCCAAAGGGTCAAATGTGTGATGCTTGCCATGGCAATTAAAAAAAATATACCTTGTTGCAAAGGACTTTAGTTGAAACGGGAAAGGATTATTGATTGTGTTTTTTTTTACTTTTAGTGAAGGCATTTTTGATTAAAGCAAAATGATCCCCATATGGAGCATTATTACAGGTAAACTGTTATTAGTACTGCCAACACACTGTCCAAATGGAGAACATTGTGTAATTAAAACATATAAACGTTAGCGAGATGGGATGGGAGCCATTCTACTAGGATTTGGACATGAACAGATTTGTTATATATATATTCTGGCCTTGGATTCGGATGGGAGGGATTCTTAATTTTGTGGGAGTGGGATGGGGCGTGTCATCCTCTAACGTGGATAGGGAAAAAATAATTAACATCAAAAATGTCCTGAGGAGCAAAAGTGTGGCTCAGCGGTTTGCACTAATGCCTTCCAGCATAAAGACCCTGGGTTCAGCTGCCAGCCACACGCCCTTTGTGTGTGTGTGTGTGCGTGTGTGTGTGT
Source organism: Labrus bergylta (assembly GCF_963930695.1). Classification (NCBI taxonomy): domain Eukaryota; kingdom Metazoa; phylum Chordata; class Actinopteri; order Labriformes; family Labridae; genus Labrus; species Labrus bergylta. The sequence continues at coordinate 25,850,936 of NC_089199.1, forward strand.
GCGAATCCACTGAGTACATACTTGGAGAAACTCTCACATGATCCCTTAAAGGATTTTTTATCTAAAGGATAAGGCTCCTGATAGCTGCCTGTGATCTACAGCTAATTAGTGGTAGCTGATAGGAGCTCTGAAGGTGAGACAAAACAATGTCCGTGCAATCAAGCTGCTCTACTAGCTTGTGCCAAGACATGTTAATAAACCTGCTCAAAAGGCAATTGACAAGAGATTATACCACAGTAATTTAACTCACTGTGACTCATTGCCCTATGCTGCAAGTTGCAGTGTGTAATATTGGAAGCATCAAAGGACATGCCAATAACTGCATCCAATGCAATTATACCAGTGTCCAAGTAAATTCACTTTTCAGGGCTATAAATTGATATTTCAGTGCTTTTTTGCAAGTTATATTCAATTTCTATGCAAATGTGTTTGCAAGTTGGTTTGTTGACGATACGTCTGTCAGGGTAACCATTTTAATGCCTTCTCCTGTTCAGAACTATGGCAGTTAGATTGACACTACACAGTTTCAATCAATATGAAGAATCCATAGTTACTGTACAGCCCTTTGATACATCCACCTTCTTTGCAGCAGGAACAAAGAGCAAAGCAAAGGAAATGAACATTTAAACTGGTATGTGGCAGTATGCAATGCATCAAATTCTACATTGAGCCCAGAGGATTATAACTCTATGAAATGCTAGTGTGATGCCACAGCTCTGTTTTTCCTCATCAGGCAATTATGGTCACAAGGGCAAGAGCCTAATCTCCATCCACATCAATTTAGGCTTGCCTGAAATATTAACCTGTCAAAGTGTGTATACATAACTGTGAAGGGCCTTTCAGATAGGACGCGGTGCGCGCTGAGCTCGCCGTGGAGTTTGGCGCAGAGCAAAAGGGGGGAGTGCACACGAGCAAAAAGCAACAGCGCGCGTTGCTAGGTGACAGAAACGATACTCTGGATAATAGCTCGGGAAAGTAGCTTCTGCCAAAGCACTATGTAGGCCTATGGGTTTTCTGTTTCGGAGGGGGAGACGAGCAGCAAAGAAAAAGAGGGTTTGTGTTCATGTAATCATCAGAGCACGTCGGGATGTGGGATAGTTTAGGCTCGTTCAGGAGCACAGGACCCGCGCGCTGCACTCAACTCGGCGGCAAGGAGATACGCGCTTGTGCGGAGCAACCCAATACACAATGAATGGGCTTGACAGCGACGCGCACCCCCCGGCCACGTCCTATCTGAAGGGCCCTTTAAAGATAAAATACATTTCAGACACTACACACTACTGTTTGAAGTGACCAAAGGAAAAGTTAACGTCCATTGGGTTTTATCGTTGCTATCTTAACACAAGAGCTTGGTTTGTTAATTTGAGAATATAACTAATAGATTTGTGATTTTACAATGCTTCATCTCAAACTATGCATTAGCCCTCAAACAGGCCCTCTTGAGCTCAGATTTGCTCTCAATGCTTTCAGTCAGACATATTGTTGCAGCCCAGATTGTATGCAACCAGCTTCAGCCCTTCTTCTCACGTTCAGGACAACTTCGACTGCTCTTGGAAGGTATACTATTTGGCTCTGCCTGTAGGTTTTTGTGCAACAACACTGTTAAATCTAAAACCTGTAGCATGTCGTATATGTAGAGTTAACCAATGAAATGATTCCAGCAATGGTTGAGGTGGCAACCCCATCTGCTTTTTTTTAATAAATACACTCTTTGATCCCTCCCTTCATATTAAGGGAAGGTTTACAAGGCCAGACATTTATTAAGCTCCTTTCAGGCACAAGGGAACTCAAAGTGCTTGAAGGCATTTCATGTTTGCTATACCTGTGTATGTTACAATAATCTAGCCTACTAACGATAATTCAATCAGGAGAGACGTGTGAATAAAGACAATTACTTATCACAATAGATAGCATGTACATGTCCTGACAGAAGGTCTTTGGCGCTATCGGACTCTATGGGGTGGTTATGTTTGGAGAATATCATTTCTGGACGGCAACAGAAGAAATCCCATGGAGTCCAGATACTGGTGGTGGAAATGTGAGTGTTTGTTGGTCAGGGTATGAATTAGAAACTCACCCGATTTAGCCTTCCTGACTTACCTTAGAGCTTCATAAGCATGCACAAGCATTTCCTGTGTCGTGTCTAGATAGATAGCTCTTTGATTCTTGCAATGTAATTAGATGATTGAAGGCAGATTTTGTAAATATTTCAGTAAATAAAATCAGGTGTGCGGGACAATTCAAAACTTACTTCTGTGCATACCAGCATAACTCTGCCAAAATTGAACAAGGGTATAGGTATTAAGGATATAAAAAAAAAAAAACCTTACATGTCTTTCCAAGGTCCTTAATCTCAAATCTTTCTTAAAGGAGCAGTTTAAGATTAGTGACATCTGGTAGTTAGTTTTGCAGATTTTAGTACATAAATAACCTACAGTGGCTGCCAGACTTGTGAGAAAATCGAAGTTAGAGCCAGTGCTCTGTTTGTCCATTCTGGACTACTGTGAAACATGACAGTTTAACTTGGCGGACTCTATGGATGGAGTCATGCTGTTGTTGTCCATGCTGTCACACAGTATATTTCAAAGATTGTTTGGTGATGGCTGAATAAATGACCTCGTTTATCACAATCTCAAGTCATTGTGCTGCCGTCTGTGTGTTTTGATAACCTGCTGCTTACTTTCACATGACTCCTGGATCGAGCAGGTCCACATAACTACGTGTACACATTACAGCTCAGAGTATAGTTCTTTATGATAATCCAGAACATTACAGTATACCTTTGAATGTGTTATGGACGGAAATACATAACTAACTGAACATCCGTAACAGAATATGCATCAGCATGTGCTCAAAGGAAACATCTTCACACTTTGAGGTTACAGAGAACATTAGGAGCTGTAAGGATGTCGTCTTTCCTTTCACACAAAAACACAATAATCACACCTTTTATAAATCTCCCTGCAGCCTCTCAAGTCTTAAAAAATGTTGTGAAGTTACACTTCCGTTATTGCCACAAGCGCTGCAGTGAATGTGACATAAAACATATTCACACCCACATGCCCAGATGATTTGCTGCAGATCAGAATCTCAATGTGGACAGTGTTGTTTTGTTATGAACCTTTATTTATCTTTGGTTATGCTGTTCTCAAAGAGGAAGGTACCAAAGCAGGACACTTAAACGTATGTTCAGGTATTTGAAGAATATGGCCTTCAGGATGTTTTCTCTAGCTTTATACATTTCCCCTCCCCGTGAATAAACATCAAGAGTTTATGTATAATTTAAAAAGACTTGTAATTGTCACTACAATGCGAAGTAAACATTGCCCCTAAAATATGGTTTTAGATTTATTCAGGTATTCCTTTGAATAAGTGTTGGGGCAATGCTATAAGATCTGTCTTGTGATGAACCAATTGGAGCGTCAACACTAAATGGTAAATGGACTTGAGCATGTATAGCGCTTTTCTAGTCTTCTAACTACTCTGAGCACTTTCACACTGCATGTCACACCTTCACATTCACACACTGATGGTAGAGGATGCTCTGTAGTGAGACTATCAGAAGTAACTAATCCCATTCATACACATTCATACACCGTCGACGAAGCAGCGGGTGCAATTCGGGGTAAAGTGTCTTGCCCAAGGACACATTGGACGTGTTGATGCAGGAGTTGGGGATCGAACCCTCGGCTTTCTGGTTGAGATACAACGACCCTACCAACACAGCCGCCACTCGTAACCAGTAGGACTGAAATAAAGGTTAGTGTGAAAGTTTTCCCCATTATTGCTTTGTTCATAAAATTACACCAGTGATGTTTTCTGCGAATTGTTAATCAAGCCCAACCCAGGAATGAAATCGTGTGTTAGGGTTTTTGTGTTACTTGAGCAAAGACATGCATGATTCACTGAAAAAAAGGGGCGTACATTGGAAGAGGAGGCAAACACATACTGTACAGTATGCCACTCAATCACAAGACAAAACCTGACTTGTTTCAAAGGGACACAATTTGTATTATACCGTGTTGTTATATGAATATATAACATATGAGTGTGTACATGCCTTCACACTAAATATAAAGCTATTTTAGCAAAAGATAAAGCTACTTGAAATAATGCACCGGTTTGTAAAAAATGTCTTTTTTTGGGGGGTTCCAGAGGGAACAAAGTTTTAAACTGTCGTCCTGCAAGACAACTTCCATGGTGTTCAGCAAAGGCCACAGTGTGCATTTTGGGTGTGGCTGTGTAGCTCTTTCTGGAAACCATCTGTTTTTGTCCTGATGTGCGCCTCTGCTGGTCACTTGTTGTCTTTAGGAGTCCTCTTGGGACATGTATTTCAACTAAAATTACTATTCCAGAGTAGCTCATTTTATACTGCTCATCATTTTATAATGGTATGTAGCAGAAGTATATGGAATGCATCCCTCTTCTTATTAGTAAAAAAGGTGTTAAAAGTGCACCTTTTGCACCAGATTTTGTTGGTAAGAGTGGCTTCTTTCAACAGTAATGAAAACTATATTGAGAGCCTCTTTTTCAAGAATTTATTGTTACATCTTCTGATTAAGTATTATAAAAAGCATGTAAAACCAACGTTTGGTTTTCACCAGAAAGGAATTACCAAATCAAGGCAGGGAGCCACGACTTCCGTGCTCCGAGTAACAAACATAGTCTTTGCACATTTTCACCCAGTGAGTCATGATACCTTTTAATATGCACATGCTTACATTCATGAGGTCACCAATCTTATTTCCACTGGGCAAAAGAAAAAATCAAAAAAAAAAAAAATCCAAGAACTTTAATCTTCCAAAGACATTTTCTTCATGCTATCTGTATTTTCTAAAGAACTTTAATTTAGCATTAAATGAATCACTATCCTTTGTGCTCACTGCTGGAACAATGAAGACTTCACTCCTTTTGTTTTAAATAAATGTGAGGTTTTTATGCATTATGCAGCAGTGCTGTATCGCTACATCTGTTCAACATAACCCTGGACACTGAGACCCCCCCCCCCCCCCCTCCTTATTAATATTAAGTCTGTATTTTATTATGGATGAGGACCAGGTGTTCCCGATTAAATCTGGGGCCTAAGTTGACACAAAACACCCACACCCACACCCACACAGACACACAGCATGTCAGGTATGGTGTGAAGTCGCCCTTTACTAGCTGGCTACTGAGAGAGGCACGGGGTAGGACTCAAAGGAATTCATAACCGGAGCTCACGCTTTTTTTCTCACAGTGGAGGATTCATTTTTGCACATTAATTATTACTGTTGGCTAACTGCTTGCTTAAAGAGGCCAAGTTTAATTCCAATGTGACTGTAGAGCGATATTTGAAGACACGCTGTCAAATAAATCATGCCATCCGTACTGACACATGACAGTCGAGTAATTACTGTGTTTGATGCCATCAGAGTAAAAATCACTACCTCACTCTCTTATGTTCTGTATCTGAAGTCTCCTCCTCCTGCTTTATTGCTGTCAGGCACGAGTTGTCACACAAAGAGCGCCGTGCCATATTGTGCCGTGTCTGTCTTTCCATCTGGAGGAGTGCGTTTTGATTTCACTGGTGGGAACCGCGGTGACAGAAGCCAGATGATTTGGGAAGAGGCAAAGCCTAGCTGGTTTCTTCCTCTGGAAGCGGCTAACTGAAGTGAGGGGATGCAGCTCCAGTTCACATAGCCCTCCATCTGCCGTCCTGGAGGAATTCCTTAAGAGAGCTGTCCAAGGCGCAGTGCAAGCTAGGCACCCTGCCCTGCCCGTCCCGCTTGCCTCAGGGGCTCATCCAAGTCTATAGGCCTACACCTCCCTGGAACCGAGCCAGTTTTTCGCTTCACAGCTGAAATTAGTCCACCAATTCCTCATGGTAGCTTGCCAACTGTGTTAGTACTTATAAACACTCTCTCTTAAATCTGGTATCTGTTTTCAGAGTGACTCAGAGAGACAGCTGACAGTTTGAGTATTACAGGTGATTGAAGCAAGGGCGACGCCAGGCAGGGGCTAGGGGGCACTGTAGCTATTCCTAGGATAACCATAGTATCCCCCAAGGTTTATTTAGAATGTGTGACTACTAGGATTTGGCCAATGGGCGCAGCAGGCCAGAGCACAATTGTGTACCTCTGCAGCCTATTATGAATTTAATGCAATTTGGTGATTGAGTTGCAAATTCTGACTCCTTTTAGTTATCTCCATGCGATGCTCATTAATCTAATATTACATCTACGTTGTTAGTCCAGGTGCTGTTAACTGGCAGCATCAGTTTGTGATCTTTAAATCCGAGGCTGAAATGTGCACAAAGTAAACTTGTTTCTGTTGCTGTGTAACGACCGAATTGCCCTTCTGGGATTAATAAAGTATTTCTGATTCTGATTCATACTGAGGTGTGTTTACATAGGTAGACATGTGAGCATACATCTATATCTCATAGCCTTGTGTTTGCCACAGAAGGTTGTGGATTAGGTACCTATGTGGGCGCACGCATGTGTGTCACTGACTCACGGATGTTGCAGTAGAAATTAAACTGGTGATCGGCATGGGGAACTCTGAATCTGAAAAACCTGAGCAACCCCATAGCACTAGCAAAATATGAAGCAATATCCATAGACCTCCATAAGAGTGTTAAAAGGTATCATCATCAGTCGATACTGGTGGGCTATATCAAATTTAAGGCATTAGCATATTCAAGCTGGATAATGGATAACATCTAATCAGGGTGAGGTCTTAGTTGAAGGTCGGGGCTTCAGGACTGTGCATAATCACAACAGGCAGACTTTTCAGACGTCTTAGACTCCATCAGATGAACCCCAGTCGGTGGGCTGCAGCTGTTGCTCCTCTTGCTCCACTTAACCAGAGAAGCAGACTGCCAAGCATCATCAGTAACTCATCAAGGTTTTCTGGTAGCCTGATTAAAGCCCTGCCCAGACATCATGTACCCCCAGTTGCAGAGTTGAAGGTAATCACAGCTCCGAGGGAATGTGCCAGACGGAAAATCAGAGGAAATATCAAAAGAAGGGAGGAAAAAAAAAGGTTTGTTTTTAGTTTTATGGTTTTTACCAATGATGCAGCTGAAAAAAGCTGTTCAAAAATGATTTTGTTTGATAAACCAGCACATCCCAAATGAATCAACTTCTAATGTTGCTGTTGACATTTTTTGACACAAAACAAGAGGGTCCTTCCAGTCTCATCTCCTCAGCCCAGCTGTGCCTGATTTTTGCCCTTAATGTTGACTGCAGATACTGGTTCTCTGTTTATAAGTATCACTGGACAATGACGATGTAATGGATTACTCATCAGGATGTGGAAACAAGTTTTCCACTCCGTGAGCTCTCCTGCTGCGGATTCTTCGGTTGTGGGTTATTAGACTCAAAAGCATACATAATGACAAAATGTGGAGGCAAATGTACAAACTCGAACACATACAGGCATCCGTACTGCATCTATCTTACAACTGGAGGAAACACAGAAGGTGGTGGGATTTAACAGTGTTGTTTCCAACAGCATCAGAGGCTGTGATGTTCAGTTGTCAAACCTGCAGGGCCCAGTTCAATCCTTGAATACTGAAACTTTGCAGTACAGAGATGGAAGCTGTGTTTGTGGTTTCCCCAAACTTGGTTGTATCCTGGAGAGCCATTCAGTGCCATTTAAACACAAGGACATAAACATAACTGTAACCTTTGAAATCATCAAGAAACAGAGGAGCTCGTGACAATCAACTTCCCTTTCCTGTCCTCTTCAGCTGCAGGATTCTGTTTGAAGGCAGCTCATCGATGTCAGTATGGAGCAGGAACCTGGACACTTAATTTCCTGTTTCTCTGAGAGCAGTCTTGATGATGTGATGTTGGTCTAACATTTACAACAATTTCATCAACAAATGTTTTAAATGTATTTATCTAATGTTATGATTGAAATACAGTTACAATGAAATATCAGCCTATCAGGAAAAATAACATACAGTGTAAAGAATCAGAGTAACTCTGTTAAACCTTCAAAAACAAAGCCCTATGACTGTCTGACTACAGCTACGTCATATTATTTACATTAAAAAAAAAAAATTGATCTCCCAATAATTTCTGAAAGGACTGACCGAGACTGACTTTATTGGATTCTTTACATATTTATTTAAAAAAACTTGACTTTATTTTGAAAGGAATAATCAAAACATTGACCTGCTTTATAAAGGTGACCCTTAAGGAAAAACAAAATTAAGAAAGAAGTGTAAAATAGTAAGAGACAGAAAGTTTTGAATTTTCTTTGGAAATATTTGAAAGCAAAGTAAGCATTCAAACAATAACTAAGTCATCCAGTACCCTCAATCATTTTAATTGAGGTGTCAGGAGGAATGATAACTCAGTCTTCACAGTTATGTCCTCTGTGACAACCCTGCCACCGGGGGTGGGGGGGGGGGGGGGGGGGCTCTGTCTGGCTCTGCTGTGTGTGTGTGTGTGTGTGTGTGTGTGTGTGTGTGTGTGTGTGTGTGTGTGTTGCAGGGGGTGTGTCCTCACTGGAAGGTCATCAGCAGGAGCGGGTATTTAAACAGACCGTAAACATCTGTCAGTTTGTAAAAAAGTCGGTCTGTTTTGACCTGGGATTAAATAAGTTTGTTTGACATCAGGACTAACTATGAAATATTTCTATAAAATCAATATAACTGAGTGTAGGCTGATCACTCCCGACTTTATATTTGATTTTTTACTGATTCACCATCAAACAAAAGTCTGTTAGTATGAAGTGTTGAAATGAAAAGATCATAAACGACCCTTCATTATTTTTTCATGATCATCCTTACATCATTGTATTCGGCTTTCCCTATAATTAAGAATCTAGTATAACATTTTCAGTATTCCTAGGACATCATAAAGAATCTGTGTTTATAAAATACAGAGTTCATTATCGGATTATCAGTCAAAACAAATACAAATAATAAATACTTAATTCCATATTAAAGCTTTTTGCCAGTAAAAAGGTTCCTTGTGGTTTTAAGCAGATGGCAGGTTGTTCTTCATGTGCACGTGTTTGTTGTCAGGTAACATACAGATACTGCTTACTGTGTATTTTATTAGAAGTAATACTGAGCCTATTTGTGTGAATATAAACAGCTGTTAAAGCCGACTGACGGCTGACCGGTGATCAGCTGATGTCATCATCACAAGCGGAGGACGTTTTTCCTCGTTTCCTCTCTCCTGTGCTTCGTTTCCTTGCATCTCTCCATTTATCTCTGGTGGGCGGGACTAAGAGGCGAGTGAGGGATGCATAGGTGCAATTAAGTGAACTGAGACTTAGCCACCGACTCTCTGACTCCGATTCTGGTTCTCTGATCTGGTGGCTCTGTCTCTGGTTTTCTGGCTCTGAATATGGTACTGGGATTGCAACTCCCACGGCAGGCCTGACTACAGAACACAGTCTTTGTCCCCTTCTGTTTAGAATATAGATCTACACTTATCCATACATTCACTACATTACTGAAACTAATAACATATTATATTGAGTTGAGTTTTTATAATTTAATTTCCAGCTTGAGTCTGTCTCCTTTTTTGTGACACCTATAGAATATAAACACTCATGATGTGATTGATTAGCCTAATTCTTTCTTCAAATGGTGAAGGGTAAAGGTGTGGAGATTAAATTATGGTTAAACTACATTAAGGTACATCATTGCTCTTTTACATTTCATATTCCCCATTGCAAATAATGTTAACTGACATGAGAAAAAAGGAGAGTAAGGACTCCAGAATACATCTTAAAAAAAAATTATGCTTTCATATCTGACTCTTTCATGCCTGCCTGCTGTATTTAGCCAAGCAGCAAGTACGCAGCGGTATATTTAGAGTATTTTTCACTAAAAACAGCTTCCTGCTGCACCACTACAGATAAAAACAATATGAGAGATTGTGCCATAAATAAATAAAACAATAAATCCTTTGGGGTAGGACAGCTAAGCTAACAGAGGTAGCAGTGGATTTAGATGAGTCTAACATTGTTTTCACATGGTCATTTCATACAAAATATCAAATACATTTGATATCTTTTTTTTAATTTTTTGTCAAGTCTGTACCTGTAGTCACCCACGCCAGATAATGATGAACATACACATTCAATTCTCTAAGCACTTAGTTAATCTCAACACACTAATGTCCTCTTCTTTTCTTGAAGTTCTTGTTTGGGCCTTTCTGCCTTTAGTGGTAAAGAAAAGAGAAAAGAGACATGAAATGTTGAAAGCAAAGAGCCAGGGGGATGACATGTGGCAAATGGCCGAGGCCGGATTCCAACCCTGCGATGAGGACGATAGTCTCTGTACATGTTTTTTCATAGATGGCACTTTAAGCTTATAGACAGGATAAACGCTGCTTTTTATTTCATAGAGCAAATCTCTCCTGTGAAAATGGATCATTAGCTTGTATGGAACCGGCCAGTGTCTTTGTATTCATGCCTAATTTGTATCAAATAGAGCCGGCTCATAATAACACAGAGACCAAAGCACTGTATGGTCCTCCACAAAAAAACCAGACAGGTGTGTGGATGATACATTGCATGCTTGGAGGGAAAGGTCAACTAAGCTTTATTAAGATGTCATCCAGACTGTATCAGGATTGAGAGCTCTAGGGGCGCCCACTCTGGAAAGATTCAGGTGGGTGGTCGAGGGGTCATCAATAGAGCATAGAGGAGCTGGATGAAAAATTGCACAATAGACGCACCTCTCGTTAAAAGGGTGATCATGGTCAAAGCTGCAGTAAAGAGACTTCCAATTTGGTGCTAGTAATGAAATGTTCCGATAATGAGTGCTTTATATTACTATCCATTGAATGTGCGGCCTTTGATCTTTCTCCACATCGCTCATCTATGCAAACAAAAAGTCTGTTTTTTTCATACATATTCTATAACTGAAGAATATAAACCAACCGATGCATCGCTAGTCACTCTCAATCAAGGACATTCATCCTCTTAAGACATGAACTTGCGCTTCTGAAACTGCTCCACTGTGAAGGATGACAGCTGTTTTTATTCTCTGTGAAGCGGAGATAGCACAACACAAAACAGGTGGCGGAAAATGTGTCATCTGTAACAAGAAGCTGAGATACCGATCACATAGATAAAAATACAACAAAAGAGAACATTGTGGAATGGTGAAGCTGAATGAATTCAAATCATCGCTGAGCTTTCAGTCTTTTGCCCTACAACAAGTGCTTTTTGTTGCACTGTGGCTTTTACTTTCTTCTTTTAAAGAGAAAAGCACGTAACACAGACACCAAAAGAGCTTCTGCCAATAACAAAACATTATAATGAGAGATGTTAAACACTGGAATCATTTACCAATAAAAAGCCCAGTAATCACAATGTAGGTTCAATCGTAACTCTATGTTGTATACACAGGTTCAATCTTGATGTTTCCAGTTTTCCAGTCAGAGTTATACGCACTGTAACCTTTGTGTAACCTATGGGGAGAAAATGAAACTTCTTCTATTTGTACTGTAAATGTGTGTTGAGATGTGTTGAGACTTTTTTTTCCTGTTATCATTTATGAGCTGTTGACCTCTGGGGCTGCAGGTTGTGTTTTTTTTTTTTTTTTTGTCTGTACAAACGTTGAGTAAACTACCAACTTCACAGAATTTGTGTTTGTGCTTTGTGCCTCAAACACCAGATACAAACGTACCAGTACCTACACTGTCCTTATTTTCTACAGTATAATCTATATGAAATAATTGACAGGAACAACCTTTATTTGGTAAAATAAATTATAACAATTAGGGCTGTCAAACGATGGAATAGTCAACGCGAACTTCAAAATGTTATTTCAAAATAAAAGCGGGTTTGTATTCAAACAGGAAGTTAAGTACTCTCATCTTAAGACAGTGCAAACATTCTAACAAAAGCCTACACAATCTCCCTCATCAGGAGCATGATATCAATGAATGGATGCGACGTCACTCGTTGCACACTGTACAGTATGTATGTCCTGCACCAACACACTCTTCCTCTTTCTATTGATGGGGAAGTAAAGGACAAGGGCAACTTCCACCATCGAGTGACATGGAATAGTTACAGGTTCACTTTCATTTAGAAGACTGTGTTTACATACGTAAAAAAACATGAGTTTTTTTGTTTTCTTTTTTGTTTTTAAAGATTTGTTGTTGTTGTTTTTGGTATTTATTAGAGAAAGGACATCTGATAGAGTCAGAAATCGGAGAGAGGGAGCGGGGAATGACATGAGGGAAAGGAGCCACAGGTCAGATTTGAACTATAGGCCGACCGCTTTTGAGGACTTTAGCCTCTGTACATGGTGCGTGCACACTAACCACTAGGCTACCAGTACACAACAAAAACAGTTTTTAAATCCGAAACAATGGAATTTCAAACATGCAATAAAAAAGCAATTAATCGCGACCTCCTATTGAAACTCAGTTGTTAATCGTAATTTGAAAAATGTAATTGTTCTACAGCCAGATATTTATAAGATGTGATCGCAAATACAGATACACATGATTCAGGGTTTTTTTTTACACTATAGGTGTTTATATATTGTGGTACAATTCACTTTTACTTCTTTCACATTTAAAATATCTATAGCGACCCTCGCTTGGCAGAACACGTTTAAGACTTGTTCCATTTTTCATTTGTATTAACTAATCAATGTATTTATCCAAACCATGCAATATTCATTACAGTTATTTACTGTCTGTTAATTTCAGTGTATTAGCAGTTAGACTCTGTTTACCCTCATAAACAGCTCGTCTCTGCAAAGGTCCATTTTATAAATGCCATTTAGTGATGTGCTAGCTATTAATGGAAATATTGTGATGTGGTATTCAAGCTCTGTGAGGAAGGACTAAACCTCCATGGGGTTGGTTTTTTCGGCTCTTATAGGCATGTGATCTGACCTTATGGCTCAGGATTGATCCGCGGTAAAAGGGTTTTTATAGTGATCTCGAATTTGACTGAGTCAGGCAGTCTGGATCATATTTTCAAAATGACATTGCTGTGCTTCTCCACATTTATACATATTCTGTTGCTGCTTCATTTCATTATGTCAACATCCTATTGACTGAATGATATTTAAAGCTTGTGAGTGGCTCAGCCATCGACATACTGTATTCGAGATGGGAGTCAATCACAGCTATCAAAGGGATATCAGGTTTGTCTTCAATCTTTTTTCCTTCTCTTTGCACAAATGATGTTGTTAATCTCTCTGCCTCCCGATGTCTTCTCCTCTTTGGTTCTCATTTGATACTAAAAAACATGGAGTTAAATTTCGAAAGGCAAATTCATGTATATAATTAAATATTAATTCAAACCTACAAGAATGTATTTCAATTAATTTGTGGTAAACCTAAAGTTAGATTAAATATGTATGATGTTATAATAGGCCAGAAATAGACTGTAACACCAAAGTATATACATATACATATGGGATAATCATTCTGTGCATCACACTCGGGCAGGCCTTAGGAGTATTTTATAACCATGCTCCAGGAATGTAGCACAACAATAAATCAAAACATGTTGGACAGTAATTATTGCTCTGCTCTCTCAGGGGTTGAGGGGTTTCACTCGTGAACTTTCTCTCATTGGGTATTGGAGCAATAGCCCTTGTGTGTTTTGAAAGACAAGTAAGCAGAACGCCGAATGTCAGTTTAATTGGTGTGTTTGCAGCTCTGGTTGCATGCTCTTCACCAGCTGCAAATTAGTTCCATGGTGAAACTCAGGGACAAAGGGCTTGACACATTGATATGTGCACACAACCCTGAAGAACATTGAGTTCTGCTGTGAAAAGAAAGCTGTCTTGTGAGGCTGTTATGATACGACACCATTCACACTCCTGCGCTGCATGCTTTCTACATCATAGTGCAGCTGTGTTGCACATTGTGCATTCTCATTATGTATATACAATATGGAGATTGGTAGATAAGTAATATAAATGATGCTATAAAATGTTAGCAGTGCTGCAGCAACATGAAGGGCTGATGTTGCTCCAGTTCATCATACCCCTGGTACGATGAAGCCTGTGCAGCACAGCCTCATACCTCAGTCTCTTTCTTCAGAGTTGTGCAATGCTCTGATGTTGGTCGACTTTCCTTCTTCTGACTTTGACAGCCAAAGGTGGAAAACTTGGTTCAAATATTGATGTGCAGTCTCCAGGAGAGCCCCATCCTTGTCTATTTTCTTTGTGTTTCCTGCACTGGTGGAACACAGCGAGGTGCAAAAGGCCGCTGGACATGAAGAGACTCGAAACAAAGAGCACATATCTACTGGAAGTGTAAAATAAATCCTGTTTTGCTGGAGTTTTCTCAAATTCTTTCAACAATAAAACAGCCTTTCATTCTCAACATGAAGAGGAATTATATCTGGAGTTCATGTTAGTCACAAATCGAATCTGTTCACACACATCTTCTCCCATTTCCCTGCAAGCAATCAATACATGACATGTGTGTCTCTCTGTCTTTTAGGACTTTATCTCGCACACTGCTATACCAATCAGTTTTAAATCGATTACCTTTATAACTGACCTTTTTTTTTATAGGATGATCATATACTTATGAGTAACCATTTTATATCTTTTCAAGCTTCTATTGACAGCTCATGTTCAGCTCTCAACAAAGATGAGAGGGAAGTGAGATCGCTGACTACTTTGCTACTTCCGCCAACAATATCAGAAAAAAAATCCCCAAATATGTTGGTGTTAATTCAGCTGAACCTGTTGATGCAGCAGGAGCAAGGTCAGAATATAATGAGTTAAATCGTCACAATTCATGACACCTAGAGGCGGATAACAATAACTTATCTGTGTTTAAGTCATTCAGTTTATTGTTGCATTAGCAAAGCAGGAACTTTAACCAAGAACATTTGCAGCAAACAGGGTCTCTATCAAGCACCAGGGTCACTGATCAACTCCCACACTTTTTGATTTCAATGCGGCTTATGAAGAAAAAAGAAAGTATGTGTATGAGATTGGGTTGTTAAATTGAATTAAGGGCAGGGTCAACAGGCTCTGCTGCTGAAGTTGTCACTGTATTAGAGAGACAGACATGGACCCCAGTGTTTGGGTAGGAGTGCATTTCCTTTTTTCATGAGTGAATGTATTAATTATCTGGTGTTTTTTGTAAAAAGAAAAAAGGCAAATAATTATATAATATTAATTATGGAAACCTTTCAACGCATAAGTCCTTTCATTTGCATGCAAAATAGATCTTTCCAACCCTCAAAAACACTTAAAAAATATGAACCTGGCAACCAAACATACAGCCTCTGGAAAGGACACATCTAGACACATCAGACCACACAATGCTCGAGCAGTGTTGGCAGCCTTGTCACACATTTTTTTATAATATAGCTTAAGAGTAAACTTAATAAATAAAAGGTCATGATTGTCAAGTTTGAACAGAGTTTGACCTGTTGCTAGACTCTCTACTGGCTCAATAGTGCAAAGGAGAGGACACGTTATGAATTTGCAAATCTAGATGTCTGCTAACAGCCGGTGAACTTGCTATGGTGGTGTATTCATCACGGAGAGCATGCTCATCATGAAGAGTGTTGAACTTTCTATTAACCATTTTATCAATAGAAAGAAGGCTGAATAAAATGTTCAGACTTCACCCGTCTTGCAGAATTGCAGACTGGATGTTCAAACCCTTGAATCATCCTATCGACAAGCACCCTCAAGTGGACTTACATTTATAACATCTCGGGTCGGTGCACACTTCACTGGACCTTATGTGAATACCAATAAATCATTACAGTATGGATGTGACATTGCAGATTATGAGAGTGCTGTCTTAATATAGTTCTTACGAATGTGTGAGCATTTACTCAGTTGAAGCTTACTTAAAGGCTTTATATGCGATTTTTTTGATCCAGCAGATGTCGCCCTTGAGCACCAGCATGAAACCAAAACAACTCGCGGTGCATTGTTGTGTTAGCATGCTAATGCTAGTGATCTTTATTATGCTCGTATCTTCACACTGCATGTAAATTTACCTGAAATGAGCGTGATCTAGAAACACAGTTAATCAGTGAGTGCAGTATGTTATTCTTCTTTTCTCTAGTCCCTCAATTAAACAACTTTTATATACGAGGAGTCAGCCGGCCGTCCTGGCGATGTAAACAAATTGAAGATAGGACTCGGAAAACTCGGAAAACATCACAGACAGTGGGACTCGGGTGTTACACCCATTGTAGACAGTCATGACTCACAGAGTTATTTTCAGAGGATATACTTGATTTATAATATATTTAAGTGTGAAAAATCGCATGTGAAGCCTTTAAATCATGTAGGCGAGCACATCATTATACAGAAACTCTACATGCCTGAGTATGAACATGTAACAGCACCCTGTACACTGGTAGGGCTTTGTTGGCAAGTGGCAAGATGGGGGACATTTGAATTCATCCAAATCAGTCTACATGAAGCAAGTCAAGACATCCAGTTTGTTGTTTGTTTGTTTCCTTGGAAAGGCTGAGGAGAGCTTTGCAGTAGTTCCAGGCTGCCTCTGCATGTTACCTTGTTCTGATAATTGCACCATGCATTGCAATCACTTGGGCCCCAGATCCTATCGGCGTGTGACACAGGTTGTTTTTCAAGTTGCTTCTCGGAACAGTGCCGGGCTGTAAATAGTGAGATGTTTCTCTCTCCAGGGAGCACTGAAGCATTGTTGTATTCACTCTTGCAATCTGGGAGCATCACAACACTATTTTTCATGAATGCCCGGCTCTCTTTACTTTACATTACTTTTGTCCTTCAACAGGTTACTCACTGGCGATGTCTCTTCTCTGCGCTTTAATTGGTTTTGCTCGTATATGAGGTATTCATGACAGATTCCAACCCATTTTTATTGAAGTCTGGAATACATAAGCACCATAGTGCTGCTTTCACCTCTCCATCGGCTCCTCTGAATAAACCCTTGCTCTTATAGCAGCCATCGAGGGACATTATGTTATTGCTCTGGCAGTTTTATCTCAAATTTCCTGAGATGTGTGTCAACAGCAATTCAGAATCTTAACCCAGTTCTTTGACACTTGAGCGAGGGCAGTACATCCGCCAATATCTCCTTTGTCCAGACGTATTCACTGTCCTGTATGGATCGCCTCAATCTGTTTTGCAATAAGGATCTTAGCTGGAAATGATACTGCATTACAAACTTTAGATACATTTTGACATGAAAGACATCCTGCAAAGCAAAGACAGTAAGATAAGAAACAAAAAAATGCAAAAAAATTATATTGCTTCACTTCCAAATTGTTTTAATTCCAATGATTTTTTTTAGGACTAAATTAGAACAATATAAAAGACACGACTGTAGAGCAAGTTCTCCAAAGCTATCGTAAAGCTTCAGCCTGCAGTTTGTGGGGAGACAATTCACGATAAATCAGTGCCGTTGTACACGCAGACTTTGGTTCTGCTCAAGGCCTGACATGGTTGAGACACACCAGCAGGCTCTTGAGCCCTTCCAGTGTTTCAGTGGAGACACATTCCAGCGGACTGCACAGCAACTAGCCACCTCTGACTAACCCTATAATGAGGTTGGTGACTGTCAACATCTTTTCCCAGTGCTTCCCCAGCCAGCACAAGTGATTGCTCCCTACCCGCTGCCCTGCTCCCTCCAGGCCTGCCACACACTTTACACTGGTTGCACCAATTAATCAAATAGGGCCTTCTGCTGCTCTTTTTTACATTTCTTTTTTCAAAGACTGCAGCCCTTGAGAAGTGGTCTCGACAGTTGTAATAATTGGGAACTCTGCTGGCCTTGTTAGCAGGCTGAAGTAGGGTGGTGACTGTGCTCTAATGCTATAATTAAATATTTGCAGAAGCAGTGGTGTTTATGCAAGTGCAAGGTTGTAGACACATGTTGTTGCCAAGACAGTATTGTGCAGGCTGAGCTGTCTTTCACGACAGTCCTCATCCTGCAGCCTGAGGTCTGCCAGTTCTGCTTGTGTCAACTGTCAAGATCAACATATATTGAATTCTAAACATTTGTTCCACAGTGTGGAGAAGACAATTAAGATCCCTCTGCTCTCCGCTCTCTGCACAGGATAGATTGAATTAAAAACGCATCATATATCTAATAAGTGATGTTATTTACTGAAGCTGTTGAGGCTGTGCTTGACTGAAAATTGCTCACTTATAAGCATAACCAGCTGCCATGTTACTCTGATTTTTCATTGTAAGGATTCAGTTATTATATGTGCAAACCTCAACGACTGAATGTCCCAACTGAGCAATTATTGCAATTAGATTTTATAGTTAATGTGACTGCACAAATTCTAGTAAGGGCCTTTGGATAAACTCGAAAACAGCTCTTCATGCAAAATACCATTTGGGGTTAAGTGTCTTGCCCAAGGACACATCGGACATGTTGCTGCCGGAGCTGGGGATCGAACCCTCTACCTGCCGGTTGAGAGACGACGATTCTACGACTGAGCTCAACAATTAAATGCACTGATGAAAATGTGTTTTCACCAGTAAATATAAAGGGCATAAAGGAAATAGATATGCAAGTACATGACTGGTTTGTTTTTAACCAGTTTCTGACTTTTGTTTTAAAGGTTACATAGTTGTCACAAATCCAGATCTGTGCTGATCATTTTGTTCAAGGAATGTGTGCATCTAACAGACACAATCATTTCACTAGACTTACTTTGATGCGTTGGTACTCTGCAGTCTCCCTTTGTTTGTGTTTTGGTATTCATCATTTTATGCTGCTTTTTTCTGGAAACAATAATGTATTCACTTTACATACTTTACATACAACATCACATTACTCTTTGCATTTTCAAGTTTTTGCAGTGATCGTTGTAAATGTGTAACACTTCACTGTTTACTCTCCTGGGTTTGTTTGTGCCAGCATCACGTTTCAGTTCACAGCAAAGTGTAACATAAGGTAAAGCAGCCATTAATAGTTTCCTGATAGTGTTTTACGATGCCATCAATGACATTACTGGATTCTGTTTCCTTTAGTTTCATTTCCTCACATTATGAGATAAAGAAAAGACATTACTTAGCTGTACAATTCATGCCAGTTAGATAAATGAGCTAAGGTTTAAGAGTGGATGGGTTTGGGTTTTTTGTTTAATCTAAAATAAACCCCTGTGGGGTATTACTGCACACTACTGCAGTCTAGGGTCTTACTTGAACTTCCTTTAAAGGCACTCAGATTTTTGTCTAACAGGAAGGAGAGGTGAGGCTGTACTGCAGTTTATGAAAAATAAGGAACACATGCTCACCTCTTGGAACTGGGAGTCTGTCGAGTTTGCCTTCCTACCACCTTCCTTGACACTCCAGCTAAACTACCTTACAGAATATTTCATGTCCAATGGTTCACAAACCAAATATAGTAAAAGAGTAATGCATCTTCATTACCGATTGAGAAAACAATTATTATGAATAGTGAGAACACATAACAGTTTATTCAGGTTCAATCAAAATAAATGAAACACTGCTGTGATTTAACATATCTTTCTGCGACTGCTTAACTCAATAAGAGCCATAAGAGTTTAAAGTGTTATACTCCGTATGGTAAGATGCACAGCTTGTGTCTTTAATAACCTGTGTGCTCCAGTCAGATCAGTAGAAGTGTTCCATATCTGCAGATGTGTGAACTGCATGTTTAGCCTTTCCCCAGAGCAACCAATAACAAATTTGTGGGCTGGCAGCAGATGGTGTGGGGTGTGAGATTAGACTGGCACTGACACATGGAAGGGGGCTGTGCTGGTGTGAGGTTGCTGAGGGTGAAAGTGAAGTTCGGAGATGTTCTCGGTGGGTATTAGCATAAGGGTTGAGGAGGAGGAGATTTGCATATGTGTCTTTATGAGCAGCTCGGGCTCAGACTGTTTTTTTCTCTGGCACCGTGGGGGGAAAAATGTTAAATGCAACATTCTCTTAGAAGAATCCAAACCGTCAGCACAGTGCTGTGTGCTTCTTTATGCTCTATTTCTCCCTCTGGACTGAACTGTGTGCCAAAAGTTTATATATAACAGGATGAATTACTAAGTAATCACTGACCAGCCCTACTTTGCATACGGCTGCGCTGGGAAAAATAGACTTATTTATGTTATTGCCACCATAAAGTAGGAAGATACGGCTGTTACATTACTACCATTATTAACAACTTGAGCTCATACATTTCTTTGAGTTATGGGATGTGTTTTATACATTCGGGAGCGCATTGAAACAAGTGTATTTTTACTGTGGCAATTAAGGACAAGAACCTTGCCCAAGGGCATGAATATGAGTGGCTTTTTGGATTCATGTCTCAAGTGTTAAATCACTAGGCTATTGACCCTGTGTGGAAAAAAAACACCCTGCTGACAAGGAAGAAAAGGACTTGAATTATATATTCAAGAGAAAAGGTGGGCGAAAATGGGATACCCCTGTGGCAAGGGGATCTCAAAGTCAAGAGGAGCTTGAAAAGAATACTGAATTACAAACATTACATTTTTTGATGGTAAGAGATTATCCTACCCCTCTGTGGGCAAATGTTAAATTATGATGTTTGATCATTGCCAGGGATTTGAACAGATTGACACCAGGGGATATAAAATTGAACTGTGACGCTAAAAAAGTAGAAACACTGTGACTGCCTATGAAGTTTAATCTCATGGGTCTCAAGACTGCTGGTTTTCCAAGATGACTAAATGTACAAGTACAGCCACAAGAGGGCGCCTGAGACTACAAAAATGAATGCAAAATTTGTTTTTGTTTTTTTGGTGATAATATGTAATTTTTCATACAACCAACAGAGGGAAGCAGAACACAGCTTTTTGCCAGCCAACCTATGCTCAGATGAAAAGCCTGCAATTGAAATCTTGGATGGTTTAAGAGGATCTTAATGCATGAATCAATTTGTCATTACTGACTGACGAGTACAAATCTGTGATGATCTTTTATGGACCATTCACCTTCATAATTACATTCATCATGAAGGATTACGTTGCTGTTTGTGACAGTTACTGCTTAATATTAATCCCTAACACCTAGATTTTACCACTTGTGCAAAGCCAAACTGAAACAAAGTATAAGCAAAGTGCAGGTGCAAATTTACTGATGAAAGCCTGTGACATTTTAAGTAGCCAATCCACGTTGAAGTTAAAGAGTAGACGAGCACTTTAATGATTAAATTGAAGGAAGGGGCTTTTTTTTGTTGTAACTTTGAAATTAATTATGAAGAAAAAATGAAAAATATGTGCGTGTTCATGTGCATATCCTTTCTTCGAGTTGCCAAGAGGTTGTCATCGTCATGCTGCTGGGAACACCTGGGCCCATTGCTAAACCCAGGATATAAAAACCCAACTTCCTGTGCCAATCTATCTCTCTTTGCTTCAGCCAGACTGACGCGTGCACATTAGTTGCTTTGGATCTTTATGTTAGCGCACCCTTTAACACCTCACACCACATAATGCCTTCACACACACACACACACACACATATTCACCACTGATGATAAATGAAACACACGTCATAATTCTTATTATTGATCATTCATTCACCTAATTATTTAGTTTGATTACTTCTGACTCCTCCCGTCTTTTGCCATGAGCCATGACTTGACAAAGGTTTATGTGAGTTACCCATTACTATTATAGCTATTATAACTCAGCATGTAAGATAAGTGACAGGGTTAACTGCAGCAGCTCTATGTTTATGCAGGATTACTGTAGTTTTGCCATATTTTGATGATAATCCTTTGTTAACCAGCTGGTTGCAGTATACGGCCTTTTTGTACTAAATAAGGAGATGTTAGGATAGGATAGGATAATAATTTATTGATCCCCAGAGGGGAAATTCGGGCGTTGCAGCAGCACAGACAGGTCAGCTCAAAATACAAAATACTCATTAAACAGAATAGATTAGATAAGATAAATAAAAAATTAAAATAAAAAGTGTAGTTCGACACAAATAACTGACATTGTTGCAGTTGAAAAATAAGCAGGGGGCGTATGATTGAGTGAAAGGTGACAGAGGGGAATGAATAAAGTGTGTTCATTGTATGGTCTGTGTCTTCCCCTGATTTGCTTCCCTTACACATTTCAACTACAGGTACACAATGTTTTAAACCTGGGTTCAAACCAGCACATGTGTTCATTGTAGGTCGGCAGTGCTGACCACAAAACCACAAGTTCCCCATGAGACAATCATTAAAAGATTGCTTCAAACAAAAGGTTGGCCAACACCAAATGTTTCAACGTTTTCCTAAATGTCAGGCAGACAAGGGGACATAACCAAATGATTTGCTCCATCAGCTGTCCAAACTCAAAGATACTCTATTAACATTTGGATAAAAACTAATTAAAAAAGCAATGCCCCACTGAGCTGGACCTTCTAGTCTGAAGAAAAGCATGTTGGCTGGAAACGTCACTTATCAATAAATCCTTCAAACGGGAGCTTGTTGTTGTGCTGAACTTGTTTTCTTTACCTACTCATGCTTTTGGATCCAGCACCCACTGAGGGATGTGCTTGTCTCTTTTGATTCTCCACTGAGCTAAAACCATCATTTTGCTTAAAAAGATAAATCAAACTATAATTCAATTTTTGGATGGAAAAAAAGGCATTTGCCTTTCCGTGGTTCAAGTATTCACACTGACTCATTTTAATGATCTCAGTGCACGGGAATATAAAACATATGTCTTGTACATCCTGTATAAATTGCTCTTTGTCTAATTATGGCAAAGTGTTGCTGAGATTTGTAACTAAAGCATCATTTAGATGTTTTCTCTTGTTTAGATCTTATTAAAATTGATTTGAACTACTCTGTGTCACATATTACTCACTGTCAAACTTTGGTTAAAAAATACACACGACTCTATTATTCTCAGGAATGTAAGTGGGTGACATCATTGAAAGGCATTAAAAATGAGAACATAGATTTAGTCTTCTCAAAGAGGGTCTGGATTGTACTTGACTGACCTATAGAGGCATCAGTAGTAAATTGGGTTTGTTGCTCATAGACTGAACATACTTTTAAAATGACTTTTAATTGTTCATAATTAATTTTTAAAGAAAAAAAAAAAAGAGTCCATGCACTGAAAAACAAGGGTTCTAACTGCTGAGTTTGATTATAAATATTTATTATGTGTAGTGAAGTGGGAAAGAAGTAGACACAAAACAAGGTTAGGGGGTGGTATTCTTTACGGGGGTGGGGGAGTAAAGGCTCTGTGGAAGGGGGACTTCATCTGATCTTCATCTGATCTTCATCTGAACACAAAGAAGCGAGACAGAAACTTGATTACTGGGAAATGGAAGTCTCCTGTGTGACAGTGACAGTGTCGGAAGTGTGGGAGGGGAGGAGGGGGGGGGGGTGGGCTCAGAGATACCATCAAAGTCCTCCTTTATTTTGCTTGATGAGGAAGAGATGTCGCATACCCAGAGCTTCCCGAGGGCACGCTGATGTCATCTGCCTGTCAGACACAATGACACGACGTCTCGCTGCTGCCGGGAACCACTTGTAAATGAATGAATAAATGAATGGAAACCTGCTGGTGGATCCATCAGGTCTTACAAAACCGGCCAAGGCAGTAATGGACTGAGAACGCATTAGCATTTTCCCTGCATTCTTGAGACCCGATGTGCCATGATATAGCCTATCAGGTGCTGATGATAACGGCATTTAATGAATCCATATTGCTTCTCATTACTGTTGGGGAGATGCTGTTTTGGAATTCACACTGCAATATCGGAAGCTGCTCTTTGGTGCATCTGGGGGCTTGTGTTGCTCATTGCTTCTGCTCCACCCTTTATCCTCAGAGACACAATAGAGCTGCAAGACAGAGAAGCAAGCAACTTCTTCAGAGTATTTATAGAGGCTAATGCAAATCAGGACAGACTAAGAATGTGTGTGTGTGTGTGTGTGTGTGTGTGTGTGTGTGTGTGTTTTGAGGACTTTGTTATACAGACAGATTTATCAGCGGGGCCTTTTGTGACGATCCTTAGATTGCAGCACCGGCACAGCGAGTGGAGACAAACACATGGTCCATCCAGATTATACCTCATTTGAGGTGCACAATGGCCACATAGAACATTTAAATGGAGCCCCCAAGTCTTCCCAACTTAACGCTGTTGACAGGTCACAGGTGCAGAGATTGTTAAAGTGTCCCGCCTGCAGAAGCAAAAACAACAGGATGAGACAATCCTTTAATGCTCGTAAGAGTAATTCTCCCTGAGTGAATCCTCAGCTCACCCACTCTTCGCTGCTAGACAACGTTTAATGAGATGCAGCCAGATTGCTAATTGACTTCCAGGTTTTCCACATATGCCTATATCTCCATGGCAACTAAACCAGCCATTTCTTTTCATACACTCATAGGAAAGGGAGAAAGTTTTTTTTGTGTGTAAACCTCAATTCACTCGGTTTTCTGTTCTTCTCTTAAATACGACGATGATTACATTTCACTCTGTAATCATTCCAAACGATGAACTGCTAATGCAATTAGGGGAATAATGAGGTTTAATCAAAGCTATACATGATTACACAGATAATATCTGTTAGGAGCAGGAATATTAAAGACTTGATACAAGACAGCACTGTGAAAGGAAGTGTAAGGCCATTAAAAGAGAGACTGTAGTGGTGGTGGTGGGGGGTGGGGGGGAGTAAGAGGAGGAACAGAGCCTGTCGGTGTGTCTGGCTCCCCGCTGACACCAACATGGCCTTCCCTGTTCCCTGTCATCGTGACATCAACCAGTCCTGAATCACTGCGGCTGGCCTCCTGACAGAGCCTCTGTAAATCCCTGTCCCTTACTGACACGCTGACCCCCTCCATAGATCGGATCATGTGTCCACATCAGATGAGTAACAAGAACCAGGATGTCTTGTCCTCCTAGGGGGACACAGGAAATAATATTTGCAGAAACACGATGTAAAAAAAAAGCTTGAGGAGAAACTGCAGGCACCGGCACCTCCAAACAACTCTTGATTTGTTATTGATATTCTAAGGTAAACTTCCTCTGCTCATTTTAGACTTTGACATTAGTATAAACACGTATTTAAGAAAAAAAAAATGTTTTATGAAGCTTTTTGAGCCCTGGTGTTTGGAAGCCATGTAGGTTTAAAATACCATATTTACAGGAGACTTCAAAAATCTAAAAAAAAAAAAAAAAAAAAAGACTCATTGCACAAGTGCATTTCATTAACACACCTTTTTATGGTCGCGCACAGTGTTTCATATAAACAAAGCAGAAAGAAGACATTTAGAATTATCTGCCTAGTATTTCATGCAGCTCATCCCGGAAGAATTCAGAAAGAATTCAGGAGTTTCGTGTATATGTGAATATGGGCTGAAGCGGAAGGCGCCAATGTACAAGTGAAGTAATCATCATCAACAGTATTATTCAGTAACTTTGTGAAAGATGTGAAACCAGCCTGATTACCAAACAGCGTCAAAAACGACTCCTTACCTTAACTCTCTCATCCAGGTCTACACTCCCCCCCCCAAACCCCCCCCCTCGCCCCGCCCCGCCCACTACGCTCTGCCAATGAAAGGCAAACCAAACCAAACTCCATTCAATCACCTCTTTGCTTTTTTTCAAAAAACGACCAAGCTCTTTCATGACCACCGTACGCACTTAATGATGATGATGATGACGATGTTCAGGATGGTTTTGATGCTGATTAGAATTCTCAAGAACAGCTGTCGATGTTGTTATTGATGACGATGTATTTGCTTTGAATATTAAAAATAAGTTCTAACTCATTCTCAGCCTCTGTGCACTTCCTGTCAGCACCTGTGTGTCAGATGGGACGTACAGCTGTTTGACTTATGACATGGTTTCCTCCTCTCTAGATCCTTACTTGTGTCGTACTCTGATATTCATCGCTTTGGATAAAAGCGTCTGCTAAGTGAATTGTAGAATCGTCTGAAGCTGATGAATACATTTTGTACTCTCGAGATCTGGCAAATAGCGAATTACCTTCTCATCATCTCACAGAAAGCTGAGCAACTTGACTTCAGGTGACAAAAAGCAGGAATTAATATTTCAGAAATTGTCTGCCACAAATATTAGCTCACATAAGTACTTCCGAAAAGAAGAAAAAGCCCACTTTCTCTATTACAATTTACCAAAGTATTTATTCAGAAATAACATTATAACTTCATTCATATTTTCTGAATTCAGTGTTTGTTACGCCGTTGCCTCTCATTCCTTCTGAACAGACTAAATACTGAAAATAACTTGTGTTATTGTTTATCTCTAAACAGTAAAAATGAATTTGAAATATGACCATTCATTATTATTAGTGGATTATTAAAGCCCACACCCTTCTTCTAAAGCTATTGTAAAACAACAGAAGTGGCATTGAGCAGTGCAATCTTCAAGGGTCATTTAAGCCTAGGCCTATTCTATTTTGGATTTAATTATCTCAAGTCATGGAAAATGAAAGTGGGAGTGCAAATCAAAGTCATCACACATTTCTAATCTACTGGGGAGAACACACTACCAACACTAAATCTACGAAGGTATCCCACATTTCAAAATGATACATCATGACAGCCATATTTTATGGAGGACTTTGCGTATGAGCTAGGAGTAAGATTTAAGATGTAACTCGTGCCCGTAGAACTTTCCCAGCTTCAATGTTAGTCTTGTATAAAGTCCGTCCTATCTTAGTAATTAAGTTCAAACTAGGCTACGTTTAAACTTACATGTAGCTGGTGTAAACCAGTGCAGGTCTGTCAATATTCTGCTATGAGGAAAACAGTAACGGGTCATTCTAGAAGTTATATGATATAAAAAGAGTTAGGTTTAAATCTGCTCTTTTTGTAGAATGTGTTGAGATAACATTTGTTATGAATAAGGGCTTGACAAATACTGTGTACATATTAATAGTTTGATATGACAAATCTTTCAACAGTTTTGGGAATATTGGGGTGTAACAACACGGTCATGATAAAATTTAAAAAAAAAACAACTAATTTCCTCTCATTGCTAAAATAATTTTTGCCACAGGCCAAAAATCCAACCATAACTTGATGATGTTGGGAAGACCAAGATTGTTCCATGATGTCATGGGCAGAATCTTAACCAAATATCCTCCGTCCAATGTTAAGACAGCTGCCTGTGACTACAGATGGAGAAAGACATACTAAAGAATATTCAACGATCATGCTTTTTAAAGTATAGCTGATTCTTTTGGGGACATAATATTGTGCTTCATCTCATTTGACCATTACACCAATTAATAAAAGAAAAGTGCGAAGACAAGGAAGACCGAATGTGATGGATTATTTCTATTGATTTGTATTGTTTCTTTTTAATTAGCCCCAGGGTTTCAGACTTGATTAGATTGGGCTCTGGATCTAAACTTATTGATTTGTTGGTAGACTCTTTTAAAACCACTCTGCAGGTTATTATAACCCCCTCCTTCTTCCCTGTGGGCAGCATTTGCCCCATATACCAAACATGTACAGCCCCCCCTTTGATGGCTCCTGAAAACATTTAATTGAAACAGACAAGGCAACACCCCTGTTATCCCGTGGGCCCAATTCTATTACCTTCTTATGCTCGTCCCCTGAGAGCGGTGTGCAGCCGCAAACCAAGTGTAACATTGATGCATCATTCACACTTTCAAATCACAATAAGGAATTATGATGAAGCCTGCAAGGCCAGTCAGAGAATGAGAGAGATGTTTTACTATTGTAATAATGCCAGTGCATGACATCTTCCTTATCAAGAACACGACAATGTTGTTTATCCTCAGCCTCCGTTCACACAATAATGAACTAATATACAAACATTGCTGTGAGTAAATGTGAGCTTGTGTTCCTAGAGATCTGATATGTCCAAGCTTGTCGAACTATCTGTCCAAATAGAAGCGGAAAGGCAATTATTTGCATGATCACACAGTCATTGTGTTGCATCCAACCACACAGAAATTTAATTATCTAATGGTAAATTCTTTCACAGGAGATGAGCGCTGAATCTGGCACTTCAATTCTTGCCATAGGGCCTTATTTCTTTCACAGCGCAGCATGGTTTGTTGCATTTTCAAGTCTTGTGTATTAAGATAAGCTGCTTCCAGTGAGAAATTCAGGCTGTAAACTCTTAGCTCTCAGCATGTTAGTTAAATATTTTTTTTTATGTTTTTTTATACATCTGTGAAGTGCACAGCATCTCCTCTGCCTGATTTGTGTCAGATTTTTTAGCAGTAAAGGATACAACTTGTGGAGGTCACCATTAGAATATCTGCAACAGACAGCTACTCTCTGAAGGTAAAATCCACACATGCCAATATCTAATGATAACACTCTGTCTTCATCAAGTGGTTTCAGTGGTTATATTACTGTAGGAAGAGAGGGAAAGCTTATTCCCCATTTACTCTTTTGTGAAATGATTGATGGCTGTTTGGCACCAACCTTACATCTCATCTCAAATTTCACAGCTGCAATATTTGGATTGCCATGGAAACAGCTTTCATACTGTGAGAGCCCAACCCCTCCTGCCATCATCCAGACACCACGGTATCTCCCGGCCTTTATTAGGTGAAAAGATGCTCCTTGACGCTCTCATGACAAGTAAATGGTTCCACGAAGGCGTATGAAAAAAAGCACTACATGCACAGCAATGCAATGTCTCCGGGGATAGCGCCTCCACACAGAGCAATCTGCCACAGGAAAACGCCCTCTCCCAACCTGCTGCTGATATTAATTACGACTGGAAAGCCTCAACTGTGCCTCCAGCAGTTCCTGTGTGATGCGGGGAGGGGCTACGAGGCTGGCTCGACAGGAGACATTGGGAAGCTACAGACGTTGCTCGCACATTTTTAGAGTGGAAAGTGGGAGAGGCTTTTGGTTTATTCAGATCTTTGCTGCAGGTGAATGGTACAGGAAGCCTGTATGCAATGAATCACGGATGCTCTCTGTGATTCTGCATGTTCTCAGTCAGTCAAGACCAATTCTTCTGTGTCAACTCACACGACTTAGGCCCATTTCTGCAATAAAGCCTACAGCTATATGTGATCAGAACCTGTATTGATTGTAAACTGTTTCCTTGAGGGGTCTTTTTTATAGCAATATTGCTTATTCGTTCATCAATCACATGAATCTGTATTTAAAAATGTTAAGCATACTATATCATAATGAATTCATGACATGTGGTAATATGAGCTACAGTTAAACTGACATTTAAGTCAGGATATATATTTTCATTCCCTATATTGATCTGAAATCTAACAATATATGTAAAAATCAACATGTTTGTGCTATATCTCTGTGCAGGTGCAGGGGCTGCCCTGACAGGCATGTTCAGGCAAAATCATCATTGAAATAGAGAATGTAGCCAAGCTTTGTAATGTCAAGTTTCGTATTGTACTGGTACGTTGGTGCATTGCAGTTCCATTTGATTTTTAAAATTATGTTGGCATATCCTCATGAGTAGATTTGCAATCAGCTTCAGAACTTTGTGTTGACTTTACATTTACCCCTTCCTTTGAAAGGTAAGCTGAAGTTGCATAATGTGACCTGTATTATATTTTAAAAAAGCCACCCAACTAGCCTACTAGAGACCTGCCGGGTAGCAACACAAGTAATGAAATATGACCATCGCAGCGACACAAGATTCCCTACCCTTGCCCTCCATTGTGATAAAAAACACATGCTAGCTGTTTGTTTGGTTAAGTGTGAAATGACACTGCAAAAGCGATTTCTCACATTAGATCATCACCATCTCATCCCCTTAAACTAAACACAGCAACAAGGATAAAAGCATATAAACAAAATGGTCCAAATGGGAATGAATGTCCATGTAAAAGCCTTTGAGTTCCACTTTAGATAAATAAAACACTGTGCAGCATTGTGTCACCAAAGGCAAAGGCTTTTGGCAACACAATCCATCTTAATTTTTGATGAAAGCCTATAGGCTGACTGGTATAGAGCGGCAAACAGCACACAGCCTGCATATTTACTTCCAGCTCATTTATTCTCATTATGCAGCCCTGCAGACATCAATGAGGGGATTTCTGCCCCACAGTGATATTCCCTGCCCTGATACGGAGAGAGAGAGAAAGGAGAGAGAGAGAGAGAGAGAGAAAGAGAGAAAGATGGGGGATCGCATGAGTAAAAACAAGACGGAAGCAGGGCTGTGGGGGGTGGATTCATTCATGCTCTGCCCGTGAACTTTGACACCTTTGACAACGTAGGGTTTGTTTTCAGAGCCTAACGTTGACGGCACCAGCTCATTCTTCTCCCCTTGCTCAGTCTCCGTTGGAACTTTCACATTCACTGACACGTAATGAGGCCCAGCCCTGTCTAGCTGGGGAGATGCCATGATTTCATTTCTGGGGTCTAGGTCTCTGCAGTAATTAAGGTTTTTTTTTATGGCCAGCAGCATGTTGTCACCTGAAAAATGATGAAGTCTGTTCATCCATTATTTCTAAAGGACGGAACATATGGGGGAAAAACAGCTTTAAAGATGCATAATAAAAGTTTATGTATATTGTTGATTTTTTAATACATTGGTAAAAATGTATTTAATTTTTCTTTAGGATAAACGTTATTGCAAAAGAAAAGGTTGTAAAAAAAAAAAATGTGGATGCTGGCAGCAATAACAAAAGTGACGAAGCATTTACTTGGCTCCTTCACATTCTAAGCTGCACCATGCTACACCAGTTCGATGTAAAGCAGCAGCAGTTGACAATAAGCAGCTCCTGTATACCACCCCATTATAGTGTTCCTTAGAAAGAAAAACAAACTGTGACACTGATAACACTGACATCCAATTATGTTGGATTGTCTCCATGTCTTATGTCTTGCGCCATATGCCAAGGCAATTTAAATCCAATATTGTAGACCCGGCCACAACAACAAAACAAAACAAAAACTTTAAACACGTGGTACTTTTACAGAATCTTATCTTGCATTTAAACTTTGATTTCATTTGAATTTAAATCATTCAAACCTTGACCATGATTTTAACATTTCAACTATCAATTAAAATACCTGAATACCTGAAAAGATGAGATGTCACTATTTTCCAACCAATCAATGATCTCCTAGATAAATGATATAATGTAAAATTCCAGAATAAAATGTATGTTCATGTTGGCCTTCAGAAATGCCTTAAACAGGAGACTACATCACAGTGCATCAATTTACATATAATGAAGTTTTAACCTGGGCCTCTGCAGGGTCAGCTGAGAACAGGGCCATGAGCTACCGTCTCACACTTACCGCTAAAAGATAAGGCAGTTCCTGTTGTAAAAGAAAGGAAGCAGATGTTCCACCAAATTGAATTTGGAAAGAGCACTCACTGTAACACCGAGCACCTCACAGAGATATCATGTTACAATTACTGCTCAGTCAAGCCGTTGTGTAATCTATTCAGTGGGATTGTGATACCCTAAATCAGGTTATGTGGATTCAAGTCAATCTGTTCATTTCCCTTCTTTGGGTAACAGAGAGGACTTAGTCTTCCCTGGTGCCAGTTGGGTGAAGATGAATCCACAGTTTACAGAAGAGGAAGATGACCTATAGCTCAGACCGCCGTACTGTGTTATTGTATTACCTTCATCCCTGTTATGACCCCTACACTTCAGATTCCCTGCATGTTTAATGAAATTAGCCACAGGAGACTCAACATTTGTTCAGTTTTTGGGAGATTCTTTGCAATAAATTAATTTACCTGGACTGTGTATCCAACTCCAAACACATTAGACAGCAGATGAAACAGGTTATTTAGCGTGACATGAACCAGTTCTCAACCCGAGTTCCTCCAGACTGAGCTACTGCTGCCCCTTTATATCGGGGTTCCTCACAATTTAAGTCACACTTCCAATGCTTAGTGCCCACACAGGAAGTCAAATGACTAATTTGAAGTGAGGTGGAGAGTACGTCTTATGTCTTTAAGTTTTGGGTGTTGTGAATCCTGACTCTCATTCAGAAGAGTAGAGATTGTAACGAGTTAGTCTTGTGCTCATTTTGCTCAGTTCACATATTGACATTTGCATATTTTCTTCTGAAGTTGATATCAAGACATTGTAACTTAATACGAAATAAGATGTTTTAAAACTAATCCCAACAGTCTGCTTCCTACTGTGCTTTCAGAGATGTTTCCAGAAGAGCGGCATGTCCCCCTCCCCCAAGAGACGAGTGCATTTTAAATCCTTAGTACTTTTTCTGCGTCTTTTTCCACTGATGTGACACATAGGATCACCATTCTTCATTTTGCCTTTACACAAAAGCTCTGCTCTGTGCTTTACTAACAATACATCGTATAAAGTAATTTTGGCTGTGATATTAAGATGAAAAAATAATGTTAAACAGAACATAGGGCAGTGATACTGTTACTCTTCACACAGAGAATGCATTTGTTGGAATAGATGAATTCTATTTAACCTTCTTTAAAACCTAAAAGCCAAATAAATCAAACCACACAGCAGTTTCATGAAAAAAGAAGCTGGACAGGTTACAGGCATTATCTGAAACTACAACTTTTTGATTTATCTATCTACCTACCTCCAACCTCTCCCTATGTCCAGGCAAGGCATAGCATTATGGTTCCGCTATTTACACGTATGCATGAAGCTTACAGTCAACAGTCATGCGTGAGTAGGTAGAGTACAGCCATAGAACTTAAATATGAATGGAGAAAACCTGGGTGACGTCACCCATCTGTGACTGCAGGGGGCTCCGGAGGCTTATCAGCTCCAGCCACCATGCTGAAAATCTTGTCAACCCAACTTTCAGTAAACCTAATGACAAGCTGAGAGCAGCAGCTGAGATGGATTTAAAGCCTCTTCACATACCGTAATCACGCCCACCTGTCAATCAGGTCAGCACGCGCCCAACCACGTATTGTTTATAAAAATCAAAACGGACGTGTTATGAAAAAATACAAAAATACAACTCCTGTACAGTGTGTGCCATTAAGGACAATAATTAATCAGGCCAATATTGTTATTCGTACCTGGTTGAAAACATGTTCATCTCTGCTGTAAAAACTGGAATATTGGAATGTGGAATCCTGGAGCTATAGCCTCAATCGGACCCTTGACAAACTGCAGGATTTATAGGGTCTAGGGAGGCAAGACATGACATAAAAGGACATGACGGCCAAAGCAACCGAGTCCAGGGCTATAATGACAAATTTTTCCTTTATATGCAGTAGATGTTTGGAATAATTCGATGTGTTCACAGTATCAATGAAAGAAAGGAGAAGAACATCTTGAAAAGAAGATAATTAAAAAGTTACATAATGTACATGGAAATTACGGCATGCAGTCACAAGTGGTTTGCGCACAACCTGCTTGTGACTGCATGCCGTAATTTCCATGTACATTATGTACAACGAACATGCACAATGCTGTTTGCCTGATAGAAAAATCCTAAACCCCTCCGCCATGCCCACGGTGAATTTTCCTGTATTTTACCTGCTGCGTTCACGGATTGGCTCGACCCTACATCACAGGTATATTTAATTGGGGGCTGGCAGGAAAAATCCTTCATCAAGGTGCTTGAAGAGGTCAAAATGCTCCTCTTAAAGTCTGGGTGAAAACCTGAAGCTAACCCTGAACAGTTTAGAAAGTTTGAAGGGGTTTTGTGCACGTGTGAACTAAGCTCTAAACTGGAAGAGGAAGAGAATCTGAAACATGTGTGGAGAAGTTCAGAAGGACTGCCCCTGAAATCCTCCTGATCTGGTTGTTCACATGTGTAGCTCACAGCAGGAGTCTATCTGGTCGGACAGGAGGGGGGGCAGGAGGCAAGATATGACATAATAAAAGTGACCTGGGAGTGGTGGAGGAAGTGTCCACTATAATGCTATAAAGATAATATTTGCCTTTATATCGATGCTATGTGTGTTAGCTTGACAGAATCACAATATCAACAATAGAGCGGAGGAGATCAAACTGGAGAACAGAAAACAGAATGCAGCAGCTACATTACATGCATGGAGAACGTACTGATCGCACGCATACAGTCTTGTTAGTGCACCGATTGAAGGGAATAAACGTCGGCTACCCCTCCAGCTAGTTGGAGGTGAATTATCAAAATAACATTCTGCTGCGTTCTCACATCAGTTCTGGGAAAAATACTGGGGAGCTGGCAGAACACACATGAAGCTCACCCTGAAAACTTAAGGAGTTTTATGCGAGTGTGAAAGCACTAAGTAAAACAATATAGCTATATTCCCGTATTCTGAGATTATAATTTGAAATATGTTCATTCTGATTATAATCCAGAGGGTTTGTTGCACAGTTGCCTGGTAACAAATATGAATTCAAATGACTCTCTTAGTCAGAAATGATGGAAAGTGAGTGCCTCAACATGACTGGAAAAGGCTGAGAGGTCCTTCTAACGTCGTCATTTTCTAGATGGAAACCCACTCCATTTCTGTCTGAGGGTCTTAGGTTATTGGCTAAATTGATTTCAGCTGACCTTTACTGCCCACCGCTCTGATGGAGAGAGTTCTTAATGATCCTGTGCTGTCATAGGAGCGGAAATCACAGATCCCTGCAGAGACTATTAGTCTACAATACGCAGGTTGGTATTGTGATCAAAAGTGAAGAGTGTCGATATACTGCAGGTTGCCAGTTGCCAACAGGGTGAACTGCTGCAAATGAAAGGCAATCCAATACAAAAAGCCAAGAAGTTGATATGTGCAGCGCTTGAAAGGCTCCTCAGAAGGTTGTTGGGTAAACCTCTGCTTACTTTTTGAAGCTATAGTGTGATATTGTTTGATAGATCCAGCGGTGGAAAGTAAACACATTACTCATGTTTCTGTAATTGAGTAAGTTTTTTGAGAAGTTTTTAAAATCATTCATTTAACTTATGCTTAAGGATATTTTGAAAGAAGCATTGTGTAGTTTGTGATTTCAGGCCGCTGTCTCCAAGTACGACTTTACCTCTATACCAAATATCATAACATCAGTTTACTGATAGGTCGAAAGAGCATCCGAGAGTTAAGCTAATAGAGAATGTTGAAGTGCCCTAGATCACTAATCAAACTGTACTCTAAATGGTCCGTTTTATATGTGAACCTTTCCCCTCCCATTCCAATATTTTTTTTGAATGTTGGAAAACAAATCACAGTCCTACTATAAACTAAACCTAAACATCATCAATAATGTGAAAGAGACCAGCCAGTTCATCAGCTGAGCTTATTTTGGTGATAAATGTCAGCTTATGGATTTGACGTCTGATACGTTTAAAGGAACTTATTAATAAAACACAACAGGCTTGTTATTCACTTTGAGTTATTTCACTTGTGAATCTTAAAGATAATTAGGCGAGCCTTTTTTCTTGAGTATTTTTGATACTATTGACCTTTATTGTTGTAATAAATCGGTACTGCAAATTAAGTCTACCCTTTCAGGTGTTGTGTTCAGAAAGTTTATTTTCTACAATTAAGATTTATTGACTCCTTCATGATCAAGATTTAAGAGATCATTCAAGAATATCAAAGAACTCTTGTGTTTGGAAAAACACAGAAACACAGAAACTATTCTTTACTTCAAACATTAAACTTTTGTTGTTAAGTTGTCTTCTATTGACTGAAATGTATATCTGGGCTTGGAGGTTTAAAGTTTCAGTTTCACCCCTTAGTAGCATCATTTGCAAGGCAGCAAAATTGTAGTTTCACAGAAAACCTCCGTTAAATAATAAATGCCTTACAATGAGTGAAACCCATATAGCATCTTCAGTAATACCATCCTGATCTTGACTGGGACACTATAAGAGAATTAAGCCATCATTGATGTTAGCTCAAACAGTTAACCTTGGTGACAAACATAAGCATACATTTTAGGGTTAGGGGGCAGAGTTTTTTTTATTTTTTCAAATCAACTGATGAACCATAATCACGTCTTTGGGATGGTTGCATGTCGACGTCAGTATGCCTCAATGTAACTGAAGCATCACTTCTTCAAAAAGTCAACTTGAAGCTGTACTTTGCATTTTTTTAAAAGCTACTTTGAATTTCCCTCTGGATCAATAAAGTATCTATCTATCTATCTACAGCAAATGTTTTGATCAATATTGTTTCACAGTATATTATTCAACAATGTTGAAATCATTAACAACTAGCCTACTATTGAGCGCTAGACTTTTTCAGTGGATGAAGTTGGGCAAAGTGAAAAAGAGATGTTACTCCTCTGATATCACATCGCTTTCAGGTGCCCTTGAGGAAGGCGTTTCCATTTTCCAAAATCACTGTGGCTCAGTCTCTAACAGCAACATTACAGCTCCCAGTGCCCTAATGAGAGAACAGTGTGTAGAAGAGTATAGACACCATGGTGCTGTAGTCCACTTTATTGCCCACTCAACAATAAATAGAATTAGGCCTTGTAGAAATACAAAAATAAAAACAATTAAATGTTAACTTATAAACATGTAAAATAACTACACATTTAAATTTGGATATAACAGCATATAGACTAATCTAGGTGGCCTGCCTTAGAATAAAATGAACAGCAAGTGTGTAAAATTGGGGGGGGGGGGGGGGGGAATTGTAGGATAGCATCAAGCCTACAAAAAAATAAATGTTTTCTTTCCTTCATTCAGCAGCATCCTCCAGCCTCGGTGCTCCCCTGTCCTCCTCCGCCCCCCATTTAAACCTGCTCATTCTGGAGCTTGGGAATAATGTCGCTGTCACTGTTTTTTTTTTTTTTTTGGGGGGGGGGGGAGCTGGGGGAGCGCTTCAACCCGGTCACAACGTGGGGAAGTTGCTCACGGTATTTCTGCGTTGCCATGGGGGTTTTGTAAAAACCTATTGACTGCGATAGGGTCCCTTCTTTTCTTTGAGTCTCTCTCTCTTTGTGGAGGAGAGAAGAAGAAAAAAAAAAACCGCTATTACTTTTCTGACGGAGGCGGGGGTGCAGCGATAGTAGCATCCAAAGGCAGGGGAGGAGAGGAGAGGGGAGGGGAGGGGAGGGGAGGGGAGGTACTCCGGTTCAGACCAAGCTGCGAGGCGAGGCGACGCTACGTGAACGCTGAAACCTCCCTCTGCTCTGCTCCAGCGGTGGATGCAAAATTCAACTTTCCGAACGGCTGCCACGGACAATGAGTTGTTCCTGAAGGTGAGTTTTTCATTATTTACGTGTTTCTGAATGACACTGTTTGAGTGTTGCTGCACTTGTTACAAATTGAGCCAACACGGAGCTTTCAGTGGATAACGTTGGAGTGACACCTGAGAGGACCGAGCCGGTGCTCCTCTGCACGGCAGGTGGATGGAAGTGAAACCAGGACTGCTCTTTTGATTTTCTTCTTCTTATTATTATTTTTTTTGTGGAGTGGTGTAGTGTAACGAGACATAAAGTTGGACACAAACAGCAATGTGAATGTAGTGTGATGAACCAGATGAGGGCTAACCCTGTTTAACCTGGTTTATTATACCCTATGTAGAATACTTGAAAGCTTTCAGACCGTTTTGAGATGAACTCAGTGTTTCTGGGTTGTAGCCTTAGATGACCGAAATCGTTCTGAGCTAGACATCTAATTTGTCCTTATCTTTATGAGTGCCTGTGATGCCTGATTCTAATCTCTGACTGGAGATCACACTCTTAAATTTACCACTACACTGCCCATCACCCAGTGATAAAGTCAGCCTGTTTATCAATGACCTCCAGGCTGAATACTGAGCTGCAGCAGTGAATCATGACTTGTCATCTGATATGGTGATCAGCAGCCTGTTGGCAATACATTTGTGTTTGGTCTGTGATTTGACAGACACGGGAATGGTTTGGCAGGGAGAGTGAAACACAGATGTAGGCTGTTTGTAGAAACTGCATCTGTTGATTTATTGTTACAGCGTGATAACACAATGGTTATCATGTCATGTGTAACTAGAGACTGAGATACATGCACTGTTGTTTAAAGCGAGAGAATAAAACAAGGACAATGTTGATACATTTCACTTACATTTAAGAAGGAAAAAAAAAAGTTTTCAAAGATCAACTAGCCCACTTTTTCTCCTTTTATTCCTCAACACATGTAAGAATTCTCCTATCAAACGTGTTATCCTGTTGCTCAAGTGTGACGCAAGCAAGACAAGATGACAAGAATGACTTTCAAAGCATCAATCTGTGGTATTAAAATCACAGCAAAATGACGTCAACATTTAAAAAGTTGGTGTTGTCATTGTTAACTTATGGTGATGTGTAAGGAAGATTTTTTTTATGTGCCTGACACGTTGCAGCTTTAGAAGTGATATTTATCATGTAAGCACAGAGATTCCCTCAATATGAATATTTACAAGCTATGCAAATTGATCACACATTGTGTGCTGCAAAATTCAAACGCTGGCTTCCTTAGTGTTCTTGTTGCAGATTATGCCTTTGAGGGAATCCCAGGAAACAGAGAATTGGTTCATAGTTTATTGTAATTTTGATATTTATGTTAATTGTGACGCCTCTCTTGTGTTGCTCATGACAAAATTGGCATGTATTGTCTGAAATAGTAAAAGGTACCTTTTCCCAAAAATGGAGGGTGTTGCTAAATACACTCCAGCACTCTTAACCACGCCACAGGATGGACTAGAAGTGCCGGTCCTCCTTTTGATAAAGCAGCTTCTGTTAAATGTCAATCACAAAGACCTTCTGAAGGTCAGGCCGCTATTAGTGATTGAAATCATCTCGAGCTGCTCTTCAAGTCAAGCAGAGCCTTTTCATGCTGTCTCTTGCGAATCCCATCAGGTCAGACCATAAGCACATATGTTCAAAGCCAGAATGATCAGGAATCATGTAGTTGCCTGCATTTAATTTCTAGGCCAAAGACAAGAGCCTTTAATGGCACTTGTCATCACACGTGGTCCCCAGCCTCTCTGTATTCAGGGCAGTGGTGCTTTGTGTCCAGAAGTAGGTCGAATGCTTCTCACCAAACAATTTGAGCGAGAGCCAGTAATTGGACAAGCAAAGTGTCGACCATCTCCCAGCCGCTCCATGTCAGCAGCCGGCCCTCTCACCACTTAATATGCAGCTCTGACCTGACGCATTTCATGGACCTTTTTCATCCTTTTAATCATTTAGATTACAAAATGCAGCAAACAGAACATCTTTTGTAGCTGCCGATGGACTCATTCGTCATTTGTTAGTGGCTGGCATACTAAGCTGCCACCAAATATCTTCTGGTATGTCCACACAGATGAGTTGCAGCATCAGTGACTGATTAGTCGAAACAGTTCAAGGCCCAATAAAACAAATTAATAACTGACCTCACGGCGCTTTAAGTCCAAACAGCATTTCACCTTTGACCCCTAATTTGAAAATGAGAGTGGAAAAACCTGAGAGAGAGAGACCCTTAAAATCAGAATACTTAGCTGTTATAATCCACATTAACCCTTAAAATGCTGTGATAGACCAACCAGAAGGGTGAATTCCACACCGCTGCGTAATAATTAAGAATAACTATCTTCGTTCTAAAAAGTTGTATTCAACTGATTGGCTACCTTTTTAAGATCAACCAAGAGGTCTAACACTGTTCACCTTAAGACCCGGTGAAATATTGGAATCCTGCTTTAGGACTATAGTTGTCTAATATAAGAAAGGACTTGGCATTGGAAAGCTAGCAGTCTTTTTTCAGCTTATTTCTCATAAAAAAAGAGGACGTGATAATAATAATAATAATAATAATAAATTAGATTTATATAGCGCTTTTCTAAATACTCAAAGACGTTTAAACTTGTTGCTTAGACATGAGCTAACATTAAGAATGTTTTTTTTTTAAACTTCTTAATCTACACATCAGCTTTAAATTACAAAAGCACGGTCCGCTTGTTTAGTTTATTAGTTGAGTTCATTTGAATCAGTGAGAAGAGAAAAGATGCTTTGTACCAGATTTAGCTCACTAGCCATTTCCACCTGTTGTCCCTGGGCAGATGATGGCAACAGTCAAATACAGATCAACCAGTCATGTACACACATTTCATAAGAGAAAGTGTAACTGTTGTAAAGAGTCGCTATTCCTGGCTCAAACTGGTGTCAATGTTGAGCAGGACCAATGACACGCGTCTCAGGTTTAGAGCCAGAAATGAAGTGACATTAAGTGTTTACTGCTGATAGCCAACAACTACAGTAAAAGAGAACATTCAGCTTTTAAGGGCGCACTCACACTAGCAACCGTTGTCCCGTCCCGTGATACCTGCACACAGTGCTGATACAGATAGTCAATTTTAACACATTTGTAAAAAATGCAACTAAGGATATTATGACAACATCCATATGCTGTTAGTTTGGAGCACTCAGACAACAGTGCACAGGGTGTGAGGGTTAGGACGTAAAAAAAAGGAAGCCACTAGGTTTCATTGCTGTACTCGTCTGTATCTTCAGCTCTCTCTCTCTCTTTGTTGTTGATTTAAAGAGCTGCAGTTGTGTCCATTTGACTGAGGTCAGAGCTCAGCTCACACAGATCATATTCTTATAATGGAAAAGTGTACTTCAGTTGTATGCCTTTCTGCAGTTCTGAGGTGTAGGCGTGTTTGTTTGTGCTTCTGCACCAAACAGTCATGAAACACTCAGAAAATAATATATAATTATTCCTGTTTAATTCCTTTAATCCACGACTGTGGTGGTCTTACTCACGTCTTAGCCGTGGGGGGTCAAAATCTGAATATAGATCTTTTTTTTAATTTTTTTTTATCAGCTCCAGTCTAAGTAGACTCAACACATTTTGTTTTTACATCTTGGTAGTGGAAGGGTTTCAGATTATAGCTTTACAGGCAATTAAAGCAGGAAGTAAAATAGAGATGGAAAACAATTAAGTTTGTTTATTTTCTTCGCCTGAATAAAAGTACGGTTGCTTCTTTAATACAAGTTTATAGTTGATTGCAAAGCTACTGCACATACAGTACGCAACATAAGCATAGAGGCCACAAAGGGGAGGATCAAGCATGTTTTCAGGTTCATTCAGTATAAATCCCCCAATTTCCCAGAGGGCCATGGGGTCTTTGAGGTGTTGTGACTTTGTGTAAGAATCAGAAACTGTGTCCTGATCATTCTTGAGTTTCCTGATCATCAACATTTGGTGATGCCACTAAACGGCGGATCAGCAACAGTGTGGCTGAGGCCGCCGTCTGAGTAACACGTGGGCCAAATTAAGATACAACGATTAACATATGATGCATTATTTCTGCTAATTTCTGCTAATTTCTTTATTAAAACTGCTCTAAAATGGAAATCTAGGTCTTAGCTGTGCACAGTCTGTGCAGATGTATTTCTAATCTGTTCAGTTTTTAGGATCATCTGGAGTAACAGATGGCTAAATCACAAACAATGGCTTCCAATGACTTGAGTGATTTGCTGTATCTTGCTTGGTTTTTTGTTTTGTATTTCGCTGCTGCTGGTGATGGGAAAAGCTGAGCTCTAAAAACTCGTTCAGCTAAGCTGTATGTATGCTGATAATGAAGCAGTGTCCAAACACCAGGATTGGGCTTGAGTGGTTTGATGGTATATCCTTGAGAGACTGGTAGACATGACGCAAAGGTGTGGAGCCTAGTACAAATCCAAGGCCCTAATCGAGGTTCAGCTCAGGCACCAGCGCGCTACAAGCAATTACAGTGACGACTCATGCTCGTTGTGCTGCGGGCAGAGTCGAGAGTGCTGCAGCCCCGCCATACCTGAAACCCTCCTCTTTCATGTTTGACACTGATGACACACGGAAAGGCATATATTCCAGCATGTATTTTTCTGGAAATGTTTGGCTACATGAAAAATTCATCTCCTCGCCCTCGCTCTCAGACAGTGTGCATATTTTTTTTTTTTTTTGTACCAGAGATGTTTTGATACCTGTGACGAGTTCAGAGTACAGATTGAGGAGTGTTGAAAATGATTCACTCTCGCAGCCTCTGATGGGGGATGGAGGAGGGACGGACATGTAAAGATAATTTAAGAGGTGCTTATCATAAGAACCAATGTTTTATTATTTCTTATTTAACAGGCTACTGCATCATTTTGGCCTCTGGGCGAAACATGATCGATGACTTTCTGCGCCGCGCAGACAATTAATCAGTGAAGTTAAAACACTGAAGGACAAACCTGCAGTAAGGTCACTGTTATCTTGAGTGTTCAGTGCTTCGTTTCCTAGCAGGGTGCACGACAGGTCAGTTGTAAAAAACTGTGCTATGCAAATGCCTGAATTTATATTTTGGCTTTTCATTATCCATTCCCTGACGCACAAAGGCTGTTTCCCAACACTGGAATATGTTTTCTCAGATTTTCTTCCAGCTAAAGCCGTCTTTACGTCTGTTGTAGTTGCTGGTGTTGACATATTATTATTTCGGAAAAGCAACATCATTTACGCACATCTTCCACTTGTTGTGCTATTTTCCTTTCCTCCAGCCTTTTCATGATCGTGTTTTACATAAGAAACTTTCCATTCGCTGTCAGATTCAGTGTAAAGTCAGTGGTGTGTGTCGGTATTCTGCCTCTTATGGCTTCAGAATAGAATTTTTTATCTTAAATAAATCAATTTTACTGGGGCCGGGTTAAATCGATCAATTTAGAACATGAAAGCATTAACAATAAAAAAAAAAAAAGACCCTAAGAGGATATTTTATGATAAGAATTATAATACCACAGTGAATTGCTGCCAGCTTCAAACTCATTTTCCGATTGTTCTGCCCTGATTCTTGCATTCCCCCTCAGATTTATAACGCCACTGTTGAATCACGGGGTTCATATCTTCTTAAATCCAATGTTTGTGTTGGGAAAAAAAAAAAAAAAACTGAGAAAAGACAAGAAAAAGATTCTCAGAGGAACCACAAAAGTGACAGTTATGCCTCAAAGGGTAAGAAGTTATTGCCCTGAAGTCACTGGGATTCAGGGCTGATTTCCATTTCAATTGGGTCTCAATTTGGGATAAGTCATGCATACAGAGGTGAGACGAACAAAGAACATCGAAATAAAAGTGACAAATGTAGAGAATGGAACAGAGGAACGGTGGTATCATTGGCTTTGTGTCCCATGAAGGGTATTGTGTGAGGCTGCATGGATAACGTTACAAGGGGACCCCTGGGACATGAAGGTGAAGGGCATAGAGGATAAGGGGAGGACACAATGTGACGTGCAGGGGACATAGAGGACAAACTGGGACAGGAGGTACCCCTTCATATGTTGCTTTGATGTTTGTAATATTTCTCAGTTTATTAGATGAAATAGTACAACCTCAGTATTCTACATCCCAAATCACTCCTTTAGATAGTGAGGTGAGGTGGAGCCATGAAATGTTTTGAAATAGACACTAGGGTTCTAACATTTACTCATACTTTCTTGATACCATAAACGATAATCCTAAATGATAAAAGTTATGTAATATTCAACAGTTTTGAAAAGTAAAAAGCCCAGTAGGTTGATTATTAAAAACAGGAAAACTATGGGACCTACTTGTGTTGCTGTGTGGTATCCAAAGGGGAAGTGTGTAGCAAAACATGGTTGGCATACATGGAATTGTTCTCAAATTACCTCGGAAAAAAATCATTTTTAGGCAAGCATAGCCCATCAGTCATTGAACCCTCATACTTTCAATGGCAATTTCAAATATTGAAAATGTCTTGAATTACTTATTTGTTGTTTGAATGTGCAGTTATGTGTTCATAAAGTCACTTTTACCAACCTGATGATTGTTTAATATGAATTGCAGAGGTAATTTTGTGACCGGTCTATTTCTGAAGCTGTCTTACATCACTCATTGGGCACTGGCCTGTTCTTGGCATTGTGATTCACATTTACCACATTATTCTTTTTCTTTGTGTGATAAGGGATTTAAAATGGTTTCAGGGTCCTCTCCGTTGCAGTGCAAACCCTAACCAACTCGACATGTAACGCC
Source organism: Labrus bergylta (assembly GCF_963930695.1). Taxonomy (NCBI): domain Eukaryota; kingdom Metazoa; phylum Chordata; class Actinopteri; order Labriformes; family Labridae; genus Labrus; species Labrus bergylta. The sequence goes on from NC_089199.1 coordinate 25,894,652, forward strand.
AAGGGCCAGGAAGACTGTTTTATAGGAGTGTAATCTTTCAGCCTATGGCAGCAGCTACATTACTGTATGCTGACAATACATCAACAATTTTGGCCTTCAGGACAAAAGCCATGGTAGCTTTCACGGTCATTTTTAATTTAGCTGCGGATACAGCATTTCTGCAGGCTAGGGTAACTGCCAAATGGTGCGTGTAGACTTCCCTTAGCCTCGTCAGTGCACCACACAGAAGATCAGACCCAGTCTGTCCCACTGCCTGTTATTTTATCATCAGTCATATCATAACCTCTCTTTTGCTCTGCCTCAACACAAGCAACCTCTTCCATCCAGACTTTTTTTTTAAGTCTGTGGACTGCTACATAATTGAAACATAGTTTAATTGTTGCTTATTTTGCCACTCACAGCAATGCAAGTCTTAGCAGAAAAAGCAGTAATGAAATTAACAATGGCTCACATCGCTTCAGTTCCATTAGTGTCACAGTACACTAATGGCAGTGGCTTTATTCTGTGTTTTTCGGTCGAGAATGTCGAGAATGTTTTCATTAAAAATAATTGAACATTTAGTCATCGGAGTGTTTGCTGGACTTTCTCGCACATCGTTTTAGAAGGCAGGGGTCTAGAGAATTCTGCTCAAGACCCCTGCCTCAGCGAGCTCATAAGTGCCAGACTTGCAGGAAAAGCTGTGAGGACGACTAAATCGTATTCGCTTGATAGTCCATAGTATTGTAATCAATCATACAGATGGACAGCCTTCAGATTTATCCATCTTTGTTCAGAAATTCAGAAACTATCCGGGCAACTTGACCCCCTGCATTTAAGAGCGTGTTATAGTGTGGAGGAGTGAAATACAAAGTATTTAAATTTTGTGAATATCAATAAGTAGTGCTTCAATGCAGTTATAAAACAACGATTACAGTGTCTGTTTCCTTGGCAGAGTTGTTATTTTGTCAATAAAAATATGGTTTGAATAGTAAAAACCTTTGAAAATCAATGACACATAATTTAACAATTCCACACAAACCCCAAATTGCCTTTGCATGTTTTGAAAAAAAATACACCTGATTCAAAAAACGTGATGCTATGCTGTACAAACCTGTTCTTGATCATTGGAATGGGACAATGTGTCCCTTAAGTGTTGCATTCCGTCTCTCTGTCGGTGAATAATATGTGTCGCTGTGACAGGAGACAGTGAAGTGAGGGCAGCTGTACTCTTTGTCCAGAGGCTTCCCCCTGGGAACTAATTACACAGTGTTGGACTCTGCTGGGTCCTGTAACTGGACTACTGGGAGCCCCAATCCAGTGCAGCTCCACGTATGTTGATTTGGTGTAAACATGCTAGCCCCAGTCTCTGCTTTGCATAGTAAAGAGCCTGTTTACTGGCCCAGTGAGCCCTGAGTCAAGCACTGCACTATCCTCCAAATGGAAGATTAGAGAGCAGTATCAAGCATGATTAGAATCCAGAAACAAAGAGGATGTGCTGCTAAGTGGTCAATTTGCTAAGTGGGCTAACACATGAGCAAGTACAACCCTTTTTTCTCTGACTGCATTGATTGGTCCCAAATTGTCATTTAGGTTTGATCATAGCTGGGAAGTATGCAGACAACAAACGACCCCATTATTTAGTCCTCGTGGGAAAACAAGAATTTAAAGATTTCCATTCCCACTGCAGCCTTAGTCCTCTTCTAGCTATGAGGTAATTAAGCATTTGGCTGTTTTATGTCTTTTTTTTATTTTATTTTAACAGTTTTTGTATTGTCCTTAGGGTCACCTGTAAAAAGCCCCTCCCCCCTCCAGAGAGACCAAATGTTGAGGTAAAAGGATCTTGCCAAGCTGGTAAAAGTCCAAATGAATCCATCAGCTCGGGGGAGGTCTGCGCTTTTTTACAAGTGTGACCCGCAAACCAGCTCTGAACTGCAGACCTTCATGACCTCATAATTTTTTTATAGCTCACGTTTTTTGGGGTGAAAACCAAAGACTTTTGTGTTACTTGACTTTATGGACGCATATTTGAGTGCAAAGAGTCTCACCTTATAACATTTTCTGCAGTTTACAGTTCTAATGGGAGTTGGGAGGACCAAGGCAAGACCAGTATCAAGGTTTCATTCTCGTTTGGTAGAGCTATTATGATGTTGAGGCTAGATGGATATAGCTTGGTGCAAAATTCCACTTGGTGCATTTCAGACTCTTTCATACGGGAGGCCTGTGGTAGAGGCAACTACTGTTTATTTGTTTTACCTAGCCATTTGAAGGATCGATTTCCTGAGCACAACTCTTAATGTCAGGCTAATTATTGCTTTGCAGTGCTCAATATTAAATGCCAACCATGTCAGTAACCAATATAACTGGAATTATTTTCCTTTTAATACTTAAGAAAATAATAAAGAAGCTATTTACTGTTTTAGTCTAAAACCAAGTAGGTAGATCACAATGTTTTGTCTTTAACAAGTTATTTGTCTGTCTTGGTTCATTTAAACCAGTATTTTGCATTTGCATTGACATTCACAATGATAAATGATTTAGTTCAATCACTAAACTTACCAAAAGTTCTTCCTGTAAATATTTCGAGGCATTTCTTGAAATGCAGCTTTCGATGCTGTTTTTTTTCTTTCACAGAAATGAAAGTTCAAGGTCTTTCTAATGACTCTGATGCCAAATAAGATAGCACTGTCATCCTCTGTGAACTACATGTCTCTGAAGAACCAGTAAAAAAAGAATGAATTACAGTAGTTGTAAAAATGTTACACCGTAAAGAAGAATCTCTGAAATGGAGTGATGTAGGGAAACAACGGTCACATTGTTCTGTGGCAGAGGCAACGTGTGATAAACAGACAAATGGTGATTTGGTATGTTGGGGAACATGCAGCTGATATTTGTCTCAGATTTTTCTTGTTGAAAATAAGATGAAACATGCTTTTATATCTAACAAAGTACCCTGCAGCTCACTTTTAACTTCTGTTGGCTTTTTTTTTTTTATTTTTTTTTTACATGTAATCAATGTAGAATCCTCTTTTATAGGGATACACTTGAATTACAATTCTTACACTTTTATTATTATTTTATGCTTGTAAAATATCAAAAGCACAAGAATATTAGATCTTTTTTTTCTCTCATCAGAGAATATTAAATTGCATCTTTACTGCAGACCCCTTGAGTCTTAGAATCTGTATCGAGTGTGGTTTTGGACTCACTACATGCTGCAAGAGTTCAGGCACTGGTTAGGTTACAACAGGCTCCACATTGTTCTGAGCCAGAATCTTTAGCTCAGTTTCTAAAGTCTGCGTATGAACAAAGCCTGCAACATTTCAGTGTGAGAGTCTTTGCCAGTTGGAAACTGCTTAAAGGCACAAAGCAATGGCTTAGAGAAACAAAAACAGATCAATAGAGGTGATCCGAGAGAAATCCTACTTTGATATCCTGGGCTTTAGTTTGGAAATACTCCAATCTGTTTTGATGTGACATATAACACAGGCTTTTTTCTGTCTGGATGGATGCTGACTTCCCTATGGCTTTCTGCTGACCCTTCCGGTTTTATTGAGTGTGTCACAAGCCAGAGGCAATGTGTCATCTTCCTGGCAAAGAAGACAGCCGGGTGGTCTTAAACTTTAGCAGCACAACTGCAAGAGATAACATACTGTATAGTAGGTAGTTTGTTTTCTTTAACTTTGACATTTGCATTTAGATTGACTTCATGCAACTGTTGAGAGAGTGACAGAATTTTGTCGACAGCTTTATAATTATTTTGCATTTTCCGAAAGAATGATAACAGAAGCAGGGTTATTACTCGGTGAAATAGTCTTGTTTCACCGTGTGCAGTAGCCACACACCAGCCAAACAGCACTTGTGTCTCACAAACTCTCTCAAAACTGGGGATTTTATTCTGGTTCCTCATGCGTGATGGCTTTTCTCATGAATCAAAAGTAGGATAAAAAAATATCTTCAAATTGAAGAGAGAATGGGACTCAGAGAATTCAGAAAGGCGCTCAGTTTTTAAAGACTTTGATTATTTTTGAAACAAACAGGGCTCTGCTGCCACACAGTATGGGGCCCTTATGACACTTGATGTAGACTGGCTTGTAATGCAGGCTGACAAGTTTTCTAACACATTCTTATATATCCTTCCATGCTAAAATGGGCCTCCATTTTCCCTGTAGTTTTTCCCTGTATAGAAATGGTTACCTTTATTGACGGGAGCCCTGAGGAACTTCTGCAGATGGATCTCAACAGGTCTGAAAGAGAGAGAGAGGGAAACTGCTATGAAAACTGGAGGACAGTAGTGATCCTACGTTACCTGATGGTGCAGGATTAGACATTTTGAGCCCATGTCCAAGAAATCAGGGAGCTACAAGTGGGATTTGGTAAAAACAATACTTTCCCTGCTGTACTCATCACCAATGTTTTATGGACTGTCATGTTAATATTATCTCAATCTGGGGTTGGTAATATCAAAATTCAAAATAAAGCTATCAAAATGTATTTTTGTCTAGAACAGTAGTAGTAGTAGTATTTAAAAAAGTGGCTTGCTGATGGTAAAATCATGCACTGAGATATTTCTAACTATAGCGTACACGTATATCGTCAGTGATTTTTTTAGGTCAGTCTTTCTTAAAATGAGCTAAAATACATGGTACATATGGCCCTGTCTGCAGTGGTGTACTGCCAACACTACCTCAGGTTTCTTTATTAAGGGGACGAGCTGACCGGCATCTCCTGTGGATAATACACTTACTGTAGACAAATGTCTCATACAGCCCAACTTCAAAAATACCCAACTATCCCTTTAATGTCACGTGATGTCACTTCTGTAATTTATCCATCCAACAAATATAGTCAGAACAAGAGACTGCCAGCTCTGCAGGGGTCATGATAATTTATGGAACCACGGTGCGCATGGGATGACAGTTTGACACAGGATGCTCACCAAGATCACCCCAGAAAGCACGTTTAATTGACACCATTAGCCTTGAGGTGTGTCAGCTTCCTGACAGCTGATGGATTCACATGAGCTTTCCCTCCTCGATACACAACACATTAATACCTCCTGTTTTTAAAACCATTTTACACCTCAGTAATCCCTTTCTAACAGCATCCTTCCCCCAGCTGAGCCACAGTTTGCGTCCGTGTCATGCAGGGGTCATTATGCTTTTCAGAGTGCAAAGTGGGCAAAACATTGGCCAAGATCCCCTTAGGAAATTCTGTCCACAAGTCTTATTCCCCCCCGGGTGTGTCTTCCTTTTTAACTGGTGCTGTATAGGCCCCTTGGCCGTGCTGTGTGGTGTAACTCACCTGCTGTTGAGACATTTGGATCATATCCCTCTGCTGGGAGTGTTCCCTGGTTCCTTATTTGTGGCCAGACCTGTGTTACAGATGGCTTCACTTCCTCCTGTGGTTCACCAGTGGAGGAGGTGTGGGGAGTTTGAAGGTTACGGGCAGGTCTTCCTCTCTTGTTCCGTGTCGAATGTCATTACTAACACACAGAGGCCTCTTTAATACGTGAGCCCCTCTTTTTCTTTACCACCTGCAGTGTGGTGGGATTTCAGCCGGGGTCGAAAGTGTGCCGAAGCAGTGCTATTAACCCTGTGCATTGTGCCTTCCTTAAGAAGGCCAGTCCTTTAGCAGACACAATAGAACAGATTGTATTGCGTCCAGTGACAACACACACACTTGGGTGGCTTTTTAAAGAACCCTCCTGTAGATTTTGCAACAGTGGACGTCTTTTCTCTCAAGTTAGACAACACTCTGAAAAGCTGCTCCTCCTTTTCTTTTTTTTTTTTAGCCAACTTATTCAAGAAGTTAGTAGCACCCTTCCTCCTCTTTGAAACGCCAAAATACTGTAAAGACCTATTTGAACACAACAAAAACAATGGGTTCTGTCAAGCTTTTGTGGGAGTGTGTCTTGCTTCTACAGAGGCACAAAGTGAAGAAAGGGATTTTCAAACAATCACTGCAGGGGTGTTTTGAACCAACGCATTGGGGAGATGTTACCTACTGTAGGCACCTCATAGAGTTTCATACACACATTATTCAATTATTTTACTGTTGTCACTCACACAGTTTAAGCTCTCTGAATTCTGCTTAATCTCCATTGTGTCCCTGGGTTTCTATGAGGTGAGTTCAAATAATAATATATTCTGTATACTGGCTCGTGTTGGATCATCGTAGCACAAATGGTAGTACACCTGTGATTGCAGGAATAATTGAAATTCTTCCACTGTAGAGACTGTGAGGTGATTCATATTGTATGTAGCTGGAGGAGCATACTGTTGCTAGGAGCGTAAGCATTACTAGTAGAGTCACGTTAGACTGTCTCAGCCCTGTGAATTGTGAAATGGGGCCAATACTGGTCAGACAGCCATAAGCACTAGGTGGGGGGGGGGGGGGGGGGGGATTCCATTTTGATGCTCAGTCTAAAATGCCCAAAACTTGCACTGAAAGGAACCAGGGGAGGTTTTTTGTTTTTTTTTTGCTCAAGAAGTGGTTAAAAATTGTATGGAAATGATGCACTTTTTACCCCCCCCCCCCCCCCCCCAACAAACACTCAGACCCACATACACATCTGTGTGATTTCAACCTCCTGATGCTGTGTTCAAGAGGTTTGTCCAACTGTCTATTAAATGTACGCAGGCATATAGCTTTGCTTCTCATGGTCGTGTTCATGGTAGGGGGCTGCACGATTCTCGCTAAAATGTGAATCACGTTTTTTTTTTTCTTCCTGTAGTATTGAGATCACGATTCTCTCACGCGGTTCTTGTTTAGTCAACTTTTAAGCCAAGTGTTAAAGTGTCCGTCTCCGTCCTGCTTGTGCCACTGCCTACACGTTTTTTTGGTTGCCATGGTAACAGTGACTGACAGCGTAAATGAGGAAGAGAAATGAGTGCGGTGTGGTGCAATCCTAGGCTAGTTTACGGCCTGATCATTGAATGAAATGTGTGTTTGGCTTTATGCTGTGTGTGACTGATATAACACTTGGGATTGTTGTTGAGCAAAGAAGTAAACACCTGTATTGTTCTAAAAGCGTAGGGAAATATAAACAAGTTAATCGCCATCATTTAAAAATGAGATCGCATGTAGGTATGAATCGAGATCGTGTTTTTTTTTTATGGTTAATCATGCAGCCCTTATTCATGGCTTATCGTTTTTTTCCTTGTATAATAAGAGATAAAAGACCTAGGACCTAAAAGGCTGTGTAAAGCATGAAAGAAGGGGAAACTGGGGGAAAAAACCCACTTTGATCAATGCTGTATGTACTTCAGTTACATAAAAGGGGTGTTGTTCAGAGCCATTTGGTCCTCGTGTTGTGAATGTAGCCGAGCTACTATCTACATTAGAGCAGGTTGGGAAATCCCTCCTTGTCTGACCAGAGCCAGGAGCTCTGTGTCCCAGAATGCAGACCACAGCAAGTCCACAGCCATCATCATTAAGGCAGTACGGCTGTAGACACTAATGGCTGTCCCTGTTTTGCTGCCTCGGCACATTCAGAGAGCTCATCTGAGACCTGCGAGTGTGAACACATGAATTAATTTAAGAGAGATGAATTTGTGGTCTTGTTCCTGAAAGGATGTAGGCCTTACAAAACGTTTGTTGCCGAAGCTCTGTCACCGAAGCATTAGTTATTCCATCCTCTTTCAACAAGCCTTAAATCACAGAAGGTGGCTAATTGGAGAGTTTGTCTTTGTTTGTCTTCATTTAGAAGCAGGGAAAGACGCCGTTGTTTTCTCATTTCAATGTAGGGAAGCAGGAGTGGGGAGGGGAGACGCACAGCAATGGCAGTATACAACTGGGGGATGGGTGTGGTTAAATGGATGTGATTTTTGGTGTGCTGTCCCTGAAACACTTTTGCAATTCAAGATTTCAAATGCCTATATGAACATATTTGAACCAAAAATATTCCAACTTCAAAAGGTAAAATGATAAATCACTGCTATTTGGCAAGAGAGTGTTAAATGCAGTATTATAAAATCAATACAGGGCCATGACAAGGCACATTCATCAAGTTGTTTCTTCAGTCATGGTAAAAGCTTTACATGGCCATCTCTTTCCAATTACATGCAAAGACGGATATAGTATCCCCCCCTTGTAGAGGCAGTATAGATTTTTAGCCAGCCAAATGAACTCTTTACTGAAGAGCCAGCAGTCATTGAGTTTGCCCAGTTCCCGGTGTTTGGTACAGTATCCCCTCCTCCAAAGGTACAGTGCAAATGTAAATCAATAAGCTTTCAGAGAAATTTCCCATTGTAAATCTCAGTGCTTGCATTAAAATCCACTGTTTGTCATCGCTAGAATTAAAATGATGTGGTTCCCTACTATCCTTGCCACTGAACTGGCTGATCAATTAATGTCATGGCAGAAGATTTGTTCTTTCCTTAGATAATACTTTATTTTCTCTATGGCTGGGAAGGATTTATCAGGATTTTAACCCTGATAGTGCATGATTTATGATTAAACTTCTTACTCCAATGTGGTTCTGGCAGATAGAGGGGGGGGGATCATTGATGATGATTAGCCCAATAGCTGAGCTCTGTCCTCTACCTGATCAATACTCATTGCAGGAGATCAATCCTCCATACGAAGCAGCGGCTGTTATACCCAGTCAGGGTTCCTGGGAGAAACCATTTTGGTTGCACATGGGAGCTACCTCGATACAGGTAGCATGAGCTACATATGGCTGACCCACACTGGCGACGGGAGCTGCGCCAAGTTTTCTTTTCAACTAAACATTGCTTCTGTTGTAGCAATAAACAACATTCATTACAATTAGAGCTGTCATTAGAGGATCGATTTCAGCTTGCAGGATAGAGCAGAAGACTGTGATGGAGAGAAAGAGAGGCCATTACTGATATTAATGGCTAAAGTACGCAATTTACAGAACTAAGTGTATGGGATTGGAAAGGATGTTCCCTAAGAGAAGGAGAGAGCTGTGATTGCATGATGAAATCTAATGTTAGTTTGAATGTCAAAGGCTCTGAGGATTACACAAATAACTGTACTCTATAAATAACACTATTAATAAAAGAACAAGCTTTTTAAAATGTCTTTCTGTAGACTTGCAACTAATCTTTTACATTTTGGTAGTAAATAGCTATGACTTTTAACATCGGTATCTTCAACAATGGTATCCTCCAATTTGTCTGAAATCTCATTTGGATAGTTATGAAAATAACTGAATTTCACACCAACTTGATTATTTTTCACAAGCCGCTAAAGAAGCTACTTTTACTAAACTGAAGTTGCTGATTATCTGTGAAACATTTAACTGAATTATATTAGATTTTATTCCAACATGTACGCAATTATTAGTCGTGTCAGTCCCTGCAGATTGGCTAAAACACCCCTTTAAATTGAAGGCCTCACTGTAAATGTTTGGTGGGTCTGCTGCTTTATCACTGCTCTATTTTTGTGAAATTCAAATTATTTGCAATTCAACACAACCCACAATTCCATATTCATAGTCAAGCATTGGTGAAATAAACAGATTTAAATTTAAATCATAATACCATTTAGACGACCAATAACAGGTTATTTAACATTGAAATATTAAGACTTAAAGCACTTTATTGGGAATCACAACTTGAAAACTAAATTAAGCATACTGTCAAGATTGTTCAATTTCTCGTTAGAGATTTACGCTGTATCAAATGAACTTCATTATCCGCTTTGTTTTTCATTTCATATGAGCAGTGTGGCGTTTTGGCACAGCAGACAAATGGTGACAGTGAATCAAACTGAAGAGTAGAACGCTTGTTGCTAAGATGCAGTGTACTAGTCATTGTTGATCGTTAGGCAGGGGAATATGCATTATGGATGAAGTAGTCGTTCTAAATTTAACAGAAAACTGTTAAAGGCTTTGAGATGAAAGCTGGGATGTCAGACAGTGAAGCGCGTTGACTCAGACTGACCACAGATCCTGCTGTGGACACAGCATGAGGTAGACTCAGAGATCAGTCAGAGATTTTGTTAATGAAGCCAACAGCAAAGATTATTTTTGCTCAGTTCATCACCAGCTTACTAAAAGAAATCAACAAAGTGAAATCCAATTTGCACAGGTGTGTTGTAAAATCTGAGCTCTGTTTGTACAGCACATACATTTTCTTTTGCCCATGTGGTCAATATTTAGTCCTATGTCACAGCTAGAAAAGGTCATCAATAAAGCACACTCAGTTCCTATTGATTTGTTATATGTGTCACACAACAGTTTCAGGGCAAACAAGTTTTACACATGCAACACATTGCCTTACTTTTGGACTGTCAGCAACAACATAGTTTTTATTAAAACTGGTGAAAATGCTGAAAAGAATACTAAATGTAGCTATATCATATTTGATTCAATTTGTAAGTTGGATTTTATTTGCATGTCTGTATGAAATAAATGTGTGCAGAGAACCTAGATAAAATTCAAATGTTTTCTACGAACATCTATTGTCAAATGATCTCTATATGCTGTCCAACTTCAATATCCTAAACAGACTAATTCCTAAACCTCCCCTTAATAGAGTCTTTCAGTGAGGCACAGGAAGAGGAACAAATGGTCCTATTCAGTAGCGTCCAAAATGCTAATGCCTCCGGCTCTTAACACGTTTTTAAGGGTTCCCATGTCACGACATGGCATAGTCCTCCCTAATGCTGGCTGTGGCTGGAGTCTTCATAAAGAAGCCAACAACATTACAGAACATGACAAATATGACAACAAGACAGCTGGTATTCTGAGAAACAGGGCCCCCTGAATCTGTTTTTTCCCCCTTTGGAAGATGTACACCAGCGTGTTATGTCACGCTGAGCGTTGAGGTTGTTTTCCATTCACTGGAGTCACTCAAACTTTTGTTTGGAACCAAGCATGGAACATGACATTTAAAACATCTATAAAAAGATCCCCATTCTGTGGTTTTGTTCCAAAATCAGCACACACATCGGCGTAGTCATAGATCACATCATACTTTGTGGACTTTTTGAGAAAAAAAGTTCCCTGGAAGTGTTAGCCATTCTTGTGGGTAATATTGAGTATGTGGTCCGATATGCAAATGATGGTAACACAAGGACCTGTACTCTGTGCAAAAATAATACATGAAGTTCAGGCAGGGTTAAGTGATTGATTGGGAAAGTAATTACTCGTTATCTGTATTGGTGGTGAAAGGCAGTCATCTCCAGCCTCCATTGATAACATGTCAACTGCTCCAAAAGTATTTCTTGAGTGACATTCTGGGCAACCTGTGGAACACATTCAATTTTCTATTGACTGGTTTGATTGATCAGACAAGTACGTCCAAGTTTTCACTCATCCCTCAGATCCATTGTAAACAAGTCCCTTTTTAGTCCGAAGCGTACATCTGTTGGATTATTGAACTACTCAGAGGAGCAGATAGACAGCAACACCCCCAAAAACTGTTATTGATGTTTTGATAGAGTACATGATAAACGTTTTGTATATGGACTTTGCAGCTTGTCAAGCTGGCAACAATGCTACTTTTTAAAGAGTGAATGGCAGGGGTTTCCCAGCCCAGTGATGCATCATTTGACTATTTAAACTTTAACCTCAACCTTAAAGTCCCCAGGAAACGGAACTTTGTGATTATCTAACTGCTGTGTTGTGACCTTTATCCTACTGAAACAGGATAGAACCAATCACAAGACAGAAGGCGGGACATTCTTTGGGTTGAATTTGATTGAATTGTTATCTTACACATTTTAATTGGACCACAATTAGTAAATGCAGCAGGAGACATATTTTTTTACGTTTTACAGTGAATAAAAATACAGTTATTTTGATGCAAAAATAGATAAATATCTGCAAGATAATGACTGGGTTAACATTGAACACAGGGATGCTGGATTAAAACTGGTAACACTTATTTTTCATGGGGAAGAATATGCAATTTTTCACACTTAAATGTAGCAGAAATCAAGTATATCCTCTGAAAATAACTCTGTGAGTCATGACTGTCTACAATGAGAGTGACACCCGAGTCCCGCTGTCTGAGATGTTGTCCGAGCTGTATCTCGATCGTGTTTCCATGGACGGGACGGCCGTCTGGCAGGCTCATCCCCTTGCATATAAAAGTTGTTTAATTGAGGGACTAGAGAAAAGAAGAATAACATACTGTACTCACTGCTGATTTGAGTGTCACATAAGCGTTTTTAGATCACGGTCATTTCGTTTGAATACAGTGTGAACCATGCTGGTGCTCAAGGGCGACATCTACTGGATCAAAAAGTTGCATATTCTTCCGTTAATCATAAAAACCACAAAAGTCAAATGTTTTTCTAATTATTTCTTTCAAATTCTGTGTTTTTAACCATCACCAACATGCATTGACTCATGGTCCTCGGCCCACTTGCAATTGAAGAGACTCAAATGATAAATTATGAAAAACCTGCATTCCTATTGGATGGGGAGTAGAGTGAAAACTTACAAATTGATAGAAGCTGTATTGGGGAAAAGTATTTGGATCCTTTTATCAAAGTTTTCATCATAAAAAATATATCAAAAAATGTAATCTCTTCTTTTTTTATATATTAAAGAATAAGTAATTAACAAAAGTGTCCAGTTCATCCTATGTTCCCAGCACTGCTGTTCAAAACTCTTATGGGACTTTGCAGTGCGTGGTCATTGCTATATCCTCTTTGAGGACCCTTTGATATCATGGTCCAAAAGTTATTTTCTTTTATAATATTGAGTGTACAGCTCTTCATATTGTGTCTTGCTTGCCTTTGAATGGTCTGTCATGCAGCTACTCCTGAGTAATAAATCTTCAGTTACCACATAAAGCAAGGTCAAATGCGTGCCAGGCTTACTATCAGCCAACTTTATGCTGGGATGTGGTCCAAACCACAAAATAAATTCATATTGTGCCAGTGTTTAAAGTATGATTACAACACACCTTTAATTTCCAAGGCTGGAGTCTATAGATAAGAATAGACGTCCAACATAATGATTTTTATCGCCACTTCCACCTCTCACTCTGCCCTGCTGAATGTTCGATTTTATGATTAAGCAAATTAGATTTGATCCCATCACAGATGCTAGACTGCAGCATAGTAGCCAAGTGCTGGTGGTGAAACAGTATTTGAAACTATATTTTAGGAAACTCTCTCCACCTATTACTTCCTGAGAACTGAATAAAACCACTCTTTTTTTAATGTTTAGCCTTGACCCCTAAACCTGCTGAAGCTCAACCCCCTATCTGTACACTCTGTATTTAATAAAAACAAACTGCATGTGTTGTCAGATATAAGAGCAAACCTTACATTTTCATGTGATCTGACAGTACGTAGGAACAAAATGAATATGTAAGAATTGGAAGTTGCATCCAAAGTCACCATTCATGACTCATAATCTGAACTCAGTTTGTATTGATTGGCCTACAGAGGGATGCTATAATCGTCTCCTCCAGAGTTCACTGTGCTGTTGGTTATTGATCAGTGACATGCGACATAGTACGTCTGGCAAAGCTGATGTGCAAACAATATGTTGATTTCATTTATTTGAATAAGTCAAAACCCCAAATGACTTTGTCATAGGATTTTCTTTACTTTGGATCTTCATTCAAACACATTCAAGGGTTCATCTGTTAGTATTGTTTCCATTCTTTCCATAACATGCAGATTATTGTGAGCTGTCCTTGCTACAAAAGGACTTCATTGACTGTAAACCACAACTGACAGTGTCATTAGACACTACCACAACTATTGGGTTTAATGGACATTGAATCTAGATCTTTTCTTCTCCCAACAACCTTATGCTGCTGTAGTGGAACTGGATTTCAAAATAAAAGTTAGTTCTCCTCTCAGTGACTTTCACTACGATTAATACAGACCTCCACCCACACAGACAACACAAAGCTACATTGTGTCTTCAGGCAGAGCTTTTCATGTTAGCCTGACAAAAGCACCAACTCCAAAAGCCCCTTTCACTGGAGTTTTTTTTTAAATGCCCATGTGTCCTTTGAAGTTGTGAAAAGATAACTTTCTGGGTGTGCCCCGTGTTTCAGTTTGAAGCAGCCATTTGTTTAAAATGTTCCAGAATCTTTTCAAGTGGCAATAGCTCTTAGGAACAGGAAAAAGCCTAAAGCTCTTTATTTGTACAGAAGCCCACATCTGCTGTGATGATCGCATGTTGGGTAGATATTTCGGCACACCTACATTTCCGTTATTAAAAAAACGTAATTTGTTTATTACACTTTTGTTGCGCTTAAGCATAGGGGCATATAGTAGTAAATTAAAGATGTAATCCAACAACACACTGGAGGCTACCTGTTTTCCCCTGAGGTTGCCAGGTGCATCCATAAATTTCTCACAGTCTTTGCAATTTATGTGGCTGAACCTGCCGTTCACAAGGTTTAAGCTAATATAATGTTTTTCCTCTTCCTGGACAGGCCCCTGCAGACACATTAAATAATTTATATTGATTTCAACTTTTACAAGCCATTGCTAGACTGAGGCGTGATAATTCTTCGACGTTCCTGCAGCACACTGTATGAAGCATTAAAAATACAACTTATCACTGACAAGTCAAATCCATCAAGTGACGCCAGGAGGTGAATTGTGTTTAAATGCATGTTAGTGTGTTTCCTGGTGTAGTTTACAATCGTGCCTGTGGGCTACTACACCTGACATTGGCTAATTGGCTATCGAGAGAGGCTCTGAGATTAACAGGACTATGAGTTTCCCACCACTGCATGCTTCCCATGGTCAGATGTGAAGACAACTGGTAAATAAATGGATCATAATGTTGCCTTTGAAATGTTCCTGAAAGAACACATTTTAAGGTAAATGTTGGAAAACCACGTTACAAGATAAAGTAACATCTGGACACATTGTCAGCCCACACACACACACACACACACACACACACACACACACACACACACACACACTGAAGTAGACGCGCCATTGTTCTTTTTGTGCGCTTGCTGAATAGCCTACAGGATGGAGCTTGAAAGTTGCATGGCCAACCTATTGACGAGCACGTCTTTGTAAAAACACACACAGGGAAAAGGCCTTGTCCTCAACACCCCCCCTTCTCTCTCTCACACACACACACACACACACACACACACACACACACACATTTTTAATTTGCCTCAAATATTGGTCTGTCTCCTCATCTCTTGCTGTGCTTTCATGTGAGACGGATCCCTCCAACATTTTCCACTGCAGGATTAGCTGTGTAGCGCGACAGGCTTGCTCCGCCTCAGTGCTCTTAAAGGTCTGACCCCCAAATGAATGTGTGAAGAGGTGGCCCGCTGGACACTCCTTAAAAGGCTATTAGCTTCTTACTGCTTGATATGAAAAGGCGAAAAAAAAAAAAAAAAAAAAGGTTGTCTCTGGAAAATAATGAAACAAACTTGTTGGCATAATAATATTAAAGAGAACATGTTGCTCGTGTCTCGGCCCTGATAGAACCCTCTTCTCTGAAAGCTCCACGGCTGTTGATGGAGATTATCTTTTCATTTAGCTTCCTGCCTGCAGGACCTCACAGTCATATTAACACTGAGTACCCTCTCTGCAGAAATTCAGGCTTGAGTTTCATTTGTGTTAGCAGGTCTCTGCATGTGTGAGTATGTGTGCCCACAATGTGTTTGTGCCAATCTGTATGCTGATCCCTCCAATCATTTGGAACGCTGTGTGTCCATGGTGTATCGCATAGCGGAGCCAAGCCCGGTTACCATGCCTACACTTTTTACTTAGCGACACTGCATTTTATCTTAATGAATTCATTTTCAAGCTCATGTTTGTCCCTGTATTCTCTGTCAGCTGTGTACACACTCTAAATGGCTGCAGTGCTGAGGACTTTTCCATTGCTGAAAGTGACCTGGGGGGAATAGGTTATTGATTCTTGCGGTAAACATGATTAAACTGAGGTCTAAGTGGACACTTCATCAGAACTCGTCAACAGAGAGGAAGATAAAAAACAAAGGGAACCGCTTTGCTTTTGTTCAGGTCCATTATTTTCATTATTTTAACGAGTGAATAACCATGCTTGTGATTATGCTGAACAAGGATATCTGAATAGGTATTACCCTGCTGCTTAAACCATGAACACTTTCCAACCAAATCTCCCTACGGGTACAAATGAAGTAACCTGAACCTGAACCTGATTCGGAAAAAACAACAAACATCAACTTAAGAGTTGGGCTGTGTTTTAAGTCATAATTATCTTTTACTGTACTTTTGAAATCTTGTGACATTACAACATATTCAAAGATAATAACCAACACGAAATGTGTCAGCACCTTTATTGACATGCGCAACAAATGGACAAAGTTCTTCAATCGAGATTATTTTTCATAAGGAGTTGTGCAGCCTAGTGAGGTTACTGAGCATTCGCACTATTGTGGCTGATTGTGAAAGTGGTGTGCTGTGCTGCTTATACTCGCAGTCATTTGCAGCCAGGGACAGAACAGACGTTGTTGTGCACATTGTGTTCAGTAGGTGTGCTAATCAGGAGTAGAGATCCCCTGAACACTGCCATGATCACTGAGCGCGCCATCTGTGTAGCTCTGATGACCGGCACTTTTGGCTGAGAGTGCTGGATGACTGTCTGGTACAGTCTCTCTCCTCTGCTCTCCTGCAGTCAGCTCTGCCTTGACGCTGTTGATTCTTCTGTTTTGTTTGTCCTGAAAGATCTGGAACTTCCAAACCCTGGCTTGCAGACCTGTCTTAAGCGACACTTCAGCGCAATATTAAATACTTTCAGTACATCAGATTAAACACAAAACGTGTGCAGCCCCCCCCCCCCCCCACACACACTTTGCTGTTAATCTATTGTTTGATCTGTTTCTCTGTAGTATGCAGCGCTGAATAAATCAGCTGTCAGCGCAGATCTGGAAATAATTGAAGAGGCTGTTAAAGTGCCACAGATAATGGAGAAATGCACATGTGGGCTGGAATTCTGTCTGTTTTTCATTTGCAGTCACAGATCATAAACAGGACCAGTCACAGCTCTGGCAACATCACACAGGTTCTCGCTGAGTTCAAATAGAGTTTGTAATGAAATTCTCAAACTGTGTCTGTGAAAGAAATGTATTAGCAATCTTGGAAGAATGCTTCAGAAAAAAAAAAGCTCTCCACAATGCATCAACCCAGGACAACTTTTCATCAATGCCTAAGTGATCAGTATGAAGATAGAGGCACCTGTTACCATGGTAACTTATAAGAAAAAAAAAAACCATCCGGAGATATGCAGTGGTTTTCATATTGATTCAGAGCTCAGAAAACAGAGAAAATGGTATCAGCCAAAAGCAGGTTGACTGTGTCTATCAGCAAGTGCCAGGTTAGAGGCTTATTGACCGTTTTTTGACAGACTGAGTAACGGACGACTTTTTTTTTTGTTGTTGTGTAAAACGGGCCGTGTGCCCAAAGTTCAATTAAATACCCCACGCTGTGTGGAGCCAGCATATTTGCCAAAAGATGGAAGACGTGTAAATCAGTCATTTATGTCTACTCATCAATCTGTTTGTCCTTCAGGGATATTTATGGCTCTGCCTTAACTCATTTTTTAAATTCTCCTTTTCAGTATGAACATTTTTTTTTTAAATCTTGACAAGTTAAAGAAGATTTATGAGTGTGGAGT
Source organism: Labrus bergylta (assembly GCF_963930695.1). Taxonomy (NCBI): domain Eukaryota; kingdom Metazoa; phylum Chordata; class Actinopteri; order Labriformes; family Labridae; genus Labrus; species Labrus bergylta. The sequence goes on from NC_089199.1 coordinate 25,912,212, forward strand.
TGGCACCTGCTTTCAAAACATATCGAATGTTTTTTTTTTTTTTGTGCGGGGTTGAAGTGAGAAACTACCTGCAATTTAGTTTTCTCTGCTCTAACTGCTCCCAGTGTGGTGGTGGTGGTGGTGGTGGTGGTGGGAGGGTTACACAGCATTAGTTTTCAAGGGGCTTGGCATTGTTTGTGCAAAAGGGAGGGGCAGCAGGTCATTATTCTTGTTTCGCTTACATGATACGATCATGGAGCTACATCTTGCAACGGTCTGATAACATTTAGTCATTCTGCATTAGGAAGATAAGAGGTTTGTCATAAATACAATACATGAACATATTCTGTGATCACACTCTGGACTAGCTCAATTTAAATTACATATCCTAATGGATTTCACCCAAGTGTGTATGCTCCGAACACGATCAGAATGGGGAAATGTGACAAATGACACATCTGGTTCCTGTGAATCAAAGTGACAGCAGAATATAAGCAAGTTGATGCAAGTTGATGAGTTGCAGGATCTGCTTGCTCTTTCTCTCTGTGATCCTTTGATTGGTTTAAAGTGTGAATAAATGTTTGCCTTTTTTTTTTTTTTCCTCTGTAAGTCATGTCTAAATCAGTGATTCAACCGGACTGGAAGTGTGAATGAGTGGGAGTAGCTGGGATAAAGGGGAAGAGGCTTTCCCGGGGCAGTGCCCAGGACAATGTCAGGTTTGTCTGGCCTGAGTGCACGAACACTAAGCTGTTCGGAACTGGCAGCCCGCCCCGGTACCTACCCATCTCCCCGGACTTCCAGAGCTGTCCAGCCCCGGAGCACTAAGCATTTGTGCAAAGTTCATAAGGCTTCCCTCTGTTTGTGTGGCCCATAATGGCAGCTCCATCCTGTTGTAGCTCAAAGAGTGCTTATGGGCTCTAAGGGCCTTGAGCTGGCACTGCAGAGGCGTTTGAGTGTTCTCAGTTACTGACTTTGGCTGACTGCTCTCATCATGAAAAGATCAGTGTGCCCCCCCTACACCCCCCCCCCCAGTCCTGAAGCCTGAGACGCTCAGTCTTCAGTATCTGCATTTCCTTCATCTTTTTCTCCACTTGTAAAGTCGATCCGTTTACGTCATTCAGTTCAGTTTCTGAAATAGAGATCATAAAAGCTGCACTTTATGGGAAAAGTTTAAGTTCTTAAAGTATTATTTGTTGCTCATTTCATTTCTATTTTTCTAGGTGAAATAGATACATAAATTGACCATTGGAAGCTATTTCATGGCCAAATTTAGCTGTTAAGTACAAAAGGTACAAAAACCTTCCCTCCACTAGTTCCCAGCTGTCAGCAGTTGTGAGGCCCGAGTGATAATAACCTCATTTGTGCAAGTTCCCTCCAAGCAACCATGCTTTAGGTAGGCCGTTCACTGCCGTTACCATCCCGTCAGCATAATTCAAGCATGACACTCCTCCTCCCCCCCTTTCATTTTCTGCCTCTTTCCCTTTTTAAAACCCAAGTCTCAACCGAGGGTCCACACCATACATCATCCAGACTGGGGTGTGCTTCCTCCCTTCCCCCTCGTGTTGTGTAAGAGAGACTGCAGGTTTTAAAAAATATTTTTTTTTACGTTGGGCTGATGTAAGGCTCTTATCGATAGCCTCAGCACTCTCTGTGCTCTGACCTGTATCCTGATGAGTCAACTAGCTTTCACCCAACTCCATCCTTGTAGTCATTAAGTAAAGGTCCTGACCAACAGTGTTCAACAATAAATACAAATTCATATTAGAAAATTTGCAGAAATGTATCTTTTCACATAAACTGATATTGTCGGGGGGGAAAAGGAGCATGCTTGAAAGCTAAGGCAATGAAAGAGGTTCTGGCAGTAGAAGAAGAGGGGCAAATATTAACAGACTTCCACTCGGCAGGTGATCTGTGCTGCCGCCCTAGTTTGCTGTTCATATTTTTTTTTTTTACTCCAATTGATCACTGCAAATGAACACTCTTCATTGAGCCTTCAGCATTCCTCCACTCTCCTTTGTACACAGCCGGTGAATAGCCTCTAGATCGGGCTTTGTTGGAATGATTGTCAGTGGCTTAATGAGCGTCTTTGCCAAGCTAGAGGCTTTGGCAACATATGTGACTACAGTGCCTCTGTTCCTCGCCGTCTCAAGCCTGTGTACGCCACAACACAGAGCGTGCACAGATCTGTCCACTTTTCTGCTGATCTGACCAAACTCGGGCTTTCATTTCTCTCGTGGATTTTATTACCTGGAATGGAATAGTTCCTCCTCTCATGGGCACCAGAGCTGAGAATGAAGAACATTCTTGTAAGTATGCTTTAGTATCTAGGGCTGTGTATATAGAGCTGCTGCAGCAGATTTGGGTACAGAATCTTCAATCAGTCTCTCAATAAGCAGGAGACATTCAGAGGATTTTATACAAATCAGTGGCTCCAGATTCACAGTTTGAAATGAGTTGGACTGCCACAAACATTCTAGGTTGTTTTCTTGTATTTAAAAAAAATAATCTATATAATTAACTAGTGCAAAGAGGGAGCCTTTTAGGATCAAATTTCAATATTTTCTACAACATTACTCTTGTTTCTTTCTTTTGAATTTTACCCCAACAAAAAAATAGAGATCCTTTCAAATGTGTATCTATGACCACAGTATAGTATATGTTTTTGTTTTATTGTGATTAGTATTATCATAAGAAGTTTTAGTGGTGAACAACCAAAAAAAGTTTGTAACAATTGAAATGCTTGCTGTTTAAGATGACCGTGCTTTCTGGTGTGAATGTGAAAAACTTGCAATCTAGAATATTCAGAATGTGTTATTGGAGATTTATGATAATCAAACAGTAACATTTTTTAAGACATAACTTTAAAAAGCCTTAAACTTCATACAGCTGGAGCTGTATTGTTATTTACAACATAATCAACAGACAATGTGTGAAGGGTCTGTTAGGATCATTTCTGTAACATTCACTTACAAAATACAGACTGTATCTCTGTCATACAGTTCTGATTGTCGCTCGAGCACATTTTCATCAAACTGGAATACAACTGTGATAACTGTGACCGACAAGTGCATCACTAGGGCTGTACAAGATAAAGGAGCAAGCAAAGTATTTGTTTTCACAATACCCCCACATCATTACAGATATTAAAAATGTCCTTTTTATATCCCTTAAATTCCTGTAATCACAAGGACCAGTTACAGATACAGATACAGACCAGGGTAGATACAGACACTACCACACACTTCAACTGGACTTCAACTTGAACTTGCACTTAAAATGAAGTATTGCAAAAGTATGGAACTGTATCTTAAATAAATATTGATTCTCTATTGATTCTTTAAAATATGATGGTTTATAAAAAGTTAATCGTTCAGTTTTGAGATGTTGATCATCTGGAATGAATCTTAATATGTTATTGGTTTAGTCCTGGATGCAATCTTTGTCAAAGACATGTTGTGATATAATGTGGACATCAGTTATCAGCTTGTTTTTGAGGGAAAACACTCAGGAACAGATAAACCACCAGTGCTGCATCTTCCTTTCCCTCCCAGCTGTTGTTTGGTAACTTTGTTTAAATATATGAAACATATGAATGGGGAAGAAAGAATTAAAGAAACACCAGCTGTATAATGCAAAACAATAAAACACCAATAGCTGCAAAATGATCAGCTGCAGTTGAAGGAAGTGAAACCATTCCTGCCTACATGGAGAGATTTAATCCTGGATATTTTTCTAATAAAACATTTGTTTTTGCTTACTGTAGCTAATAGCCTGATAACAGATTGTACTTGTTTCAAACCAAACTCACTGACACTTGATTCTAAAGTAATCTTAGAACTGAGTATCACATCTCCTAAGATTAAGTGTTAAGCGTTGAGTCAATAGTGGATTCAATGATTTGCAGTGTTGAATGTTTTTCTGTCTTGCAGTAATTTACAATTCTTCCATCTTCTTCTGTCATCCAAGGCTATTACCATCACATTTGTCTCAGCACAACCTCAGCTTGACCCTGAGTGATGGAGAGGAACAGGAACTAGGCCATATATCCAACAGCTGTGTCAAACAACTTACCCAGGGTAACATTGTCCAGGTGCTGGGCTCGAGCGCAGGGCGGGGAATACTAATTTACAGTCAGAACGGAGAACCTCTCATTTCACAGGCTGAAATTATAATTTAGATTGCTTGTATATTGGACACCTGAAGGGATTAAAAGAAAAGATAAAGAAGCAAATGTATTTCTTTCAAAAAAAAAAAAAACTGTTTTTGCTACTACTCTGTGTCTTCTGTGCTGACATCAGACATTCCTGGTACATGGCAGAAATAAATTGCTTCAGGGTCTGATGGAAGTGAGGATTTGGGATATAAGAGCCATCGATCATGTCGAGCTGTGGCACACTTTTCGTCTGGGGAAATTGCCAGCATCAGTCAAACAAAGTGAACCAATGTGGAGAGGAGTAGATCTGACAAAATATTATTCCAGTCGCCGCAGTCCAACTTGTGAATTCATCTCTCTGCCAGCTACTCGGCGAGGATCACACACTAATGTGATTATTGTCCTGGGTGAGGGCCACTCCTGTGGGACTTCAAAGAGAACAGATCAGAGGGAATATGAAAAAAGCTGTAAGCTGGGATGCAGACAGGTGCAGTGCACTTTTGGAAACCTTTTCTTTCGCTTTAAACATATATGTGAGAAGGTTCAAAGTGAGGACTGACAGCTGCTGCTAGCTCGTTTTTAGCCAACATAACATACACTCTGCATTATTTATTCTCATGTCATGAAGTGACTCCTGTAAAGTGTTTTATTGCAGGACAGAATGATTCTTGATTGTATTTAATCCTTATGTCCTGAATTAAAGATGCCGTATATGGAAGAGGCTTTGCAGTAGACACAAAGACCGCAGTAAAAATAGTAAAGACAAAAACTATCTTTGACGTTAAGTTTGCCAAATTTATGAATTTCATTTGAACAGCATTCCGTTATGTCATGATCAGTGCATAATGTACATTAATCATCAGCTTTAAAAAAAGAACGATACAAAATGTGTCATGACTCCTCAGATTTCATTTATTCCCCCCAAAAAAAGTTCAAGTGACAAAAATGATAAGCACAACCCGGGGGCACAAGTGCGGTCTAAGTGAAGATGAAAATGTTACCTTAGAGTTTTCAATGCTGTCTGACGCAGAACTGAGCAAGAACTTCCTGTTTTACAAAGACAAATGTTGTCAGACACACAAAAGAACAGCGAATGAAAGGCTCCGACAAATGCATTGTTCTGACGAGATAAAAACCCCCTCCAGTGATAGAAAACATGTTTTCTAATGTCGCCTCTACCTTTTCCAAGTCGCCCGACCCCAGCAGGGACACGATGATCACCCTACAGCTCTGAATATTATTGCACGGCCTGCAGGGTCACTGCAGGTTATGTCTGCGGCTTCTCCCATGTGAGGAGAGGTCCTGGCGGGGTCACGAGGGTCGTCTTTTATTAGTTCACAGCACACAGTTCATCAGCTCAGCCGCTATATCTCTCTCTGACCGAGCCTCATTCCTTCACACCTGAGAGCCTCTCCTTATTCCTTCCCCCCCCCCTCAGCCCCCTCCACTCACTTTCCTCTCCTCTGCCCATCTCCAGTCTCCAGTCCCCTCATCCTGCTAAAGCTGCAGACCCCTGAAATATTGATGGTGTTATAATTAAACTGTCATGCTTTTTGAGCTGCTGTAAAAATCAAGCCAAGTCTCAATTAGACAAGCAAATTATCTTTTATCGCACCCTCTTGCTAATCTCATTAAGCATCTTGTTTCCTTTTATCTCATGCTATCAATTTTTCAATACTAAATTAATTGCGTGTAGTGGAATACGGATATACGCGAATCATTGCCAAAGTTGCCAAAAAAAAAAAAAAAAAAAAAAAAGTCGACATGAAATTTTGAAGAGGAACATCTTACAAAAAAAAAGACCAATTATACAAACTTTGTTTTGTCACTAAGATTGGGAGAGTTTGTTTATTTTGCCATCTACCCCCGTAAATTGGACCAAATAAAACAGAAGAACAAAGGCTGAATGAAAATAAAGTGGACTCATTACACACATCAGAAGCAAAGCGAGTGAATTGCAGCTTAGTGTTAATCAGCTCGTCCGCTGGTTTAATTGCTCTTGAATGATCAAATGGGAATCAGTGTGTAGGCATTATCAGGGGCTGTGAGAGGGGAGTGTGGAGCTGCTGTCTTCCCATCTCAGGTCTTTAGCATAGAGAATATTTTAATCCAGCCTGACAAGACGAGGATCTGCTTAATCCTATTACAGGCTTGCACATTAAACTACAGTAGGCCCACACTTCTCCGCCTGTTTTTTTTCTTTAAGTGAGAAGGGAGCAGATGGTGCCAGCTCGAGAACTGTCCTGAACTGCAATGGTTGTGCTTTGACCCCCTCCTCTTTACTGAACAACACGTCAAGAAGTGTGGAAAATGCTCCAGGAAGCAACTCGTTCCTTTTTCTTTTAATTGGTGAAATCATTCAATCTTTCATTTACTCTAAAAAAAACAAAAACCTTAACTTAATTATGCACTACTCAGGGGGGGAGGGGGGGGGGGGGGGGGCACAGGTTGTCTGGTGAGATGGCTTCCAGCCAAGCTAGCACTGCTGTCCTCATAGTAGATGCTATGTTGCCCATTTGTTGCCCCTTTCCTTCTCTTTTCAGGATTATGCCCCTGAGCTCTGCTCTCTTTTTAAAGAGGCCAAGACAGTTTTTTTTCAACAGCAGTTGAAAACAATGCTATTCAGTCGGTGCTCATTTAGCGTTTACTTCATGTGCAAACAAAAAACAACAACCCGACTGTGTTGCTTTTGCTGCTAAAGTTCTCCGAATTGTGATCACCCGTCAAGATTTTGACACCCAGTCCTCGTCATAGATATATATTTCTTTCACCATGTTGTCTCATGAATCCTGAAGGAAGTCTCGAGCACTGTTCTGTCCATTAGCAAAAACGTTTTGCGAAAAAAATACACACATGCGTTGTAATGCAACCTGACTTCTGTTTCTATTGTTGCACATTTGTTCTGGCGCTCTCTGGCATGTGGCAGCTCTGCAGTGATATTCTCTCTGTCGCTTTCCTCACCCTCACTTCCAATTGTGTAAATGGGAACAGTAAGGATACAATGCCTTTGTTATCAAATAAGTCGTCTAAAGAAAAAGTGAGGGGGGTTTTGATGACAATGAGAAAGTTAGAGAGTGCTCTCCATCCATTACAGAAAAGAGTATGTCAGTGCAGAACCAGATTGCCTGCACATAGAACTTCTGTCCCCCTCTGAGCCCTGGTTAAGTAAGGTGAGGGTTCATATTGGCCTTCCCACAGTGAGCAGCTTTTAACCTCCTGCCAGCTACATCAATCTCAGGATGGTGTGATTGCTGCTTAAAGGGGCGGGGATTAAGAACAGCCTGTGGTCCGTAAATCAGGCGAGCTTAAGAGGGCCCCTCTTGTGTTCGCCATATAGGCCCAATGGGCACCATACCTATGACTACAATGTAGACAACACCACTTGTGGCAGTAAAGTCCTGAGAGCGGACCTCCCTTTAAGCAGATGGCTGAGCTAGATCTCAATGAAAGTTTAACGAGGTAAAACAAAATAAATTAAATCCTGAGGCAAACGATCAGGGCACACTTTGAATAACATTTAATCCGTCCAAGGCAGTGAACAATGAGAATACATTTTCATGTGGGAATTGTAACCCCCCCCCCCCCCCCCCCCCCCTTCTTCTTCTTCCTCTGAACCAGTCCAACAAAGTCTCACCAACAAAGCCAATTAATACGAAGCCCTTAACTTTTGATTTTAATCTGCTTTGAGCAACATAAATCATCATGTCTGGGAAAGGCTCGAGGCATTTTTAATGTTTGACTTCTAACTCTCAGGCACAAATCTCCTGTCTGAAATAAAGTCAATAGGTCTCATAGTAATTTAGTGGGGTTGATGTATAGCTACCTCAAAATCTCAAACGATAATTGGCAATGCTTAAGGTTGGTGGGGGCGGGGTCACAAAGGCCAGTTTGAGTAACAGAGAGAGTTAATGTTTTATATTTAAGAGGCTTGGTTGGAAAGTTCAGAGTGCAGCGTCGTCTGAACACAGACAGCCACTGCATGAACGCATTTGACTCTTGTTCCTGGGTCAATCATTCCATCACACCAGCTGATCCAGAGTTGGACTTCAGTGAGTCCTGTTGGATTTGTGAAGCTGGAAGGGAGATAGAAATACAATTTTAAAAAGTGAAAAATCCAAAGTTGGCTTCAAACACTCTTCTGCTGACAGCTTTTAGCATTTAATAGTTGTTGTACAGGTCATGTCTGGGTTGCTGCTGCTTAGTAATACATGCCTCCCTTAGCAACAATTGAACGTCTAAACAACACGGATGCAGTCTTTGCAACTACTGGACTTAACCAGTGTGTAATTCCATGTTTTTTTTTAAACAATTCTGTTTTACACAAAGACCAGCAGTGCTCTCTGTGGACCAACAACCTGAGGATTTAACCCTTCTCTAAAATGCTATAATGTTTTTTGCTGTAATTTTCTCATTGTTATTATGTTGTGCTTTAGCTGTTGAGCTAATTACTCCAGCATGGCCTGCTGAGCTGGGTTACAGCCAACACGAGGAAGCTAATTAACTGACACCCCAGAGCATTTACAGAACACTGCTGCAGACACTATAATTCTGTTACATTGCGCTTTTCAGTCCCCCTTATCCCGCACTCTGAACCGATCATGTGCTCATTATAGTCCAGACTCTGGTCTGTTGGCTGGAAAATGATCCAGGGCTCTGTTCTCGGCAGCCTGTCAGTGTGTGAGTGCAGACAGCTTACTCTCTCTGACTGTTAACTATGTGTGCTGTTTATGCCGAACATCCCTCAGGCAGTGTTTCCTGCAATGTAAGATAAATCTGTTCCTGCTTTATTTTGTTAATCGTTTTAGTTATTGTTATCAGAAACATACAGGCGCAGATCAAAACATCATGATTCAATCCGCTGAATATTATCTGAAATTTGATTGGAATTGCTTGGATTTCGAGCGGGCCCTTACCCTCTCGCAGTAATGCTGAACATCTGCTGTACATTAATAAATCCACAGGCTCCGTCTTTGTTTATTTATTTTCTTGGTTGCAGATAGAACACACCCTTTCGACTACACACTTCCACAGACATCAAACTACAAAACTATTCGCGTCCCTGGGGAAGCAATAGGAAGCTTTAATGAGAATATTTCTTTGTCAAAGCGAAAAATGGAACTAGCAGAATCCCTGTTGATGCAAAGGAATATGCGCGGTGTGCCTGGTTATGCCTGGATGAGCAGAGAGCAGCCGGGGCTCCCAGTCACGGGGGATTTGTTGTGTTTGGGGTTTGCCTTTCTGTCTGTCTGTCTGTCTGTCTGTCTGTCTGTCTGTGCGTGGGTGGATTCATGGGGCCTTCTCCGTCTGTGCTTCCTTCACAGGTACCGCATCTTTAGTGCGCCAGAGAAATGAACTGAGACTGGGGAGGGACCACTCGTTTCCTGAGGAATTCCAAGATTTACTGTGAAACCATGAGGTTGCAGAGTAGCCTAGGATGTGTCCCTGTCCTGTGCTTGATCACCTGTCTTTGTGCCTTCTACAAGACTGCAGCCATTGACATTCCACTGGAAGGTGAGTGGAGACTTGGTCCACATTTTGTTCCAATGACAGCTGGGGTTAACGTGAATGGACTTCCAAATCAAAAGGCAAAAACCTATTCTCTGAACTGCTTTGACACACTGCCAGTGGTTTCATGTCGTCACGTAAAATGAATGATCAAAAACAATGGGACAGCAAGTCTCAACCATGTATGTTTCTTTAAAACTAGAGGAGAAATGTATAATATGTAAGCGTCTAGGGAGTTTGAACCTCCACTTATGTGTTGAAAAGTGTGCCACCACACCGTCATGGTTGTATAGAAACTGGATTTCATGATTTAAGTTAAAAGTGCGCTAGTTTAATTGTTTTTATAACTAACGAGACGTAAAATAAGATAATTAAATGTTTAAAAGGTTTCATTAATGTGAAAAAATGGGTCAATGATAATGTTTTCACTATATTTTACTTCTTTATTAAAATAGGTTGTGATTAATGATGAATTGTGCTCTATTTACATTGCTGTTTGAAGCTTTGAATTAGAATTAGACTAAACAGACACTCAACTTTGATGAAACATCATTAGAAGCTACTTCAGGGCGGTCATTAATGAAGCAAAAATAACAGAGTTACACGAAACCTTAATGTATAGAGTCTTTGAATTGTTAATGCTCACCTACAAGGACCTTGTACTCGGTTAAACTTGAAGTGCCTTTTTATCTGACAGATAGGGTTGAATAATTTAGAAGTGAATAAATCTCACAAGGGGAGAACTGTTACAATCATCAAGCATTCTGTGAATGGAATAAATTTACAGCTATTATCTTGTTTGTATCTGAATTGTTGTTTCTTTTGTCTTGGATCTGCGTGTATCCCAGTTTCCTTGGAAACTCATATCAAACCTCTAAATTATTCAGAAAAAAAGAAAAAATCTCTAAAGGGCTTGATAAAAAAAACAAAAAAACACTTCAAAGTGGTTTTGTTAAAAGGCAGAAACATGTTGGTCTCCAGATGTCAGAATATCCTTATAATTCCGTTTTCTGTTTTGCATATCTCATGTGTGTTTAAAAGGGTTTACTTTAAGAATGCTTGCGACATGAAGGAATTATTCCCTAACAGCTGACTTTTTTTTTGTTTTGTTTACTTTCCCTCGCTTCCGTGGATTTTGTAGTTTTAGGTCATGTAAACAGTAAGTTCCCTGTGACACACTGTAGCTGGTATTAGTGACATCCTCAGTTCTTTCCTGTTAATCTCTTGGCTCACTGTTGAGCAAAGCAGCAGCTTTACTACAGCCATATGTGTTGGCTCTGAGCCTCATGTGTCATCACTTACCAACGCATGATCATGACATTTCCCATTGTCCTTTACATTTGGTCACTCAGTCCCATTAATACTCAGCCTGTTGTGTATGTTTCCATGTGCAGCACATTCCACAACTCTGTTATCATTTATCATTTTTATCATCAAGTTATACAAAGTCGAATAAGAGAGTTGTATGCCAAAAATGAAAATGTACTGTAGTAAGTGATCATTTAAATCAAATCATCAAATGTCTAAGTTATCAAAATGAAACTTATTGAAAACATTTATGACAAATAATGTTTTGGGATAGAACTCTCCATACCATCCTAACATCATGGGTCAGTGGTTCTGAATCTGAGTTAACTCTTGAATTATTCCTAGATTGTTATTTAGTAGTCATACGATTATATTGGGGGTTTAAAAGAAAAAAAAACATATTTTAGCCATAATTTTGGCTTTTTTTCTTATGAGATACTGGACCCTTTTACAAATGCAGGCTACTTTAAACAAAAATCAAACAATACTGGAAATAAAAGTCTGTGTTGTGTTGTAATGCTCACAGGTTTGTTCTTTCAGCCATGTAAAGGGTCACAGTAGACATAGCCGTGCTTGGTCACTGGCCAAACAGGTTGTGAACCACTGACTCGGCATCCCGTTGAGCATTAGATACTTTTGAATGATGAGGCCTTTGTTGATTCTCACATTCTCATGCCTGTTTGTGTGTTTGTTTGTTGCCCAGTTGAGCAGCTGCCCACCATCACAGCCCAGTCGCCGAGCTCTCTCATCGCCTTCCCTTTTGACGAGAGCTTCCCCATGACGTGTGAAGCCAAAGGGAATCCCGAGCCAGAGTGAGTACTGAGCCTCGCATTTCCTCAGATGGAAGGATGAGAGGACTGTTAGCAGCCAGACAGACGCCAGTAACAAACAACTGCTACGTTCACATCAACACGTTGCAATTGGGTGTACTTGTGTGGACCTTTGGTTTAAAGGAGCATGCTGTAGCCTTAGCTGAAAGATTTCACATTTCACCACTGGCTTCCTTTATGTAGATTCAAATGGACGAAGAATGGCCAGGAATTCGACCCCTCGCTAGACCCCCGGCTGATGAAAGAGGAGAGTTCTGGGACCTTTGTGATACCCAATAATGGAAACCTTACAGAGTACCAGGGAACCTATCGCTGTTACGCCTCAAACAAACTGGGGACGGCCATATCGAAGGAGATTGAGTTCATTGTGCCCCGTGAGTATCATACGTCTGTGAGTTTGTGTATGTGTGTGTGTGTGGTGCTCTGTTACAGTCCTTTCAGACTGATTCAGGACCAGCAGTCCTGTATAATGACTGCACCTCTCCATTGTGAGCTATTCATTGTATTGGACGTGGCAGAAAGTCACTGAGGCTCCTAAGCACCCCCGCCCTTACAGCATTTCATCCGTACCTCTGTATTGAAGAAAGCATCGACTGCATCTGGCCTCTCCATCATTTCATTTGCTTTATTTTTCATTTTGCTCTCAAGCACAAGTACATCAATTCCCAAAGAAAATACTGACTTTATTTGGCAAGGTTTCAACCACTCAGCTCCAATGGCAACAACACAAATAGTTGTAATGTGTGTTTTTTGTTTCTACAGGGCTTGAACTGAAAAAAATAAAATAAAATCAACAGAATCTACTGAATGATCCAGAGCTCAGTCAACACCAACTTGCCACCCATTAATTTCAAGAATAATAATACTGCCATCTTCTGGAGTGGAGGAGAACTGAAGAATATTCATTCATGTATTATATCCGGTTTCATTTCATCACTGTGCGTTCTGTCCTTCTTCTAGATGTTCCAAAGTTTCCTAAAGAGACCCTCGATCCTGTAGAGGTGGAGGAAGGCCAGCCCTTTACTTTAAAATGTGACCCACCTAAAGGGATACCTCCCCTGCAGATCTACTGGATGACTATCAGTAAGTGAAACCAATATTTGAAAAGTGCAATTTTCAAAAACACAGATTTGGGATTTCTTTCAGTTATCAATCTGTTCTTCATATGCTATATATTGCATTTAGGTCCATGTAGCAAATGTTTCATTTAAATTAAAATAGAGGTTTAGTCTGAACTGTCTTGGTTCAGGAAAAATGTTGATAAAAAAACAGATTGAAATCTGGATGAACTCAGTGTCTTTCTGTGCTCAGGTCTTCAGCATATCGAGCAGGACGAGAGGGTGTCGATGGGCTTAAACGGGGACCTTTACTTCTCTCACGCGGTGGAGAAGGACAGCAGAAAAGACTACTGCTGCTTCGCCGCATTCCCAAGAATAAGAACAATCGTTCAGAAGAACGCCATGTCTGTCATCGTTAAGACAAGTAGGTTTTCACTATATTTGTAATGTCTCTTGATACTCATGTTCATATTTACACGTCAAAAGCCGCCCAGCCGTCATGGTGTCCTCTTTAAGTGCGTCCCCTTGATTTGATGTTGTGATTATGATCTTAAACGTTTGTCATTTTGATTTCACGCCGTCCTCATGTTTCATGCATTTTGTTTTGTCTGATCCACCTCCATTTCAGATAAAAGTGTCATTAGTCCTGAAACTGGTAAGTGTGAATCCTTTAGAGTGAAACACCATTGTGCTGTGCCTCATCCTTAAATAGCTGTGTGCATAAGGCTACAACTGTGATCAAACTGTCTATTCCTCTGCTGTTCCTCCTTAGCTAATGCCATCCCTCAGAGGAGACCTTCTCTTATGTTGCCCTCTGGTGGTGGTAGATCAGAGGTACAGCTCGTCAAAGGCGAGGACTTGAAACTGGAGTGCATTGCTGAGGGAGTGTGAGTAATGCTGCCTATTTATCGTCTTGAGTTTCTGACACATTTTGACACTTTTTTGTCCTAAAGCAAACCATGACAAAAATGTTTTAATGATGTTTATGTAAACAGATTTGCCTTTGAATTTAATGAGTTAACTGCAAATAATAATGTAATATTTAACTCTTTGTTCCAGTCCGACTCCACAGGTTGAGTGGGTGAAGATGGGTTCAAAGCAACTCCCCATCAAAGCAAAACTGGAGAATCATGGGAAATTGCTTACTGTCCAACGCGTTGAACTGGAAGACAGCGGGAAGTACATGTGCAAGGCAAAGAACACACATGGGGAAGCTGTTCATTACTTCACAGTGACAGTGGAGGGTAATTTCAGCATGTTTTGAATTAACTGGGATGTCATTAATGTCTTACAATCATTTTTATAGTTGTCATTTGTAACAGACTGATCCGTTACGGTTTCTTTTTCTGTTAAACGCCTTTATGCTTTTAAGCATAGACTATACAGACAGCAGGATAAGTCACAGCAGTGTTCTTTGAGTCTTAATTTGAAACAGTACAAAGTTTACTTTCAAAAAAATGATACTCCATTGCAGGTGAAAGGAATACTTTGAGACATGCAGTATCTTCATATAGGCTAATGAATACAACAGTGTGAAAAATAATGAAAGAAATAAAACAGTAACAATTTTCACTCAATAAAAAGCACAATCTGACAGATAGTTTTTTTTATTTTATTGTTACTAATATTGAAACAGTAAAACAGCTTTTCATTTAAAGCTGCTGGAGTCGGGGGGGGGGGTTGGTTTGAGCTGTCAACAGCATGAACTAGTTTCTGTAGGACAGAAGTTCCTAACCTTCAAGGTAACTTGATATAAACCTAAAGGTTCACAAAATGAACTTCATTTTTCAAAGTCAAAGTATTTAATACATATTTTGCATTCATGACAGAAGCCAACTGTCATGAATGTGTTCAATCAGGATTAGCTTTAATGGCGGGGCAGTTAAAATAGCTTGTAAAGTAATGGATTTTTTAACCCCTTTGAATCCGACCAGGCTTTTAAAGAACACATTTAATAGGGTAAGAGGGTAAATGTCACTCCTCTACAGGGATTTTGGTGAGACATTAACCAGCAGAAATGCCTGCATGCAGCCTGTACAGGAGCCTTCTATTGAATAATGTTTGTAATTACTGTCATTGTTTCAATTCTCTTTAAATCTTTAATGTATTCAGTTTATAGACACTTATCAGTTTGATAAAATAATGACGACCGTGTCTTTCCAGGGCCTCCGGAGTGGGTGTCTGAGCCTGAGAGTCAGCTCCGAATGATTGGCTCAGATGTGCTCATCAAGTGCTCGGCCAGTGGGACTCCTCTGCCGACTGTAATATGGAGGGTGAACGGTGTACCTCTCCAGGGTCAGTGTTAGAACAGCCTTTCATGATACTCTCTCCCTGCTATACTTTTAAAGCCTAGTCCAGATCACTGAGCTATTTTGAGTAAACACAAAGTCTTGGTTTTATTGCGTTCCTTCTATAATATGACATGAAGGGTTTTAAACATGGATGGAGAGGCAGTCGTTTTCAGTTCTCAGCGGATTGTGAAGCTGCTGTAAAATGCACCGAGCTCCTGAGCTGTCAACCAACTCTGATTATCTTTGAGTTGAATTCCATCTTGTGGGGCACCGATGGGGTATCTAATAAAGAGGAAACGGACCATGTCTTATGGTTACACTCAGGGAAAATTGTGAAGGTGCATACAGCATACTTGTACCGTACAGCTATATGGTAGACGCCCAGATGTTGAAAGCACATCATACATAAGTAGCAGTGGATTCTTTCTCGTTTTGAACACTTTTATACAAACATGCATAGCAGCTGAAGATTAGATATAAAGAATCTAAATTCAGTGTTTGCACCACAAACAGAACATTTCCATTAATTGTGTCTCTGCTCTGTTACAGATGTTCCTGCTGCCAACAGGAAGGTGTTAGACGACACCATAGTTTTACATAACGCCAAAGCGTCTGACAGTGCAGTCTATCAGTGTGAGGTGTCCAATAGACATGGAACCCTTCTGTCAAATGCAAACATCATGATTATGAGTGAGTAGTACAGCTTTTACTTTACACTTTTTTCCAGTTCTACTTTGTTGTTCTCTCAAATCCATAATAACAAAATGTCACAACAATCAAAAGGTTTGTAATAAAAAAAGATGTTTTAGTCTGCCAAGTGAGTCATTTGATGACTGCTAATTGATGTGTCAAGCTTGAGAGCTATCGCTGATGTCTGCATATGCCCACAAAGCGAAGGGGAGCCCAGGGAAGCAGGGCTCTCTGCAAGCTGTATTCCTTTATTCAGACAAGCACATCTGCCTGTGGAGCAACCAGCCCTGTTCCCTGGTATTTATATGCTAACACATTCCTCCTAAATTCCATACTGATTTCAGGGCCACAAGACGAACATGTGCTGCTTTACAAGTGCCGATAAAAATGAAAAGGACGGGATGTTGCTTTCCATTGCTCTGCACAAAAGTGGGTAGATTGATCTCAGTGACACAGGAGTTAATAAAGCTGGATGAGCTCTGAATGCTAAGTCCCAACTGGTCGTGTTGACAATTAGGAGAGACAGACCATTTTTAATGAGAAGCTTTGGTTAACTCCGATAAGGTACAGGCACACAAATAACTCCATTGTTTTCTTCTTTGATTTCATTTTCACGTTGACACATTTGTGACAACCTGACAGCTGAATCCTGTTTTAACAAAAAAAAAAAACAAGGAGCCTACAGTTAATGCCCAGAGAAGCCAGCAGTGTTGTTTGCTTCTTGAAGCCACGATTATCTCTTTTGTTGTATTCCTGTTTAAATGGTTCCATAAATGTTAAATTGCAATCTTTCTCAATTTTTGTTTCAACTTCCAACCATCACTGAGCGCACACTACGGCTACATGGTTATATCTGTATAAGGGAGTTTTTTTTTTTTTCTTCTTACAAATGTTGATTCATGATTATGTTCTGTTGCACGGCCTTTACAGATGTGCGCCCAGTGATTTTGACTAAGGAGGGGGAGGATTACTCTGCTGTGGAGGGGAAGGGAGCGATGATGCACTGCAAGGTCTTCAGCTCTCCTCCCTCTTCTATCACTTGGTAAGGGTGCAGGTTGTGTTAGTCTCCCAGACACCAGCAGAGAGCAGTAGACTTCAACTGGTCTATGCATACAGGACAGCTCTATCAAATGTACTTCTTTATGGATGTTCTGCAGTTTCTTTATTACACAATCAAAGTAACCCAAGCACTAAAAAACGTTTTACCACTGTCTTTATAAACTATTTAAATTGCTCTATTCTTCATATTTAAATTGGCCTGAGTGAACAACGTGGTTTTTTTTTAATGTTTTGCAGGAGTAAAGATGAGTCCTCTGAGTCATTGGAGGGACCAAGGTTTGCTGTTCATGACAATGGGTCCCTGGAGATCCTCAGTGTGGAGAAAGAAGACAATGGGCAATACACATGTGTCGCCAAAAACACAGAGGGGTTGTCGGCCGTAGAAGCCATGCTTTATGTGAAAGGTAAACAGTTGGTTGTAAAAGTTTTTTTCAATGGCTCCCAGTCCTTGAAATATAACTAATATGCTTGTGCCTCTGGAAGATCCCACAAGAATAGTCGTGCCCCCAGTGGACCTGCAGATCTTAATAGGAACCACGGCCCAGCTCTCATGCCTGGCAGAGTACGACAAGTCCTTCAGCAACGACTTTGAGCTCCTGTGGGAAAAAGATGATATGGAGATAGCCCTCAACTACACCGAGAGCTCAAGGTAGGATACTGAGTTGAACAAAAAAAAAAAAAGCATTTCAGAATGAATCCCAGCTGGAAAATCGTTTTACTTTTCAATTGAATAAATCAATAATGTGTCTCCTTCTTTCTGTTAACAGATACTTTGTGGAGGATGGTATTCTCCAGATTATCAATGTAAGCCACATGGACAAGGGCGTGTACACATGTGTGGCAAGAACTCCTGTGGACCAGCAGACAGCCTCAGCGCTCCTCACTGTTCTAGGTAAGACAATATATGAACAGTGTGTGCACAACTGAATGCACGACACCTCCGTAACAGTCAATATGTCAGAGAGCAGAAAGCCAAACGTGGGCATGCAAGTCTGTCAGTAGTTGCAGCCAGTGCAGCGTGTTCCACATCCTTTGGCATTGGTGATTTGACTGTAACTCTACATCTGTTCTCTTGACCTTTTTTTTTTTTTTTTTTTTTTGCCGCGCAGCTTTTTTGTGTCAATGATTTCGCACAGCAACATTGTTGTGATGGTTTTTCAGATGTCCCCGATGCACCTGAGTACTTGGTACTATCTGAACACAAGAGCAAAAGTGTGAAACTGAAATGGATCCCTGGAGACGATCACAACAGCTCAACAACAGGTAAGTGGAGCATCTGTGTGAGCAGCTGTCAGAACATACAGTGCCGCACGTAATGAATCAGGGTTTTCTTGCAGTGAGAATTATTTGTATGACATACATATTCTTTGGCTTCACTGTGCAAGTACATAGATCTGTTTGATACCACCTTGTACAATCTAAATCTATTATTGATTCTTCCAAGCATGAATTATGATTAGTCTCCCTCTCGGTTTACAAGCCAAAAGCAGGGTTTAAGGAGTGTTCTGCACAGCTGGTGGTTAGATAAGCAATCCTTTGGCAAGAGCAATAACAGTGAGGGGCCGCTCTTGATTGTCTTTCTGCCTGTCAACAGAATTTATTATCGAGTACGAAGAAAGCCAGTGGGAGCCAGGTAACTGGAAGGAGCTGCTCCGAGTACCTGGGAACCACAACTCGGCCATCCTCAAACTTCACGGCCATGTCGACTACCGCTTCCGTGTGTCTGGTGTTAATGCTGTGGGGAGGGGTCTTCCAAGCAAGCTCACAGAGAGATACAAAACCCCCGCAGCAGGTCCGAAGATCTTCCTCTGTCATTGTTTGTTGTAGTCTTTTTTTTTTTGACACGGTCCTCCAGGCTACTTGAGCTTCTAACAGTGCTACTGTGTAAACTACAAAGCACCTGCGCAAAAATCTGCCCTCTTGTATGCCTCTTCCACGATTTCCTCCTCTAACAACACCCACAAAATCTATACTCTTTCTTTTCTGCAGCTCCTGACAAGAACCCTGAAAATATCAAAATCGAAGGTCATTTACCACATGAAATGGATATCAACTGGGAGGTAAGAAATTGAATTTGGACCTTTATTATCCCCTCAAAGCAATTCTGCAATGTCGGCTACCTTTACCTTTTGTGAATTATTACAATAGGCAGATGTGGAAGCTCTCAAAGAGTCCAGAGATGACGTTTTTATGAATCTTTCATAGGCAATTACAATTTGGGAATTAAAGAAAAAGGCCATTCATTTCATACGCTGGCTCAGATCTTAAGATTTCATTTTCTGGGATCACTGTGAGTCCCATTGAACTGCTATTTTCCTTTGATTAGAAAGAGAAAGGGGAGCTAAAGAAGGACATTTTTCTTTCAACACATACAGTAATACATTCTGCTTCATTGTAGAAAGATAAATCTCTCCTTCACTTATTAACCGGTCGCCCTGTCATGGCAGCAGAGGTCCTTGAATGCTGGATTCATGAGCTTTCCAAGTGCTAATGATTAGCCTTTGTGAATAATGGCGTCTTGTTCGACTTCCCATGGTCTCACTTCTTTGAGAAGACGTATCTTTTCATCTGTGATGTTTTAGCAAGCTCTATCTCAAAGAAAAGCCGTGCTGCTAGACCAAGTCAATTGTTCCATTGTTTTATTAGACGGTGGAATAAAACACTGCCAGTGAACAACCACAGTTCACTGGGTTTGCTTTTCATTTTTATCCCATAGAGTCAGCGACAAGTGTCTTATGTAACTTTGAGTGTCTCGATGAAACTATTCAAACCCTTGTGGTTTTCTTTCCATTATACAGCCCTTGTTACCCATTGAGCACAATGGTCCTGGTCTGGAGTATAAAGTGAGTTACAGGAGACAGGATGTGGAGGAGGACTGGAAGGAACACATGGGGAAGAGACACTCTTTTGTGGTGAAGAACACTCCAACCTTTGTGCCTTATGAGATCAAGATCCAAGCAAGGAACCACCAGGGCTGGGGCCCTGAACCCAAGATAGTGACTGGCTACTCAGGAGAGGACTGTGAGTAGTGATCTTTTTTTTTTTTTTTTTTACCTCATGTTGTCATATTTAAAATGTACTTGTTCATCATTTTGTATTTACTAGCGACAGACCAAACAAACTAAGTGAAGAACCCGGCTGAGAATTACCAGCAGGAGATTTGTAGGTATCAAAAACTCAACTCACCTCACTCTGCCAATTGGCTCAGACTGAGTGAAAAGGTGCCTGTGCAGCTTTAGGATATATGTGATTCTGTTTTTTAAGAACAATATTATTTCAATAAAATTTAACTTTGACTGAGTTTTACCACTTTGCACTTAATGCATTGAAAGAGCAGCAAAGCTTTCCAAGAAAAAGCAGTCTGTGAATTAGTTCATTTTATTTCCTGTGTTTAGCTTTCTTCTGGACTTGCCCTCAGGAACTCTCCTCAGGTCATGACTCTTCCCCTAATTGTGTCCTCACTCAAATGTGCTGTCATCAAAGGCAATATTTCCCCTTAGCTTAATTCTCAGTTAGCTGGTGTAACTGTAAGTAGAACCCATTTTTTTAAAATCCCTAGTAGGTGTTCCTGTGAAGAGGTGATCAATAAATGTTGGTAGTTAGCTAGTATGTTACATATCCTGTCTCTTGTTCATTTCTCTTCAGATTTCTCTTTAATAACTAATAACCGGAGTTGTTTTCAGGATATCTTAAACTGAGTTCTCTTCATTCCAATGTTTGCATTTGCAGTTCCATCTGCGGCACCTGAAGATGTAGCTGTGGAGGTGATGAACAGCTCTGTGGTCAAGGTTAGCTGGACGCGTGTACACAAGGACAAGTTGCATGGACATCTGGGCGGCTACAGGGTAATACTTCAAAAAAAGACCTTTGTTTTTAGATGCAGCTTTAAAGGATTGGCCCTGACCTTGCTCTCAACATTTGCCCCCCTTAACTCCGCCATGTCTCCTTTACTTGGCCAGCTCATTGTTTCCCTGCGCAGACTTGCAAACACAATTGCTCATCCAGCGTCGTCTGACACATATGCATAAGTGTGATGCGCAATGTAAGCTGTTTTGTCACTGCGTCTCATGGTGTCTCTTCGTCTCTCTTCCCTGGTGAAGGTAAACTGGTGGCGTTTGCGCAGTCTGGTGGACTCAAAGAAAAGCCATGGAGAAAAACAAACACTGACAGTCCCCGGGGACCGCAACCATGCTGCGGTACCGGGACTGATGCCCTTCTCTGAGTACAGCCTCATCGTCATGACCTTCAATGGGCGGGGTAACGGCCCGGGCAGCCATCCCGTCAACTTCAAAACCCCAGAGGGAGGTAAGATTGTGGAAAAACAGCATGGAGTGTATTGATTCACAACAACTGAAAAGAAAATCTAATAATAGAAGAGGAAAGAGGGTTGAAGAAGTGGACAATTGACTGTGTATTACCTTCTTGTCTCCAACAGTCCCTGAGAAAAATCCTGTTTTCAGGGTGACGGATGTACAAAAGCACAGTGTCTCTCTGGACTGGGCGCCGCCAGTGGAGCCTAATGGAATTCTCACCGGGTACCTCCTTGAGTATCAGCTCAGTATGTATCCCTCAAGATTAACGTAACAGACTCAGATAAAATGGTGATGACTCTGTGTTTCCCTTTCCTTTATTTTTTTTTATTCCTAGTCTTTACTTCCCACAGTTCCTTTTTTTTTGATCCTCGGTACAATAATTGGGATATAAAAATCCCAAAGTTACAGTTTAGTTACAGCAAGACGACTTAGTCCTATTAACTTCCTCTTGAGTCTACTCTGTACTGAGATGGTCACCCTCTCCTTGGATTAAGTTTCAAATGTATTTTTATCTTCACAAGCCGGTTTCACTGGAGCCATTTGACATGTGCATCTTTAATTTATAAATTAATAAATACATTTCTTTGGTTGATTGTCTGTTGTTATGCATATATGTTATCTTTTAAATCTGAAGAAGCGTTATTGTGCTGATGCCTGCAGGAAATTCTCAAAAAAAAAGCTGAATTAGAGTTTTTAATTATTTTTTTATTTTGCATTGTATTGTATTGATACAGACAAGTACGTACAGCAAATGAGTTTATTGGTAGAAGACCAGAGGAGGATCTTTGGCCTGCTTGTGTTTGTCTGACCCATGATCCTCAGAAAGGATAAGAGAATCATTCTGCTGGGCTAATAGGGCTGAGGTCAGAGTGTGTGTATAGGAAACATGTCAGGGTTATGTCTGCTTGCCTATGTGTCACGATCATGGCTTGGCCAGTGCTGACCAAGGCCAATGTGTCACAGTCTGTTAAGGTTCAGTTTTACTGACCCCATCCTGTCTCCAATATAGCTCACAGTGCCATTACTGAACACATCCCACGTATGCAACCACTTTCCTGTCCTTAAACAAAAGTCACAACAAAGCTCATGACTAACTTCTAACAACATCTTAGTGCTGCATTTCCCACTGAATTGAGTTTGAGTTGGCAGCCGCACAAGAAAGCCAAGTGTCACAAAGTATTTCAAGAGAGGACATTTTCATTGTGCCAAAGTAATAAAGCTGATGGACTCTTAAAGTGTGCCTTTTTTTAAAAAAGTCTTTAAGAAGGAAGTCATGTGTGAAATGTGGTGCATAATGTAGCCAGCTGTCAGTGTATCATCAATGACACGAGTGAAATCTGAAGCTGCACAGCAGCTGTTGAAGGTCTACGCTGATATGCAAAGTAGCCTTTAATAGTGCCACACCTCGCAGGCTTTACAGGAAGGCCTATTGTCACATTGTTTTACACACTGGACATGCAGGAATACCAGGATGTTTACTAAGCTGCATTGATGCTTTTCTTTTTCACATTTTCTATGTGAAACATGGATCACATTGTATGAAGTTGTTACCTAACATATCTGTGAGTGAATTAGTATTCTGGACTGTTTATAGATATGGAGGAATACCTATGATAGATTTCAATATGTTAAAGGTATTTCCCTCTGTAGTGATGATACGATGCTGAGTCCTTTGTTTGTTGAGAAAACTAGTGAAACATATGTCACATATGTAGTTTATGTGTGGCTGTAAAGCTGTTCATATATACACTGCAAATGCTTTTAAATATCTCACTGTTTGAGGGATTTCTATCACCATTTTAGAGAAATTACATTTGGAGTAGAGTAATGAGCAGTGTTGGGCAAGTTACTTTAAAAAAGTAATTAGTTACAGTTACTAGTTACTTCTCCCAAAAAGTAACTAAAGTAGTTACTGAGTAACAAATTATAAAAGTAACTAGTTACTTTGGAAAGTAACTATTGTGTTACTTTCAAGTAAATTTTTAAATGCTCAAACGTGTCAAAGAATTTGGACCCCACCTCCACCCCTCTTTAACAGAACTTAAAATACATGTGCATGTTCAATTATTTATGATAAATCTGAATATTATAATGAAATGGACACTTAATACAATCAATAATTAACAGAAACAGTGTACACAAATCTAAACTATTTTAATGTTGCTGTGGGACAAAGTGAGACTAGCCTCTAATCAAATGTCATGTATTATTGTAGATATTATAATTACTATGTTTATATAGTGGATCCGTAAAAATGACATAATAGATGTTTTGTCTGCTGTGGTAGACAAATATTCAAATTTCTCAAATGTCTGTTTGAGCTCGACATTCATTTGAGCATGTTGGGCGTCTATATAGTTCGCGAACATCTTTCTACATGGCAGGCCGACCCCTGCTCTGACCGGTATTTTGGCAACTAGTGCTCTGAATGACTCCGACTCAACCATCGATAATGGCAGCATATCCTCCACAACATACCTGGCTACCAGTTTGTTTAGCTCGGCCTGAGACAAAACGTGAGGTGGTGGTGGGGCCGTGAAATCAAGCTTCGGTTGCTTAGGTTTTGTGGCACTGTCTCCTTCTCCTTCGGGGGTCTTCTTGGCCACTAATTTCGTGGAAGCATGTAGCATTGAAAGATGTTTCAATAAGTTTGAATTGCTCGACACCGACGTGGAGAGGCTTTTGACTCCAGGGCATAATGTGCATTTCACGATTTCACTCGTTCCTTTAATTTCTTGGAAGGAAAAGTAATGGCTATACTTCCACTTAAAGAAGGCTACTGTTGGATGATTTGGGCCATTCCTGTTTCTCGTTGACTCACTTGTGTAGTTGTGTGTCTGACTATGCATGCTTTCGAATTTGTGTAAACAACACCCGCCCAACTCTACCTCTGATTGGCTCACCATGAAATTTTTACTCTACCTCAGCCAATCGTCATCATTTATGCGGTTGTCTCGTGTCCGCACTCACCAAAGAGGAAGAACAGTAAGAAATATCTTTGCCGCTCGGCTTAGAGATCTAGTTGGTCTGATGAAAAACAGCTTCAGTCATAGTAACGCACCACATTTTTTGGCAGTAACTGTAACGGCGTTATAATGATGGGAAGAGTAATCAATTAGATTACTCGTTACTGAAAAAAGTAACGCCGTTATTCCCATCACTGGTAATGAGCAGCTCTATGAAGTCTGCTCTTGAAATGTCTACACAAGTGACAGTTAAAAGACCTTTGCTTTCATCATTCTCTTTTTCTTCTCATTAGAGTCAGAATCATACTTTCAGGTTAGTCTGGGGTTCAAGTGTTGGCAGGCCTCAGCCTCTTTCACAAAACATAATGCCAACTATATTTCGCTCACCAAGGCTGTAGAAGATTTTGAAATATTGGTGTCTGAAATAAATGGAACAGCCAAAGTCTACAGGCTTCAGCCAGTTTTCCGGTTTAAAGCTTCTGAATAAGTGTGAATGTATCCTTCCAAAGTGTAGAAACATGACGCGAGTGGTCTTTTGTATTTTGCAGCTTTGACACCCTTGCATCATTTTTCCAAAAATGATCCCTTTTGTCCCAAAAGACAAAACAAAACTAAAAGAATATTGCAGTGAGTGATAACCATGTGTTGTGTCCGGGGACAAAGAAAAAAAAAAAACAGACAAATACATTCTTGTCATTGTTTCTGTTTTCTCCTACCGGAGTGAGTAGCACCTTTTTCACAGCAAAGGTCACCTGAGCGCCTGCTGTGTTTGTTTTTGTTCCAAAGAACTATAAATGCCACCTCCCTACCTACTGTGCTGCTTTACGTGGTGAAAAATAAGTTCACCATGTAGACTGAGGTGAATTTTCATTTTGAATTTGATGGACACAATCTGTTTGTCTGTTAATGCAAATAGCATTGCAAATTACTATTTGACTCTTTGTCAGGTGGCAAATGACAAAGAGTGTGGGCTATAGGTTGGGGCGGCTGTCGGCTAAAGTCAGTCACCTCTGAACTGGAAGGTCGAGGGTTCGATCCCCAGCTCCTGCAGCTACAGGATTTGTCTTAATAAGATTCCTTTATAATGATGGACACTTTACACAGCAGCCTCTGCCATCAGTGTGTGAATGTGTAGGTGTGACCTGCGGTGTAAAAGTGCTTTGAATTGTCAGTAGACTAGAAAAGTGCTTTACAAGGGTAAGTCAATTTAGTTACCATAAGTTAAATGTGAGTTTTTGGTAAGGAACAAGCACAACTTAATCACGGGTTTATTAGCAGCCTTTCTGCATGATATTTTTTCATACATATCTTATACGTATACACATATCAGTAAAATAAATCGCTGTTGACTGTTATATTAAGCCTTTGTTTCCTTTTTGATTTTTGAAATCTAGTCAATGAAACAGAGGAAGTGGGGCCACTGCAGACGGTAGACATCAGCAAACCGGACACCACCAAGTGGACTCTGCGCGACCTGGAGTCTGTGAGCAAGTACAAGTTTTACCTCCGCTCATGCACCACGGTGGGCTGCGGGCCTGTCGTCAGCGAGGAGGGCACTACCACGCTAGAGACGAGTGAGTAGAGAAACTGGATGTGCTGCATGTGAGCGCTGCGAGAACACCAGACGAGCAATGAGGTGCAGAATTGGCAGGCAAAATTCAGGCTTAGTCAAAATCGTTGACAGAGTCGTTTTACTGTAACGAAATGGATTTGAACTCGTGGACTATGATATATGCCTGGGCAGCCAAGCTTTTCATATCTCCATGTAAGTAATTTTTGTGGATAAACAATTTCATATGGATGTAGTCGAGGTTTTCATTTGTCACTGTCATGAGAGAGCAAGTGCTTATTGATTGGACAGAGAGCCTGAGCCATGAAACAATCACCTAAGAAAGAAAATTGCTTTGAGCAGAAGGGAAACTGGAGCTTTTGCAACTGAATGGTGTAATCATGAAAGAGTTGATGGGTAAGTAATCCTAATGAGCTTGCCTATAGTATGTTATCTTTTCTTTCAATTATACATTCTTCGCTGATGACTACGTGTCATACATCAGCTCACACTCGGCTTCAGACTTCAGGCGATGGTACGAATGATTAGAGGGAAATGAAACAGGAAACCATCCCTGGGACAGCTGAGTGTCAATAAAATAGACTGCAGCAACAGATACTATCAGCATAAATACATCCATGTTGCTTTTTCATACAAATGCACCTCCAATATATATAAAGCATGTCATTCAAGTTCCATCATGAAAAACAAAACAAAAGCACAACAGGTGTTGAACATGCGAGCGATTACTTTGTGTTTATTGGAAGAATTCTAACAATCACAGAAACTTAATTGGCACTTAGGGAGCATTTATGTGTTAGTTGAGCCATCATAATAATTACAGGGAGGTTTTTTTTTCATCCAATTACAATTCTGTGGAGAAATTACACGTGTGTTGGAGTGGGACTGATAAAATTGAACATTGAGGTTATTTAGTTGCAACTCTTCCCCTATGTGTGCATGTGTGAGTATTTATGTTAAGAGTCCTTTGCTGGCTGCTGCTTTCTGTTAAAACCTCACTTCAATGCACTGCTCTGAGCCTTACCTTGGATACCGTGTGGATTGTCAATGTGTATGTACTGTACATGTCTGCTTAGCAATGCTTTGCTTTTTTCTTTCTTTCTTTCTTTTTCCCCCCCAGCTTCCACTTTGGCTTCCACTGTTGGCCTCAGTATGTAGATCTGTCTGTGTGCACACTGTGGAACATCATACCAACACATAATACGTTCTCAAATTGCCCTGAAAACAGTTGATTCATTTAGTAAAAATGAACTGTGTGTTGGTATGACTTGTTTTACAGCGATGTTTATTTGTTTAGGTAGTGGATGGATGCATGCTTTTAGATTTAGAAATGTGGACAGATGTGGAATGCTAGAGGCCTGAATAAAGCATCAGGTTTTGAGACTGAAAGAGTTGGACAATTTTTATTTTGCCAGCGCAGAATTAAGCAGCTCCAAACACGCAGCTTCTCTCCGTAGGTAATTGACCTTGTCTGCTGTTTGCCCTTGCCATCAGTAGAGAGCACTCTGATGCCTCCTTTTATTAGAAAAAATGTCAACTTCTTCTTGAATAAAGTTAGTTGCTTCCTGTAGATAATGATTAATGTAATTATAAATTCATATTAATCTTGGCTCATTTGCGACTGTAAACCAATCTCTACATGTGTCTTAGCACCTTTAGCTTGAGAGCTAATTGACTAACTCAAGCAGAGGAAATAAATCATGCTAACGAGCCAAACACAGGAAGAACTTCATGCCACACATTAGCTCTTCTTCCTGTTAATGATGTGTCAATAAAAGAAAAACTTTTAAAAGAGAAGATCAAGTCACATAT